>NC_061108.1:125058543-125228013 GCF_015104395.2 Macrobrachium nipponense
GAAAGTAAAATTTCTGCAGTTGATTAGGTGGCAGTCCTGGGGTGCAAGTTGTCGCTGAAGCCAGTCCTATTTTGCTCGTGCCATCTTGCATGTTCTGGCGAAACATTAATCACTTCTGTCTGTCAGTATTTTCTGTCTGTCCTTATTTTCTCCGCTTTGTTCGCAATCCTAGCTGCAACTCATTGTAATCTATTTGCCACAAGAGACCCACCTCCTTTCTTCCTCTCCCGGGATCGAACCCAGGGTCTGTGGCTAAGGAGGCAAGCGTTATATCTCTTAATCAAGAGAATCCAGATGACAGAGAAAGGTATGGAGAAAAATTCGTAAGCGATCGGAAGTCTCGAACTCTTAAGAAGGCTGGTATTTCGATGAACCTTGAATCTTGAACTCTTCCTAACATTATGTCTTCCGAATTTCGTAAGAATTGTTCAATTTTGCATAGCTGACAGTCTTTAGAATGCCCCCATTGCATACTTGAAGTCTTTTATACAGCTTTCTTCAAATTGATGATAACGGGAGAAGTTTAGTTTGTTGCCAAGTAAGTGAAAATGTCTGGAGATCATATTTCTGTTTCCTTTTTTTTCTTGTGTTGTAAACATAATATCTGTCGCATATTATTTCTTATTGTTGCTCTTGTCATTACCCTCCAGAATCTTTGTAAACACATTATTTCCTTACATGGGTGGCTTTTGCATCGAACATTACATGAAGGGTTAAGTATATCTTAGTTTTACCAGACCACTGAGCTGATTAACAGCTCTCTTAGGGTTGTCCCGAGGGATTAGATATTTTTACGTAGCTAGGAACCAATTGGTCACCTAGCAACGGGACCTACTACAGCTTATTGTGGGATCCGAACCACACTATATCGAGAAATGAATTTCTATCACCAGAAATAAATTCCTCTGATTCCGCGTTGGCCGAGCCGGGAATCGAACCTCGGACCACCGGATTGGCAGCCGAGCGCGAAAACCACTCGTCCAGCGAGGAACTGAACATTAAATGTACTAATTATTCTAGCCTAAACCCTGTGTAGGGAGAGAACTTGATTTACTAATATTTTTTATGCCTTCCTTAGTTGGAAAGTATCGTACAGTTTCTAAAGTGGATGTTTTAGCATTTTTATGTAGTAGGAAAAGGACTCGAGACCCACTGATATTCCTAAAAACACTCGAGACCACTGACATTCCTGGTACCTTTTCTTGCAGCTGGAAAGTGGGGGAGTGGGGCGCTTGTTCCGTGTCCTGTGGCTCCGGCTACCAGCTTCGGGAGGTCTACTGCGAGGAGCCACGCAACACGAGCGCCGTTCGCGTCGCCGACCACAACTGCGACCCTCCGATGCCCCGCCATCGGCAGCCCTGCAACCTGCACGACTGCCCCAGGTGGTACGACGGCATCTGGTCTCAGGTAAGACGGTCAGATCAAAATGGACGTCTGTTACCCAGTTTCTCTCTCTCTCTCTCTCTCCACATCCTTTTGTACATGAAATGTGCTTTGATTTATTCTGATGTATATGTATGCAAACCCTCCCCCCCCCTTTTTTTTTACATGAAATATGTTATGATTTATTATGATGTGTGTGTGTATGCGTGTATGCATTGTTATAGAAAAAGTTGGAGAACTAAGAACTTTCATGGAATGCTTGCACAGAGCAGACTGTCCCCATGTGAAGGAATTAGATATGAAAATTCAGTATTTGGTATTATAACAAGTGACAATAACTAAACACCAGTGAGTATATAATAAGAAATATATAATTGTTTACAATATAACAAAGAAAATGAATCATGGTTAATCAAACTAGCTGATGAATAAATAAAATAATAACTTAATTGGACGTTACGTTCAAGACGCTAAAATTCTCTCTTTCTGTACAGAAAAACGGGAACTACCGAAGTATTCCTTTTCCGATGCTTCCTTATAACCCACAAAGAGCTCTCCTTCCATTTAACACTCAGTTACCTCCAGCTCGCTTCGCAAAAGCTCAAGTTGTGACGTATTTGACACCTTAAGCAAATAAACTCCCCTTCCATCTCAGTCTCCTGAGGGGGGTAGTGCCGTCAGTGCACCTCATTCGGTGCAATGTAGGCATTACTTAATGTGCTTTGCAGCGTCCCTTCGGCCCTTAGCTGCAACTACTTTCATTCCTTTTACTGTAGCCCCGTTCATATTCTTTCCTCAATCTTACTGTCCACCCTCTCCTAACAATTGTTTCATAGTGCAACTGCTTTGAGGTTTCCCTCCTGTTACGCCTTTCAAACCTTTTACTGTCACTTTCCTTTTCGGCGCTGAATGACCTTAGTTGCCCCCAGTGCCTGGCATGATGTTAAAATGCTATATATATATAAAAAAAAAAAATCTTCCATTCCAGTGTTCAGCCACCTGCGGCGAGGGCATCCAGACCAGGGTCGTCTTGTGCCGTGATGCACAGGGTCGCTCCTCCCGTTTTTGCGACGACAGCCTGCGACCAGCGGACAGCAGAATGTGTCGCACTGGGGTCGCCTGCCCGCCTCCGTCGACCCTGGCACACCCCAGACATCAGCCCTATACTCGTGAGTGTTGTGAGAGATTTATTCCGTTCGGCTTCTCCAGCAGTGCATTTCAATAATTTCTCTAGAAGTGTATTTTAACCTCCCCGGAAATTCATTACAACCTTTCCAGAGATTTGCTGTAATCACTCCAGAAGTGTATTTTAACCTCCTTATAAATTCATTACAGCCTTTCCGGAAAAATGCTGTAACCACTTCAGAAGTGTATTTTAGCCTCTATAGTAATTCATTACAACCTTTCCAAAAATGTGTTTTAACCACTCCAGAAGTGTATTTTAACCTCCCCATAAATTCATTACAACCTTTCCAGAAGTATGCTCTAACCTCTCCAAAAGTGTATTTTATCCTCGACAGTAATGTATTTTAATGTCCCCCAGAATTGTATATCCGCCTTCCCAGAAATATATGTCAACTTCTTCGGAAATGTAGTTCAGCCTTTCCAGAAATGTATTTCAATTTCTCTAGAAATTTATTTCAACTCTCCAGAAATGTATTGCAGTCTCTCGAGAAATGTATTTCACCCTCTCCAGAAATATACTTCAGTCTCCAGAAATGTATTTTAACTCTCCAGAAATGTATTACAGTTTCCCTAGAAATATATTTCAACTCTCCAGAAAGGTATTTAAGTTTCTCCAGAAATGTAAGTTTCTCCAGAAATGTATATCAACCTCTCCAGAAATTTATTTCAATCAGCCATCTTTAACTGAATTCATAAGTAAATTACTCATAGTTAGATAACTGTAATCAGTAATCCATAGGTTCCATGAAATAATGGTTTTTGAATTTGATTAAAGGGGTATTAGATTAAAATGTTGTTTTTTTCGTATGTCACAGCATCCTGGTGGGGAGATGAACACGATGCTTTGGCCAGTGAAGAAGGCATCGCTCCCTTGATGCCTCGTCCACAGGCACTTACGGCTGACCAGCAGGTGCCAGCGGAACCTACGTAAGTAGCGCGATTGAAATCTTCTTTAATTACGACTTTTCTCTTGAGTGCTTTCATTGGGCATTCGTTAAAAATGTTGGAAAAAGAAACCCACAAGGTTATTGAGTATAACTTGTTTACTTGTAAGTATTTACGTAGTATTTTTGGTTAACACTCGAGTACTTTCAGGCCTTATCTGTGACCCTTTCTCAAGAGATGTGTGTATGGTCAGACTCAGTTAAGGCCCATCTTCAGAAGAAAACTGAAAGAAGTTTTTGTGTGGTTTAAAAATGTTGTTATGAAATGCACTAAACTGCGATAAGGCTAAAGATGTCTCGAAAGAATTGTTCACAATAACACGTGTTATTTACATATCACGAATAACATGGCGAACGCAGTTATGAAATGCACTAGACTGCGACAAGATTATGAATAACATGGAGAAAGTAGTTATGGAATACACTAGACTGCGACAAGGTTATGAACAGCATGGAGAAAGTAGTTATGAAATGCACTAGACTGCGACAAGGAAAATGGGACTTCAAAGAACTGTTTTGTTATCTTTATTCTGTCAAGTTATTAATCGACATTCAGATAAGCAGACGACACAAGAACAGAAGGAACAGTGATGATAGTGCTTCAGAAGATAGCTTACATTTCATGTAAGATTTGCTAGGAATAAAATCTTGACTTATATAGTTCAGGATTTATGTAGAAGATTCTCTCTCTCTCTCTCTCTCTCTCTCTCTCTCTCTCTCTCTCTCTCTCAAAACTATCGCTTTCTATCATTCCCGATGTTTGCAGTTCATTCACGCAAAGATAAGATATACCTCTGTAATACTATCAAACCTACAAAAAAAACCACACATATATTCATATACATACATACTCACAGCTAACAACGGTGCCATGAAGAATCATTTATATACTATATATATATATATATATATATATATATATATATATATATATATATATATATATATATACACACACTCACAACTCGCAACGGTGCCGTGAAGAATTGTCCGAGGTCAAAGAAATATTCGAGCATCGCATCGAGGCACAACCAAGACGAATATCCAAAGTTTTTACGTTTGGTGGAGAAAGAGAGAGAATTGCAGGTTTTCTTAACAACCGGATGAGAAGCTCATTTCGAAAAATAGACCCGGATGCGGAAAGACAGCGACAAACCTTTGGCGCTGCTGCCAGTTTCGTAGCTCAAATGGTTACGATTATTCTCCCCTGGGAGTCTCGCGTTTTTGGGAAATATTTTCTCTCTCTCTCTCTCTCTCTCTCTCTCTCTCTCTCTCTCTCTCTCTCTCTCTCTCTCTCTCTATAATATATATATTATATATATATATATATATATATATATACATACAATATATAGATATATCCATATATATATATATATATATATATATATAATATATATATATATATATAATAATTATATATATTTAACTTATTTGTGAGAAATAATAAGACTTTGGTTGGCAGCAAAGGGTATCTCACTTCAAGCCTTCAACTTATTCGAAGATACTTAATAGTTTATTAGATTTTTTAAAAATAAAGATGTAAATTTTAGTGATTAGTTTCGGCTCGTTTTATAATGTGTTTACTTACTGATGGAATTGTCTTTATTCTCTGTATTTGAATGTTACAGTGACGAACTAGTTTATTGCACCATTTCGGATCTCTAGCAACCTCTGGAAATATACCGCATCAGAATGTATTTCATTTTGTCACTCTTCCTTAGAATATATTTATGTATACAAATGTATGCATGCCTTTGAATGGTGGGTTCAACAGTTAACCATCGTTTGTGATAGAAGGCAAAAGCTATATATATATATATATATATATATATATATATATATATATATATATATATATATATATATATAAATATATCTAAACCTTGGCTCCGGGATGTACTACACTCACGATCCCTGTCTTAACGCTGAGTCGAAAATCTGGAAGGATCACTTGAAGATCAAAGAAGGAAAACATTTGGGATGCGATCGCTTCAAGAGCAACCCATTTTGCCTATTTCCACCCCAACCCCCCCCCAACTACCCTGACCCCACTCATCCTCTGTTGGAAAGGGGGTTTTGTGTTGGGGTATCTTTCCCACCCCCCTCCTTTTCTGTTGAGGAGGGGGAGGGGGGGAAAGGAAGGAACCTGCTAGGGGTGGATTGGGTGGAACCAGAGGTGATAGACGGTTACGGGGTTTGGGGCCATCTGACTGCGGGACCCGTCTTCCTACACCCACCTCTCCCTTTCTGTTTGCCTCAGTGAAGGAGAGGTGTTTATCCATCCTATCCATCCATCCATCCTTCCATCCATCTAGAGTAGAGGGTTATAAGTCTCCTTTTCCTGGTGCGGAGAAGGGCAAGAAGAGTTTGTGATGGAATGATGAAATATGTTTGGGAGATGTTTTTGTACCTTGCTTTGAAATGGTTGAGTGGAGAGGTCTCCTCCCCTTCCCCCCTTACATCCCCCCTTCCACCCCGTCCCCTCTCCCAACCCCACAACCTTTTTTTTTTTTATCCTTCAAAAGATTCGGTGGACTATTTTGTTGATAACAGGAAAATAATTCCTGGTTTCGCTGCCTCTTTTATACGTCTGTATATTTTTCATCGTAAAGTATATCTTTCCTAAGTGGTACTTTGCAAAACACACGTCTGAAATGAAAAAGGCTTCTAAAGGAAGAAATTTACTTTTATGTTTCTGCGCAAATATATATACACGTTTATATATATATATATATATATATATATATATATATATATATATATATATATATATATATTTAGATATATATATATAAATATATATATATATATATATATATATATATATATATAGATATATATATATAAATTACATACATACATATATATATATATATGTATATATATATATATATATATATATATATATATATATGTATATATATGTATATATAGTAGTATATATTGTATATATATATATATATATATATATTATATATATATATTATATATATGCATTAGATACAAGTATTGCTTGTCTTCAGAAATTTTTACGTTCGTATATGTACTTTATACCTTTTCAAAAACGATTTTTCACCGCCTATATCATGCTGAGATTGAAATAAGCCATTGATGCACCATTTGGAAATTATGATTGATCACAGAATAAATGTTTTGCTGGCTGAGCCCTCTCTCTCTCTCTCTCTCTCTCTCTCTCTCTCTCTCTCTCTCTCTCTCTCTCTCTCTCCTCATTTTAGGTTTGGAATGGATCCAGGTCAAGACAGGAGGGTTGGGAACGGGGGTTCATGGACCCCCCTGTGTAGGGAGATGGGGGTCTTTAGACTCGCCCTTATTATCTTTTGTGTGGAAAGACGTTTTCACCTTTTTAAGGCAGTTTTCACGCTCTTCTTACTCATTGTTGGTGTTCATGTTTTTTATAGACTGTTTGAATATCCTGATGTTGTGTTAAAGTGCACGGAAATATAATTATCTACATAATTTTTATTCTACGATAAGATAAATTATTGTTAAACGTTATTGTCAAGTAGCCATAAACTTGCTAAACAAGTTCCACAGAAAAAAAAACAGCGGCCAAGGGATGAACAATTTAGTAAAATGCACATGAAGGTGATGCCTGACTGCATATATATATATATATATATATATATATATATATATATATATATATATATATATATATATCAATTCAAGCTACAAATGTCCTTTAATATCTAAATTCACTTTACCTCCCAAATTATATGTTTTCATATATGTACCGAAGGGGAATTTTTTAATTGATAATAATTTCGTCCCCCCATGGGATCGAACACCGTCCAAGTGGACGGGGACGAAATCAGGACAGTCAGTGACGCTATCCAATCAGCCAACTGACTGTCCTGATTTCGTCCCCGTCCACTTGGACGGTGGTTCGATCCCATGGGGGGACGAAATTATTATCAATTAAAAAATTCCCCTTCGGTACATATATGAAAATATATCATTTGGGAGGTAAAGTGAATTTAGATATTAAAGGACATTTGTAGCTTGAATTGATATATAAATGGATCACGGTTCGATGTGATAATTATTCATATATATATATATATATATATATATATATATATATATACTATATATATATATATATTTCCTTGTTTGTTTGTTCTTGTTTAGGAGGTGTAATCTGTTGTTCTTCCTCATTCGTAGAATCATTGCTCAGAATTAACTAAATCGATGATTCACCCCTTTCCTACTTCTTTGCCTGTTTCTGCTTTTGCAGATTAGTCAACCTTCTCATTTGTTCCTTCGCTTCCGTTGTTTGCGCTAAGTCTCGTTTCGATCTACGAGTTATACTTGCTAACCTATTGCCATAGTGTATAATCCGTTGCCAAATCTCCAATACACGTTTCAACGCTTTTTGGAAATATGTTTGGAGGACTCCATCCTGTTAACTTTTCGTTTGTTTCAAGATGCCTCAGGCCTGTGCCAGAGGTTTAACGTTAGTTTTATTTCTAAATGTTTTAGTCACTAAGTTTTTTAATGCCTTTGCCATTCTTATTTATCCCAATTTATAATATTGCTTTCATACTATCCTGTCTCATTGATGAAATTGAATCAAGGGAAATTTGGTGATCAATCAGACCATCTTTTGTAATTCTCTGGAGCTTCATTCTTTTCATTGATAGGCAGCCTCTTGGTTTCGTTTGATTGGATGCCACTTCGCCCATTTCATAAACTGCTTTAGAAAGCTGCAACAGGGTAGTGAACTGATCAACGTTAAATTACTGTAGAACAAATTGAAAACAAAATAACTTCACCTACTCCCTTGGTGAATCTTCAAGGGGAATAAGTGTAGTATTGGTATGCCAGACGCATTTAATAGGTACTGGACCTGGCATAACTCATGGAATACTTGATGGGTCTTTGAAACCGATTGCCATCTACTCCAGGGTCAGTGATTGAAAGAGACCGCAACTGTTCATAAATTTATCAACAGGCATTAGACTGATGTGATTTGAAGACGTTTAAATGGGAAGAAGATAATTCTATCTGTGGGAGATCATAAATCGACCCCAGTTATCTCAAACACTAAAGCTAATATACCAATCTGATGGTGAAAACTAGCATTGATGGGCCTTTTTTGACGGTGTTTATAAATACACATAAATCTGTAGCTGGTATATTGATCCACCAGTCAGGAGTAGGCATCATTTAAGATTATTTGATAAAGGATTTGTGATAGGGAAGTAAACTTAGTATGTTCAGGTCATATATTTTGCGTGCTTAATTGAGACGAAGATAGAAAGATGTTATTTGAAGATTTTAAGCGAGAGGCAGAGGATAAGAGATTCATTTTTCTTTGCTTTTCAGCTCTTCGTATAAACTTTCCTATTAATATTTATGAATCAGCTAAATCGACTGTGCTCATCCTGTATCAATCCTAATACGATATACAAACAAACCTATGATTCGGCAGTTACAGAAATTTTATAATCGGTTCCAGAAAACAGTGTCTGATTTTGAACGCCCTCCAGTCTGCAACATCCTCGGTATTATTGAGATTAGGATTATGTGGGAAAGGAAATTCCATCACTCAACTTCCCCTCCCTCCTGCTCGCCCTCCTCTCGTAGTAGGTCTTAATGATGTGTCAGAGTGACTTTGGCGAAGGGCTCCTCTGGTGTGAAATCGACCTCAGGGAGTAAATGTCCCTCTATTGCTGTGTTACTTTCCCTTATTGAAGACTTCAGCAGTTCGGTGTGTGTGTGTGTGTGTGTGTGTGTGTGTTGTGTGTGTTTAAGTATTGGAATTCACTTTGAACTTTGTATCTCTTGTCTTTCTGCCTAATTATCTGTTGATCTGTATACATGCACGTGCGTCCATACAATATATAGGATATATATATATATATATATATATATATATATTATATATTATATATATATATATATATAATACATACGTATATAAATGCAGCATGCATCCATACTTACTTAGGGGTCCTGCAGGTTTTTTATTTCTAAGTTATTTACGAGTTCGTCTGGACTCGAAAGCGAGGCTGTAAAAAGTCTTAAGTCACCCCTGAGTGACCTTGGCAAATGAAGGTCAGCGAAAATACTGAGTATAATAATAGAGTCTCGTTATTGTTATGATTTGAAATTATGGCTATAAATCAATACAGGTTGGCCAGTGTTCTTGTGAATATATACAATACCCATCCGTAAACGCACAAACTTTCTGTGCGCATGCACACCTTTAGACATTAATTTTATCGAAGCTTCGTTAGTAATTTTATTGAAGCTTCGTTAGTAATTTTATCGAAGCTTCGTTAGTAATTTTATCGAAGCTTCCTAACGAAGGAAATCGCATTTATTTTAAGCATAAGAAAAAAATAGCACTTTTTAAAGAATTTAACTTTTCCAATATTATTTTCAGACTCGCTCACCGAAATAAATCCGGGAATCACACATTCACTTCGGAAAATCAATCCGATGTAAAGTTGAGATACAAAAAAAATTGAGTGACAAACAATAACCGTACCATAAGTTTAAACTTTAATGGTAACAACATCCACAAACCAATATTATCATCATCATCGTCAACATTAGCATCAATAATAAAATGATAATAATACGTAATGATATTTTTGTATAGTTTTCTAGAATACCAGTCACCCGACATCTTACGAGGATTCTCTCTCTCTCTCTCTCTCTCTCTCTCTCTCTCTCTCTCTCTCTCTCTCTCTCTCTCTCTCTCTCTCTCTCTCTCAAGCATCTGTATAACACTCGAACGATATATTATGACATAATCGTTGGCAAACGTCTAAATATCGAATGGAAAAGTTGAGTGTTGACGAAGAGCCTCGAGCAGAGAGAATATAATGAGGCAAAAGGCCGGAGATGGCCGGTGGCGCCGGCAGAAGCAGGCCTGGTTACCATGACGACTAGCGCCGCGGATGCACCATTTCCTGCGGCCTCTTGGCGCCAGACGGTACCACCTCCTCCCCCGCCCTCGCTCTCCCGGCAGACCTTCTCCTGCTCTCTCCCTCGCATCTTTCCATCCTTAGCTTTTCTCTCCTTCTTCTTCTTCCTCTTCTTCTTCTTCCACTTCTTCTTCTTCTTCGTCTTCCCCTTCTTCTTCTTCTTCTTTTACCCCGCCACCCATGACTGCCTTCAAGCCAACCTCATCATATCCCGCCTTTTAGTTCCAAGCGCCCATCGATAGCCTAGTTTTCCTGGTAGGGCCTTATTTTTTCTTCTTCTTCTTCTTCTTCTTTTTTTTAAGCTTAGGTCTTCAGCACGTGGTTGACATCGCACTCGTTCCGTCGCACTGGGAAGGAAGTGAAACACGACGATAGGAGCCGAAGGAAGAAGAAGAAGAAAAAGAGGATAATGACAGGGAGAGGTCCGCCAGCTGAGTGTTGTCCATGAATTAGACTTTCGCAGCAGCAGCAGCCTCCTCTCAGCCTCTCTTAACTTCTTCTTCTTCTTCTTCTTCCTGCTGTGTCCATTCTCTCCCTGCTCGCTCTTCCTTCCATAACATAACCCCTCCCCCTTGCTCCTCCTTTCTCCACCCCTTTTCTCCCTCTAATCCCCGCCCCCCGCCCCCTGACTTTAAAGACTCGTCCTATTATCTTTAGCGCTCGCATCCTTCCCCCGAATCCTGACTCCAGTTACTCGATGCGGCGCCAGTGCCAACCAACACTCACCTACCGATGTAAATTGGGTTTTGTTTTCTGTTTGTGGTTCTGTTTGGCCCTTAGAGCTTCCCTCCCCCCCTCCCCTGATGAAGAAGTTCTTAAAGGTCATGCTCAAAGCCTCTGGGTATTCCTTATCGGTCGATAGAATGATTAGTTCCATTTGCGAAGAGAGTAAACAAAATTGGGTGCATTCGTTCAAATAACTCTGCGGATATTTTGCTCCGTATTTAACTTATTTCGAGAGTGTTTTCTTGTATATTTGGCGATCCCAAATATAAGTTTGCAAGAATAAACCGAACCATCTCTCTCTCTCTCTCTCTCTCTCTCTCTCTCTCTCTCTCTCTCTCTCTCATTTTGCGACAATGCCTTTTCACTTGGGTGAAAGCTTTTCATTCGGTCACCCATTTAAAATGTGAACTAGAATTTACCCACAGCTTGTTTAATTTCCTCTCTCTCTCTCTCTCTCTCTCTCTCTCTCTCTCTCTCTCTCTCTCTCTCTCTCTCTCTCGTGATATCTGACTAAGTTACACAAATTTAAAACTGTTACTTGTAAGCGTATTCCACGGGAAATGGTATTACGTTTTGATGGATATTAGTGCAGATGTATAACAGACAGTTTGATCTAGTATATTCAAGGCCGTATTTTGTTAATTTTAACAAATTAATTATTTTATTTTAGAAAATGTTCTTTTACAAGAGTAGAAAAATGACAAGCATGCATCTCCAAGTAGGGAAGAAATTATCCGATTCTATTTACGCACATACTTCTCCAGTGGATATATCATTTGAGGGTCAGTGTGGCCCTCTTCATTTGAAACCTGTGTTCCAGTGTTGCACTGATCAAATAACATTATCAGGGCTTCTAGAGGAACTTTTGCATGTTATTCTGCTAATTAAAATATATTGATATTTGTCCAGTATTGTCAAGAAGCTCTCGTGATCTGGTTATTCATTTTTACGGATATATTTTGATAGAATCTCAGAATAACCCCTGATACTGATGTATTTATCATAATTCAAATTAATATTGTTAAAAGAAACGTTACTCTATTGTCATCTGTAAGTTGTGCGAATCGTCATGGTTCTCTCAGTAGTTGTATACACAACTCTTTTAGTATTATTTTCTCGTGTTTTGAAACGAAACGGGTGTTTTCCTCACTGTAGTACTATGCTTCAGGTACATGACTGGAAACTGGAGCGAGTGTAGCGTGAAATGCGGGGAGGGCGTCAGGAATCGCAGTGTCACCTGCAAGATATTCCTGGAGTTCTCCCGCACTGTGGCGGTGCTTCCTGACGACCAGTGTCCCGGCGTGAAGCCGCCTCAGTCCCAGAGATGTGTTCTCCCACCTTGCTCTCACGCCATGACCAGGTAGTTGCAGACCGGTTCTTTGTTGTTCATTGTTATACTTGTATGAACACAAACACGCATAACTGTGTGTGCGTGTGTGTGTTTTCAGTTATTCTTATTCGTTTGGGTATCTAGATTATTGTAATATGTTCTCTGTATCTTTTTGTTTTCGCGTAGAGTATTGCAGCTTAAATAATGATGGTGGGTATTTTTTGAGATAGGAAATTATATGCAATATATTTTGCCTTGCACATTCAAACATTGTTCTGTTGACTTTTCCAGCACCCTGAATGCTAATTAAATGTCATTCATTTTTCCAGACATGACTATCCTGCTGGAGAAGTAAGTGATGCAGCTCATGATCCTCCAATCGCAAGCTTGGAAGATGCGCAAGAGGACCTTGACTTCCCCGATGACAGGAAGATACACGAAACGCCCTTCTTACCGAGACTCGTGGATGAGGACGCCCCATCAAGTGTAGTTGACATCAAAGAAACCAGCCTATCGGTGCCACAGGCAGAAGCATACAACGAACCCCGACCTGGCCTTCACTCTTTTGAAGCCCCAAGCCACTCACACCACCAAAAGGATCCTTTGCTCCTCTACACCGACGAGACCAAGGGGCGCTCACAGTACGAGAGCTACGAACTCTCCCGCGGAAAGTCCCACTCGCCGTCGGAACATTCTCAGATTAACTCCATCGAAATTGACATGGGAGGTGGGGATGGAAATTTCCTGGAAACCTACAGCGTAGACGTCTCTAGTAAAGCCAGTCTCTACGAGTGGATGACGTCTGGTTTTGGCCCTTGCAGTGCTTCCTGTCTTGGTGAGTAGAAGCTTTTGGGTGCTTTCCAGTATATTATCAAGTCTGACCCTGTGGTAGGGGTGTAAAACTACTGCCACCGTAGGTCCTGCGTGTCGTAAAAGGCGACTAAAAGGACAGCTGCTGCCTTGCAGTCTTACTTTTGAGTAAAAGGTTAGGCTCAACCGCCAGTAACTGTGGAAACTGCTGCCGTGCAGGTGGACTTTTTAGTCAGAGGCGACGCCCACAGCCCATAATTGTGGTTGATGACAGTAAGGGTATGCTGTCGTAAAAACCACTTAACCAAACAGTAAACCATGCCTGATGTTGTAAGGAATATGGTATGGGGAGAGGAGGTTTGGTGGAGGGTGATGCCTTCAATAGAAAGCGCATCAAGGCAACCGACGCCTTAATGTAGGGATGACGGTGGGAAGGCAGAGTATAATAATTATCAAGTCTGTAACATCACTGAGGCAGTGGCTCAACTTTACCAACAGTGGTATGGCTTGGAGTTGTATTCTTTTGAGTTTCCAACTTAAGTTTTATATTCCTGGGCCCTTGAAGGTTACTTGAAATGTGCCATTTGGCTGCAGGTGAGGTGATAAACAGTCATGCAATAAAGCAAAAAGTCCTTTGCCTTTAAATTGAGGGTAAAGGAAAGTCTTTCAAGTCATTGTGGGGAAATATAGAATTCTAATGTTTAAAGTGAGATTGTACTACACGTTCCTCCTCCTTTCTTACTAACTTCATTTATTTTGATAACCATTACAGATTCATTTTAAACCTTGCCTACCTTCTAATTTGACCTTTAATGATGAAAGGTACTATCAACCATTCATCTTCTCGCCAGCAGGTAACGTAAAATAGTTTGCCTCTCCATTTTTTCTTTGCTAATTAGACCTATGACTCTGCTCTGGAAATCACATATTCCCAAACGTTCAGCCCCTTTCAGAACATGTACCCAAAGACATCCTTCTACTCTGTATCACTGCAGTAACTCCAAACTTATAATAAACCACAGTAAACACAGATTAATGAAAATGAATCTGTATGATACCCTTGTACACTATGCATAATTACCTTTTCCATTTTCTATGGTCATCATTTTTCCAGTAAGCACAGCGTCTGAGAGAAGCCAATGTAAGTGTTCGTGATTGGCACTGTTGTATTTTAGTGTTCCGAATACCATCTTCATTCATAGTTTACAATGAACATTAGTGCTGACAGCAGTATGTACGCTCTCTCTCTCTCTCTCTCTCTCTCTCTCTCTCTCTCTCTCTCTCTCTCTCATTGACCCTGCTTACTGTAGTGTTTCTACACATACACTTACAAAATCAGTTTCACTGATACAAGGTATTAATAAATAAAAATGAAATACACAATACAAATGAAATATTTTCACTTTTCTCGTCTGTTATAGAAACAACATTATATAGGTATTACTATATTTAGTGTACATTGTTTTTATATTGTTATTTAATACTTGGCAATGTAACCTATCAGATCTCTTGAAATCAACCGTGAACTGAGTCTACAGTACTTTTAAATGTAGTCTCTTAAATTTTCTTTGAAAGGGGGTGTGCAAGAATCGCTTGTGAAGTGCATCAGAATCGCTGATCAAAAGATTGTCGAGCCTCAGAAGTGCAATATGGAAGAGAGGCCGGATATCATCACGCGCACTTGTAACGACCAGCCTTGTCCACCTCGATGGAATGTTTCTGAGTTTGGAGAATGCAGTAAGCCATGTGGAGGAGGAGTCCAGGTAATTGAAATTAATTTTTTTTTTTTTTTTTTTTTTTGCCAGTTCTCACTGAATGGATATTATTGAACTCTGGAAACTGGGGCTTCCCAGTTGACATATGTAGTACTCTTTATTAACAACGTTTTAATACCTATGATTTCAGATGCGAGAAGTGAAGTGTATCCATGAAGTCACTCGTGGTGGAACCAATACGGTAGTTGTACCAGACAGCCTGTGTCCACAACCTCCAAAACGCACTCAGCAGTATTGTAACATCCTAGACTGTCCTCCAGAATGGGTTTCTTCTGACTGGTCCAAGGTTTGATATATTACATATTTTTTCTTTAGTGTCCTTGCATATCTGATGATAGCAATTGCATTCATATGGTGCATCACTGTACTGTGACAGGAAATAATAAGTGAAAAGCCTCTGTTACGAGCAAAACCTGTATTTTAAAATAATTTTTGACGTATATTGTTTCAAAATACAACGTTTGCTTTTATACATTGTGGATTTTAACGTTAGTTATTGCATTTGTTATTGCAGAATTGATATGTCCAGTAAATAGATGTATATTTCTTACATTAGTTTATAGTTGCTATATTTGTTTCCTTTCATGTCATGCAATTATAATTTACAGTGTTCGGCCCCATGTGGAGGTGGAATGAAGACACGCGCAGTAAAATGTCAGCAAGTAATGGCCCTTGGACAGTTAGAGGAGCGGCCAAGCAGGGAATGCCCTTTCAGACGTCCAAGAGACAGAAGGAAGTGTAATCAAAGGCCGTGTCAGGGTGGTGTTGCAGGACCCGAGAAGTCGGTTATCAGGTCGCAAACTCATCAAGATTATGTTCAAAGTAAATTCATGAAGAAACTCACTCTGAAGGTATGAATCCAGTATTAGTTGCTTTTGTCAAAAAACATATTTTCACTGTAATTTAAGTCCATATGTTTTGCTAGTTGTAACAAATGGTGTGCCTTGTTATCATGTTAATTATTAGAAATGACTACTTAGCCTATGAAACAACTTATATGTACAGATTGGGGGCAAAGCCACCGTCTTCCGAGGAATGAGGTTGAAAGTTAAGTGTCCTGTACGTCGATTTGACCGCTCGAAGATTACTTGGTGGCACGATGGACGACAAATTAGCAGAACTGGTGCCATTAAGACCACTCAGAAAGGTGTCTTAAAAATAAGGAAAGTTCAGTATCCAGATTCAGGAGTGTATAAATGCAAAGGTATATACTAGTAGCAACATTCAATATAACATTTTAAGATACAGCTGTGTGAAGTATACTCATTATCCTTGTGAACGTAATAAATGTTCTTTTTTTTACTGATGATGTAGAGCATCTCACTTGACGTATGCCACCTACGACATTGCCGCAAAATAGGTACCATGTACTTTCTGTATTAACTTTATTGAATATACTATTGAATGCTGATATGGTAGTCCATTTATGTTCTGATTCTCTCAACCAGCTAAAAATTTAGATATACTCATTGACACCAATACTCTTATCCTTCCAGCTGACAGGTCAGAAGCTAATTTGACTTTGGTAGTCATACCACTACCCTCAAGCTATTCTTCTTCAGAGACCCATGAAACTCGAAGGCCATCCAGTAGTTCAGCTAATGAAGTTAGTCTTCACACACATGAAGACACAGCTAACACAGATTTCACTTATGGTTGGTTTTGCAAATTGTATCTTTTAAATATTTTTTTACCCTTTTATTTGATCTGGTTAAGCCAATTTTACATGGTATTATTTCCATCACATGATCTTCATTTTATTAGAGAGTGGCAGTTTTAAATAGTCACCATGGCAGTCCATGGTGACTTAGCAACAAGGTTTGTAACTGATTAGAAGCTAGTAATATTTCATTTACTGCTTTTTCTAACTTAAATCCAAGTTAATGAATAGTTTGACTCTTGTGATATATTCACACTGTAAGGAAAGTTGATTTAGAAGTTCAAGCAGTGACTTTCAAACCTCTGTACATTATATCAGGTTGGAATCCCAGGAAGTCTGGCAAGGAATTGGGCCGTGAAGGTCGTCGCAGACAAGGCGGTCGGAACGGTGCAAGGAGGAGAAATGGCTTTAAAGGTCTGCAAATAACAGAAACAACTCTGAGGCCTGTTCAACCATTCCCTATGGGCCCAAGTTCTGATACACTGGGAGAAGGACCTTTTAAGGTACAGAGCAGTGGAATTAGTTGTATGATGTTGCATTATTTAAAAATTTTAAACACTTGATTCATCACTTATATAATTACTCTTATATCCTGTGTTTTTGCAATTATAGGTAAGAAGTGTTTGGGTTGTATTATTATTATTATTATTATTATTATTATTATTATTATTATTATTATTATTATTATTTGTAATTAATTAATTATTTCTTTTTTGTCAGATCATGAAATTAGTTGGAAGCTACTCTTTAGTCACTTGATTATTTGACTCAAAGGATTATTAAATAGATTCATTTCAAGGTCTTAAGGTCACAAAAGATTTTAAATCACTCAAAAATTAGACTGATATTTCTTTAAGTATGATCATTTTCTATTCAATTTTAATATTTCTTTTTCCTATCAATTTTCAATCATATACATACGTACTCCTTAAACCTGGAGCATCTCTTCCAAAATGGCTGATTATGTATTATGAAAATACTGTGGAACATAATTTATAAATAGAGTGTAATCAGGATTTTTTTGCAACTCAATGTTTTCCTCTTTGCAAAAGTGAACAGAATTTTCAAGATCAGTGGAAAAAGTGAAGGATGCCTTAGATACCTAAGGCTGTATTCCACAAAGTTTTTAATGAAGATATCAGATTGTTGTTGTAGTCAGTAGCTATGTCTTTTGAGACATTCGAAATATTTCTACACAAAAAAATTCAGTGACTTGAATTGTAATATTCATGGAATAGAATGACTTAAGATTTGAGTAAAAAAAATTTTTTTAATTCCTTTGGAACAAAAGAACATTTGTTTAAGGGGCATTGCATTCTCTCTTCCATTTAATTAGTCCTTACAGCCCAGAAAAATGAAAGATATACGTATATGCGTGCAAGACAAAAACTTAGGTGAAATTTATAACCTAATTCTCATATAACCTGAACCGTTTGTCTTGGTTGGATTTTTTGTATTATTTTGGTGTCAAATTACCCCTAAATCTTCTTGTATTATAGCATGCAGTAGTACACGTATATTGGTCTGCATTGACAACCATTATGGATTAATTGCTCAAAGTGAAAGAAAGTCAGATAACATCATGATGGACTGGTTCATGAAAATATTGTCTCTCTCTCTCTCTCTCTCTCTCTCTCTCTCTCTCTCTCTCTCTCTCTCTCTCTCTCTCTCTCTCTCTCTGTTTAAAAATTCATTTACTTTCAGGCTTCCAGTAAAAATATGCATACTGTGGAAATGACCAGCGGTGAAGCAACTAATGTATATGAGACCACTGATTGGCACACAGACTCTAGGAAAACTGATGACGAGTATGTCTATGGTACTGTGACGCATCATATGAAGCCTAATGTTGAGAATGAACACACCCTCCCTGGACTGCATACCGATCATGAGACTACCCATAGCAATGCTAATCAGCTGTCAGAAGAAAAGACAGTAGTATCAGAAGAAACTGGTCACTTATATGGGAAAATCAATCACCACAGGTAAGAAGGAATTCTTAAGTTTTTGGTAAAGGATAAGTTTTAGATGTAAATAATGAGTAATTGTACAGAAATATAGCACATTGCCCTACTAGTGTCAGTTTTTTTTTAAAAGGGCAGTTGCACTGAGAATTTAGGCAAGAAAGGGTGGGTGGCATCCTACCTCCTTACTGATCTCTGAATAAGTCTTGCTCTAGTCTTCAAGTGATAAGACACCTTGTTAGTGTCTTTATTCCTTTGCTTGGAATTCAATTCTTTTTCCACTTGTAAATATGTATTGTTTTTTTTTATCACAAATCATTCTTTCATTTTTACCATGGGTACACACTTCATTTTCATACTTGTTTGTTTGGTTTTCATTGGCTTCTTACATTTTCACAACAGTTTTCATCTTGGGTTCAAGATCTTATAGTGTTGAGTCACCTGTTTTATATGTAGCCTAGAGTGGTTAGTCACTTCATTTGCTTAAATACTGCCTTAAATATGGTGCCAAATAAACACAGGAAGATGAAGTCATAGATTGTCATCAAAGGTGAGCTGCACAAGTGATTGGCAGCCTTGTTGAGAGGAGTGTCATGGTAGTACAAACCTGCATGTACATATCAGTATGCTCTTGTTTGCATTGAGGGCCATTCATCATCATGTGTAAACATTGTTATAGGATTGTTCTCATCCTGAGCTAAAGAAATCCTTTTTCAGCGGGATACTATTTGAAGATGATAATAACTCTAATTATTATAATTATTTTATACTAATTTCCTCAATATTTTATATTGTGTTCAGTGATGGAAGTCGTATCACCAGTGAAGAAAATCCAATATTTGGCACAATTTATCACAGCCCATTACCAGGCACAGCAGGTAGAGGGTATTCTCCTCCAAGAAGGACTGAATGGCCAAGCCTTCCAACTTCAACGGAGTACCATTCCACTGGCACAAAATCAGGTTATGAAGAGGTAAAGATTTAATTTGTGTTTATAGAGTAATTGTTCAAGACTCTTGTTTATCATTGTCACACTGACCTAATGTAGATAGAATACCAGCGTAACCATATTGTGATTGTATGTGGTCTCTGTATCTTGATTCAAGATTTGCACATGCCCAAGGTAACACTGTTGGCCCATTAGCCTAAGGATTTTGTCTTGTTTATTAGCATATATTTAGCTAACACCTTGTTTCCAGATTAACATAATCCATCATTGACTTAATTTCAGTCTCCATATGAAAGAAAAATTATTATCCTTTACTCTTGTAACGGATAGCATAACTGTTTTTCAGGTGGAATTTTGCTTATTTGTTTTATTTTTAACCATCTCACTTAAACCAAAGGTATTTTTAGGCTAGATAGAGAGTTAAACACTGTATACTAGTAGTTTTTGAATTGAGTCAAAGCCTGCCATGAAATGGAGGCTTCTTCATTCATAGCCTACAAAAGTGAATCTCAAGGTTTTCAACAGAAAGCCCGTCAAAAATGTTAAGCTAAGTAGAAGTTATGTTTTATTGTAGCTGTGTATTTACATGAATTAGGTGAATATGGCAATTAGATTTCATTTTTCCTCCAAAAAAAAGCAGTGCCAAAGTTATGATTAGGATGGGATTATTTGAGGTCCACTGAAATATTTGACTGATAAATTAATTCTGATTCTTAACTATGAAACAGATAAGGTTATGAACTTTGCTCTTATTACACTCGTACAACAGTTAATCTTAAACTCATGATGAAAGAATAGTTTATTTTCTACGTTTCCTGTCAGTGTCAAAATTTCTGGTATAAAATATTAATAAAAAATAAGAAGATAAAAGTTCATTGGGGTAGTTGCATTTTTATAGTTCTAATGAATGTGATCATTGGTTTATAAATATTCAACAGATAGGGCATGATTGTTATAGGGATATTTCTCTTGTTTTCTCTGAAAATGGCTTATTAGTGAAGTGTGCTGACATCCAGATACAGATTTTAAAATCATGCATCTTACATGAAGGCAGAAAGGTCCAGTTTCAAAATTTTAACTTGGGCAAGAGTTGATTTATTTTGGGAGAGAGTGCATCATGTCCTGATGCCCTTTATCATCTTGCAACAGCTTTTTTTAGAAAGAACCATCATTCATTTTGTAGACCAGATCCTAGTCATTCTGTCGTATTTCCAACAAAGGTTTTATTCTATGTTAATTATTTCATTTCTCCCAGATACTTTTTTCTTAATTTGTGGTTGGGTACTTTACCCAACATTTTGTCCAAAGTTTCTGTGCACCATCTTCATGATTTTATTCATTTATTTTAGTTTTAAAAACTGTTCCAATCTCTTCTAGAATGCTTCTACCCTCTGTTCTCTCTTCTGCTTTTATAGGAGATCTGGTTTACCACTTTTTCTTTTTTATATGTACATCTCCACACGAAATGTGTGCTTACGCATTAGATTCTTTTTATTAATGGGTTTAATTTGGTTGAGCTGTAGTCAGACAGTTTCTACAAAAAGGGATTTTGACAAAGAAAAAATCTATTTCTGGGTGAAGACCTGTGTCGCCCAGTGAAATGTTCCTATAGCACTCATTTCTAAGTATAAATAAATGCTAAGTATACCAGAGAAAAAAAGCCATATGGAATGCCAGAGTTACTAACTCTGGATCGATCACCCTCATGGGGTGTCGGTATAGCATCAGGGGCGAGTGGAAGCCACTATCACAGATACTTTGCTAATTAGATCTCCCTTCTCTCAAAATCCCCCGCCAGAGAGGTGCCGTTACAACAGCTACCTTCCGCTTGTCACTACTACCTCTGCCAAGAACCCTCATTCCTGAAATACGCACCCAAGCTTGGGCCAGCTAAAGGGTGGGGAAAGGAAAAGAGAGGGATGGGTTCACTGGGCGACACAGGTCTTCACCCAGAAATAGATTTTTCCTTTGTCAAAATTCCTTTTCTGGAATTGACCTGGTGACTCACCCAGTGAAATAGTAACAGAGAATTGGCCATACAAGCTTGGTAAATTGAGAGTAAAAAAAAAGTTTTATATGAAAGGAAAAATAAAATTTTCTTACAATCATTGTTTTAATGATCCAAGTTAAGGATAACAAAATACAAGGAGTAAATAACGTATAAAAATATATGACCCAAGTTCATACTATCACCAGGAAAATCAGCACAGGTAATGAATATAATAACACATGAAATAATGAACTATGTACAAGTACAGGAGTGGGTTGATAAGCAATCCAGTCCGTAACAAAAAGACAAAAAGGGAGGGAATACAAGCGAGGCAGGTAGGTGAGAGGGAGTAACAAAAGGTAATTAATAGCAAAATCAATGATAATTAATAATATACATTACAAAATACATAATTAAGCTGTATCAGGGGAGACAATGTTCCCTGCAGCCACTGCAGAATATTTAAGGGCTTCTAGAGACTTTAGATAGTGGCGTTTAAATACTGTTGGAGATTTCTAACCCGTATACTTTTTGAGATCAAAGTTCATATGATGAAAATAATTAACTGAGGTAGCCACTGCTCGGATATCATGGACCTGAGGAACTGAATCCGGATTAGCTTGTTTAATAAAATAAAGAATTTGTTGTCTGATGGCCTTCAAGGAAATGGTTCCACCATTCTCTCTAATAAAAAGAGGACCTGAAGACCTATTAGTTCTGTCAAGATAAGATTTTAATGTAATAACTGGACATAATGATGGGTCCTGTGTAAGAGGGACAATCTTCCACGGAGACCATCTGTTCTGAGGGTCTTCATTCTTTGCCAAGAATTTCAGATCCGGAGAAAGCAGAACTTCTCCTGACGGGAGGAAATCAACATGATTTGGTTCTCTAGAGAGAGCCGACAGTTCAGATATTCTGGCACCTGAGGCCAGGCTCAGTAAAAATAATGTTTTCCTGAGAAGGGTTATATATGAGCATGATTCATTATCAGTATCTGAAGCTAACTTGAGTACGTCATTTAAAAACCAGGAGACCGTATGAGGCCGGTTTACTGGTCTCAGACGAGCACATGCTCTAGGGATTGACGAGAAGTACGAATCTGTTAAATCAATATTAAAGCCAGACTGAAATATCTTCCTCAAGGCGGATTTAGT
This sequence comes from Macrobrachium nipponense, assembly GCF_015104395.2. Classification (NCBI taxonomy): domain Eukaryota; kingdom Metazoa; phylum Arthropoda; class Malacostraca; order Decapoda; family Palaemonidae; genus Macrobrachium; species Macrobrachium nipponense. The sequence continues at coordinate 125,081,379 of NC_061108.1, forward strand.
CGTAGTAATGGTACTAGCAGCTAGGCCTTTTTCGAACAGAGTTCTAAAAAATGAAATTGCCAGATTCGTAGTCATTGTACTAGCTAAGCAGGCCTTTTGTCGAACAGATTTCTTAAAAAGAAGATTTGCCAGATTTTTTAGGGTCAATTGTTCAACATCTATTCTTTTTAGGAAAGATGGCTAACTTCCAGCTCACGTGCCGAATCATACTGCCGGAGTGTCAATTCTCTTTTGTCTGATTCCACGAACAATGTGTTTAGCGGATCAATATTAGCATCTTTCTGTGCCACAAACTTCATGAAGTCCATAAAGTTAGGGCATTCAGAATTCTTGAGGAAGCTGACACAGTCTGAGTTTGTACCACCTGAGTCAACTTTGGGTTGGGAATCCGTCCGGGACGGAGTTTCAACTCTAGTAGAAGAGGAAACCAATTGCTCTTCGGCCAGTTGGGTGCTACCAGTGCTATCCGCCCTTCGAAAGATCTGAGGTTGTGTAGAACTTTCATCAAAAGGTTTATTGGCGGAAATAGGTAAATCTTCTGCCAATTGTTCCAGTCTATGGACATCGCATCTGTGGCATGAGCCAGAGGATCCAAATTGGGAGCCACATAACATGGAAGTTTGTGGTTGGACTCCGTGGCGAACAGGTCTACCTGAAGGCCCGGTATTTGTAGGCAAATCCAATTGAATGACTTTGCGTCCAAGGACCACTCCGATTCCAGCGGAGTTGTCCTGGACAGTGAATCCGCAATGACATTCCGCACTCCTGCCAGGTGAGTAGCTGACAGGTGCCAATGATGTTTCATTGCCAACGAAATTGCTATCATCACGTGATTTATGTGGCTCGACTTGGAGCCTCCTCTGTTTAGGCAGTGAACTATCACTGCACTGTCCAAGACTAGTCTGATATGAATATTCCTGGCCAGAGCTAGTCGTTTCAGGGTCAGGAAAATGGCCATTGCTTCTAGGATGTTGATATGGAACTGGCGGGATACTGTCGACCATGTTCCTTGAACCTTCTTGTACTAAGAATAGCCCCCCCATCCGCTCAGAGAGGCGTCCGTGTGGACTACTAGAGACGGCGGGGGAAATTGGAGCGGTACCGACTTGGAAAGACTCTTGACTGTCATCCATGGACGAAGTCTTTTCCTTAGTATCAGCGGAATCAAGGAGATTTTGTCTCTAAGTCTGCTGTTGGCTCTTCTCCACCATACCCGACTGATGTCCTTCAGTCTGGCTTTCAACAAAAGATCTGTTATTGAAGCAAACTGAAGTGAACCTAAGAATCTTTCTTTGGTACGACGAGAAGCCTGTCTGTTCTTGAGAAATTGTCTCATAACTTTCGCTATCTCTTTGCACTTGGTTGGCGGAAGAGATAGTTTGTGTGTGGTTAGATCCCATTGAATTCCTAACCATTGAAAGCGAGACGCCGGAATGAGACGGGACTTTTTCTTGTTTATCTGGAATCCCAGATACTCTAGAAATTTTATTACTTTGGCTGTTGCACTGCGACATTCCTTGTCGTTGGGTGCCCAAATGAGCCAGTCGTTTAGGTAAGCTACTAGTGTAACCCCCTGAGCTCTCAGTTCCTGAACTACTGTCTCTCCTAGTTTGGTGAATATTCTGGGCGCTACATTAAGCCCGAATGGCATGACTCTGAACAAGTAAGCCTGTCTTCCTAGTTTGAAGCCTAGGTAGGGAGAAAAGTTTCTCGCTATCGGGACGTGAAAATAAGCGTCTGTAAGATTGATAGAGGTGGTGACGACCCCACGGGGAAGTAAGGTCCGCACTTAGCATGCGGAACTTGTCGCATTGAATGTATGAGTTGAGACGGGACAAGTCCAGAATCACTCTTCGTTTGTCCGTGTCCTTCTTTGGCACTGTGAACAAACGTCCTTGAAATTTCAGGTGTCTGACTTTCTTTATTGCCTTCTTTTGAGGAAGGTCTTTGGCATAGTCTAGAAGATCTGTCATTGGAAATTGGTGGAATCTGACTGGTGGAGGAGGCCCTTTTATCCATCTCCACCCCAGACCTTTTGATACGATACTGTGGGCCCAATGACTGAAGGTCCAATGGTCCTGGAAGAGGTACAGTCTCCCGCCTACCTGGAGAGGCTCATAGATTGGATGAGGTCTTACTTCCTCTGCCTCTGGAGGGAGCTCTGGAACCAGCTCTGTGCCGGTAAGCACCTCTTGCTCTGCTTCCCCATGCATGTCGGTTATAGCCTCGAAATGCCCCTTGCGCTTCAAACGAAGCGTTGAAGGCCGGGGACGTCACGAAAGTAGCCGAACTCGAGGACTGTTGAGTTGGCTGACTCTGCAGCAACACCAATTGTTGTTGTGGTCATGCCTTAGAGGTCGAAGGTTGACCATTCTGGGAGATGGGAACTGCCTGAATCACCGTCTGTGTCTGAGGGGCCTGGAAGGGCTGATACTTCCTGACCCTCTTCCTACCTTTGGGCTGCGGTCCGGAGGTCTCATAGAACTTCCTTTTGGAGGGAAGACCCCAGCGGACATGAAGGTTCTGATTAGCCCTAGCAGCCTCACTGATGACGCTGTTAACTACGTCTTCAGGAAAGAGGTTAGGTCCCCAGATTGCTGCTTTAATGAGCTTATTAGGCTTGTGTCTAATGGAAACATTGGCAAGGACATGCTTCCTGCAGTTCTGCCTAGCAACCACAAAGTCATAAAGATCATACTGAAAAGTCTGCAAAAGTGACTTTGTTAGAACCCGGAATAAAGGTTCCTCAGAGTAGACAGAAGCCGTCAACTCCGATGTAGTAATAGAGTTGATCGACCTACTCAGTCTACACCTGGACTCAAACTCTGCCTTTACCATGGTATCTGGAATTCTGTGTAGTCGTTCACTAAACTGAGTGGAAGCACATTCCGGATCGAGTTTGCCCACTGTGCACGTTTCTGGAGCGCCCGCCCAGCACTCCAGATCTCCAGGAAAGAGCAGAGAGGTAGGCTCTGTCTCTCAAAGCTGAGGCATCGGCTTCTCCTCCATTCCGGCCTGCAGAGTTAACTCCGCGATCTTAGACGTACAAGGGGTCGGGATGTTATCCCCTACCACGAACATGGTGTAGCAGCCCTTGTGTGGCGTCAGTCTGGTGTTGAAGCACTCCCATTCTGAAAGGGTGCGGACCTATGCCGACTGTCCCTGGTCCCTAGGATAAATTACAGTTTCCTTTGGGACCCTGTCTACCCTGACTAATGCTTCCTCAGCTAACCGAGCAAAGCCTGGGAAGGGAAACTGGAGGTCCGCCAGGAAGAACTCGTAATCTTCCACGGGACGGGTTCCACAGCCTTCAATCGTCAGCATGCCATCCGAAAAGGGAGCATGCAGAGCCAACCGCCATGGGTTGCTGTTCTCGAATGGCGGAAGCTTAGAAGTGTCCGGCACAATGAAGGACTGCTGTGTGCCTCCGGACTGCGTAAGTCCGGCCAGCAAACTCGCCTGGACTTGTAGTCTCTGAGCCAGAGACAGGGTGGACTGACCCGATGTCTCCAAGCTCGAAGCGAGCTGAGAAGACATCGACTGAAACCTTGAGTCCACGATGTTGCCCATCTTCTCCATTAGAAGATTAGCGAAGGCATCAGGATCGAAGCCGGACTCTGTAGGTCTGGCTTTAGATACCTTAGCTCTCGACCCCTTAGGCGGGGGAGTAGCTTTAGCCGAGGAAGCCATAGGCGTGGGAGCCAATGACGACCTGGCGGAACTCGCCAGAGTAGGTTTAGTTGGTCTGGTAGTCCTAGGCAGAGTCTTCTTTTTCAGGGCTTTCACCTTGGGGATCACGGAACCAGACCTGTCCCCAAGGTTCATGGACTTTGAGAAGCCCTGAAAAGAAGAGGAAGAAGACGGAGTTGGGCTGAAAGAAAGTGATTTCTTTTTAGTAGATCTAGATCTAAAACTACCTGCCTCACTTACTTCCCTACCTTCTTCCTGCGCGTCGACAGTCATGGGTTCATGATGGATACTGATGGCCGCCACCTCTTCCGCCACCTCCTCGCACAAGGCTTCTTGGTCTTCCGGAGGGGCCTGGGTCTCCATCCGTATTTTGGCAATAATAGGGGCCGCCACTTCCCTAGCTACTGCCGAAGAAGTCCTCGCGTTTGGGTACAGTAACGAACAAAGCTCCTCCGACAGTACATAGGGGCATCCGGCAGCGACATTCCTACCAAAACCTCCAACCCAGACCCTTAGGGTCGCCAATGCGGAGGTTTTGAGCGCCTGAGGAGTCTGTAAGAGAGGACGAAATCAGATCCTCCAGTGGCGGAACGTGCCATATTTTCAAATATATATGTAAGGATATATCATAAAAATAGAGAACATCACAAAGGTGAGGATGATACCTACCAACTCATCAGTCACATACTCAAACAAGGAGTAGCAAACTTCACAGCCGTCCGGGTGCCTTACCAAGAGGTTATCGACCTCCACAGCACAAGTGGCATGAGATCGACAGACCTCATGACCACATGGTTGTTGGAGGACGGCTGTGCAACCCAACTCCTGACAGCGTACTATCTGTAAGTTAAAATGGGTACATGAGCATCTTCAAATAGTTCCGTCGGAGTTAATTCCGGCAGTATGTTTACACTTAGACTAGTTCTACTAAAACTCGCTAAAGGTAAACGTCAACTATTATAATTTTACATAACGTAAAAGCTCTGATTGTTTCCGTCTGCTCTGGAATCCATAATCTCGGTATCGCAATAGCTATGACCGGCGGAGTTGGCCTGATACGAACAGAACAGGGAAACAAGGTAAAACCTAAGCCTGAGTCTGATCACACCGGAGTAGGATAGCCATTCCAAGTCAATTGGAATCGCATTGCCTAAGCTTAGTTCCGCCCCCACCGGAGTTGGGGAAGCAGCGATAACAACAGAGAAATATGGAAAACAGAGCGGCGGGAACAGCGGTACGTGGAACTCCGGCTTATAAAATTCTGGCGCATATGATGGTAGACCTAACCTCACCGGAATAAACACAGGCCCGGAGACATACCAACAGAGACTACATAATCTTCTAATCCTTAACCTCCTCCGACTAATCCCCCGGAACAGTGCTCGACGCTCCAGCTGCTGTTCACTGGTAGGATTACTTGGTCAGCGAGCTAACGTAGCACCGCCGGAACGAGTCTGGAACGGAAGGAAGAGCCCGGAGGAGAAAGGTAAACTAGTAATCGCCTGGCAACAGCAACCGGTCAGGTGATTACCACCCTCCGAGAAGCTGTGAAGTAGCCTACTACTAAAGGGGCAGAAGACGGCAGGCCAACTGACACCCTAAAAGAGGTAACGGCCAAGGCTATGCTTTACAAAATTTATTGATAAGGAATTATTGGAAGTACCGACGAATAAAGGCAAGCCCATCTACGAGCCTAGCCTAACCCTCCAAAATCAGATACACCGATCTGGTCAGGTAGGCTAGGATAGCGCTTACTAGCATGTCACGAAAGAGGACACTCTAGATCCTAACCTAACCCTCCAAAATCTAACATACCGACCTGGTCAGGGAAGACAGGCCTAGCACCTACATTTACGTAACAAGAGAGGAACTCTCTAGTGGTGGATCACCCTCCAAAACCAATATGTTGGTCTGTTCAGGTAACCCAGGACTAGTACCAACTATGGGTAGCGAGTAGCATACTCAAACGCCTAGCCTACCCTCCAAAACCTAGGCCTCGATCTGGTCAGGTAGGCTAGGGTTGGTCATATTCGTGTAGGACTTCCAAACTAACCTCATCAAAATAAAATTAGCATATCAATAAAATATAATAATAAGATAATACAAATAATACCACATACACAACATGCATGAGCACAGCGAATGGATGAGGGCTTTCCTTTACCTCCGAAATAAATGGCGTAGTACGTACTAGGCTAGCCAGCCTAGACCGCCTCAAACACACTACTCACGCATGAAGTAGATGTGAAAAATAAAACAACACTCTCGTGAGGAAACCAAATCGCTCATGAAGGAGGGATGACTAACGAGGGAAACCCTCTAAATAAGGCCAAAAAATGTAATGGCTCCAACAGTGATACACAAGCCTATCGGTACACATCAGGAGCGAAAGGGTAAAATTTTCACGACAACAGTAACGCTTAGTGTGATGTGCAATAGTGGTGAAAATAAGATATGCATCAAAATAAAAAGTTGAGATGATTGAGTATCGCGGTAGCTTGATGTAAACATGGCGGCTCCCATGCAGACACCTCAACTAATAAACTTCTCAAATAAGGGCAAACTGTTGCCTAACCGCGTTCAAATTCAACAAATAATATACTCAGCTTAGATGAAGATACTTCTTGAAGATCAGAAGACAATATAATGGAAAAAAAAAAGCAAAATAAACACAAGCGAAAACTAAAGCGGTTCATGTTGTGAGTGCTATGAAAGGAATGAGGGTTCTTGGCAGGTAGTAGAGACGAGCAGAAGTTAGCCGTTGTAACAGCACCTCTCTGGAGGGGATTTTGAGAGAGGAGATATCTAATTGGCAAAGTATCTGTGATAGTGACTTCCACTCGCCCCTGATGCTATACCAACACCCCATGAGGGTGATCGATCCAGAGGTAGTAACTCCGGCATTCCATATGGCTTTTTTCTCTGGTATACTTAGCATTTATTCATACCTAGAAATGAGTGCTATAGGAACATTTACCTGGGCGACACAGGTCAATTCCAGAAATAAAGTTTATAAAAACAAAGTGCATGTCATATTCAGCTAATATCTTGCCAGTGATCATCTTGAGAATTTCTCCTCAATTCTTAACATATTTCACATCCCTAGGAGACTGGTAACTCAATTGAGGGGGATCTTAAAGACCTAGGAAACAAGCTGAGCCTCTCATCCGAGCATGGTAGCCACGTAGATGAGGTAATGTTTTCAATTTCGTCATAGGCATGCTCTTATGATTAAGTTACAGATGGAATGATTTCCCTTATAGTAGTTAATTGCAGTGTTTACAATTAAGTCTATAATGTCTCAGTATCATAATAATGAAGGGATATTCTAGTGGTATATCAACGGCTACTATGTTTTCTTATGGGTAATTTTTTATCTATATATCGAAATGCTGTAGGCCATTCTTTTGACAAAAGGATCAAGCCCAAAGAGTGTGATCATACATTGCTGAAGTGAAGCTAGGTGACCATTTCAGCAGTTCTTAGAAACGTTTCCAACACCATCTGAAGTGGGGAAAATTTGGTAGCAGTTACAGTTTTATCTCAAAGAAGTTCATGTTTAGTTATTATATACAAAGTTTTACTCTCATTCTAAATGCACTAATCTGTCAATACCGATGAAAATCAGATATTTAGTTAAAGTTGTGTATTCACATAGGTATATTCTTTCAGTGTTACTGATGTACTCCTATCATTAGTTTCAAAAGTTTATTTGCAATGACTCATTGATGAGTTTGTACCTGATTAGTGTAATAATTTTTTCAATTATCACTATAGATTCATCTAAAGGAATATGTACTAATAATCATTAGGCTGTTAAGCAGGATAAAAAAAAAACATTCAAAATTGAGTCTTGTATTAAGCAGCTGAAAAGAGTTGGCAGAAAGAAGTATGGTTTCTTTGCCTGTGACTGAAAGTATTGTCTTCATTTTAATCACAGTTTTCAGTCTCATGCTGCGTTCTGTAAAGAGAACAGGGAATCTATTGACCTTGATGTTAATGATAAACAGAAAACTTAGAGTATCAAATATTTACATGGAAAGAACACAGATTCTTTGGGGAATAATTCCATTGTGGATACCACAATTGTTGGAAATACAATTAGTTATTCAAGGTTACAGTTGTTCAATTCAGATTAGGTGCATGAAAACTGTAATAGTTAAGAAAACAAAACTTGCTTGAAAACTATAGTCACAGTAAAGTCTGTGGTTTACACTACAATCAAGTAGTGTTCTTATTCATAGTTGCAGTATTCAGCATGTGAGTGCATCTTGCGTAGTATCTCATGTAGTTTATTTGAATCAAAACTTCCATAGGGAGATGATACTTTTTATGTTCTTTTGGTGCACATGCGTTCCCGTCATTGCTATACTTATTATGCACTACAGATGCACGATAGTATATTCTCCATTGATTTACAAGGTCCATGAAAGTCATGAGGGCTGAGATTTTGGTAGAGTTTATTAATTGAAAACTGTTTCGATTTATAAAATGATCAGTATCATTTCAGTATCATTATCATACCTCAAATTTTAGTCTTGGTGGATCACTGTACGTATATGAGAAAAGTAGTGAGATCCAAATATGCATCCCTTGGTAGTAATATAAGTGGAAAATGATAGTATTAGCCTTCAGAGTATGGTCCTCAATGCTATGGGACTATCACAGGTGACTTAGAGATAAGTGAATACTCCATCTAAGAATAAATGTTACATTCTACCTAACCTAACTTGACCTTTCATTAGTCTAAGTTGTTTAAGCATTCATAAAACATATGTATATTGCTCCTATGTTCCCATCTTTTAACCTTTACATGCATATTTTTGAGAGACTGTTTTGTTTGCGATTGGCCTAAGTACTCTTAAGGTAATAACCTCAAGATAGCTTTAAGTTATACTTTATATTGACCATTCCCCATACGTAGTTGTGAATGGCAAATGAATATTACTGTACTGGGTACAACCTCTGAAGGTTAACTGATCATAGCATTATACTTTGAGAATGTTGTTTTCATAACATAAAGAATGGACTGGAACATTGTTTTCATAACATAAAGAATGGACTGGAACAAGCATAATAAAATTCAAGCCAGGCATTTTATACTTAGTCTGGAAATGCTGTTATAACTCGGTGCTTTTTCACTTAGTATATGCACTTTATAAGCCCTGCTTTCTGTTTGAATAAAGAAAACACTACTAATTAAACTTTAAAGCTTTATAAATTTTTAAACCAGAGACTCTGACTTATGTAGGACAAAATACCATATTGACTTCAGACTTCCATATTTTTTCTTTGTTATTAGTTTCTAACTACAGTTACACTGATAAATTCATTGACTTTGTAACCTTTATAAATGATAAGGTTTTCTGTTAATAACAGGTGGTAACTGATTTCCTAAAGTTTTTTTTATAAAGGTCAAAGGTACTTGCAACATTATTTTCAAAAGTGGGTCACGATCGTTTTCTGGTTATAAACTGAGAATTGGTCATGTGCTGCCTTTCTCTCTGGTCAGTACATATATATATATATATATATATTATATATATTATATAATAAGATATATATATTATATAAATAAATATATATATAGATATATATATCTATATATATAAATTTTATATATAATATAATATTATAATATATATAATATATAATGTATACTATGTATGTATGTATGATAAGATTCTTTACATAGTATAATTTAGCAATATATTAAGTATGGAGCAAACATGCACACAGTCACATTTGCTTTCCTGACTAATCTTTTATTTATGTTCCTTTGGTGGCATTGTGGAACATTTTAGCCCTAAGTGTTTATACTTATTGTTTTGGAATTATATGTCTTTGGAGTACCCAGTAAGTACTGTTTTCCACATGACACGATAAATTGATTTAATTCCATATTTATGGGTCAATTTCATCGTTTTCTTTCTGCTTTAAATCAGAAGAGACTTGGCCATTTAGAATTTTCTCATTGCATTACATGTTTTTTCACGACTTTATCATGTAAATAAATATTAGATTTGATATGTAACTTAGTAGTAGATTTTTCTTTCAATTATCTACTGATTTAAAGCACAAGACTTATGGCAAAGATTATCCCTTAAATCCAGTACTACATGATTTATACTTCAACTTACATCACAGGAGAATAATTCTGTTTAACTAGCAGTGTAAATGTGTTGGTTACTTTTGTTTACAGGTACGTATAGCAAACTGTCTTATACCCTCCTTTATTCTGATAACTTCATATATGTACTATTTCAATGTTTTAATATTACCTTTGTATGTTTCGGAGACTTTCATTTTGTCAAATTGGATGACATGGTTACCTTTGATCCAGTTAATAGGATATCATGTATTATATTTTTTAGTATTTCTTCATACTTACTTGTAAATGAGTTGAAAAGTATTAAGTCTTTTAGGTTTAAATTTTGAGTACAATTAGAGAATAGTTTTGTAATTATTTTTAAAGTATGGATCTCTAGTCTCTGCTGTGTTAATAATAGTTTTCAATACTGCCATTCTTTTCTTGCTTTATTTTCATATTGCACTTTCTTTGTTAGATTTTTCTTAGGTTGTAGTAAAAGGAGTTGATTGTATGTATCAGTTATATACTTTCGTAGTTTAGTTCTCTTTCATGAAAGCTGCTGCATGTCTTACATAATAGAATCACGTAAACTGGTGTGACTTTATGCAATGAAAATTGATTATCAGTATTTTCATTGATATATAACATTGGACATTACATGCAACCTTTGGTACAATGGTTCTCAAATATGTAATAATTAGCTACATATTATATTACTTATGAATACTGTAAATTTTAGTGTTCTATTTGATGGTGACATATTGAACATTCATAATTGTATAAACAATACATATTAGCACATACAACTGATTATGTGACTCAATTTCATTTTTCATATATACATATATGTATATATTAGAGTATATTGCTAGTTATATTTGATAAAATACTCTATATGTAAAATTACAACAAAAAGTAGTTTTGCAACTCATCATATTTTTCTTGCAAAACACTAAAAAATAAATACTATATAATATTACAAAGTACTTTTCACTAGAAATATATCATTACAATTCAGCACAATATACTCATTGTCTAGTCCAAATACTATACTGCATTTCATTTACTCATAATTCTCACTTATGAGTAAACTAGTTTTGCATTGTATTGTACATAAGTATGGCACCAGAATGTTTTCTCTTCCATTAGCTTTCACTTAAGGTTGTCGATTGTAGGTTCTAAAATTTCAGGGTGGTAAAGATTATTTATTTTGTTAAGTATATTTTTCTATATTTAAAAGCTTTTCATCTTTTCAGACACCCAGAAATAGTATATCAGTGCACTAGTATGCTTGAGTATCTATTGATTCCCAAACTGTAAATCTTATTCATGATTTTATGACCCTTCGTTTTGACCTTAATTAGAGCACAAGGCTTCTTCCTTCCCTGTCGTCTCATTGCATGGTTCCTTCCCCAGCACCGTCACCCTTCGTTTTCTTGGTCGGGGCAGCACTTGGGGTCTTGGTCAGGACATTCTTCTAGGTCCAGATCAGGCCAAAGCGATAACCACATGTCAGGTCATAGTAAAGACCTTTGGTCAGGTACTGAAGGCACTCCTCCCTTGTGGGACTCCAGTTTTGCTACCGTCTCTAACAATCCCCCCACTTGGCACTCTTGGGCAAACACCCAGGACCAGCACCTTCACAACCAACAGCCGTATGAACCCCCTGGTACCCCTTACTGGCACGCTGAGGCCCCCCCTTCCCCGCCCCCCGCACCTCCCATCACCAGCTCCGGGAGTTCCCGCTCCGTGCCCTACTTCCAGAAGCTCCTATCCAACCTGGAGGTGAGGCACTGGAAGACTAGTATGGTGATCTTTATTCATGTCAGCATTACTAGATCCTACTATAAAAAATCAAATTCAATGCAGTATTTCTCAGTTCATAATTTACCAGATGCTGTCTTATGGTTAACTTTTTATCTTAGTATGCTAGTGTTCAATCTCTGGTTTTTCTGGTAACACCAACTCTGTTTGCCTTTTTGAATATAAGTTCAAGATTCCAGAATATAAGTTCAAGAAGATTCCAGCGGGGATTTTATAAGAGATGCTTTATTTCCAAAGATTTATACCATGCATATAGAGCCTTACAGTAATAACAGCGCTTATGATCATACATTTTGAGAAAGTAACTTGTTCATGTGCTGTATCAATTATAATAAAAATGCATGCTTGTAGATATTTGAGATGCATTTGTTTGGGATGTGGTGCATGTGGAAACCTATTTTTACTGGGACTGTTCATCCAATTGGTACTTCTTGCATGCCTTGTATAAAAAAATGTTTGGCTACTTCAAATTGTTTGAAATATAGTTAATGCTAGTGATAATAAATATACTTGATAAGGTAGCGGCTTTATTTAGCTATGTTAATATGTAAAATTAAGTCATTAGTGTTATTGCAATAGTACTGGTCAAGTGTAATGTAATGAAAATGTTATCATTTTCAAAACAAAATCCACCTGAGATGATGAACGACACTGTTCTCAGCTATTGATTGCGCCAGTATACTTTACATTCATCGTGTGTTATATGGCGGATCACACTTAATCTTAAGATGTTTTTGTTTCTATATAAAAATGACCTCTGCATTATTTTCAACAGTAGATTACACAGATCTGGGATAAAAGTTGTTTCGGTATTTTCTGCAGATTTCTGGTTTGATATAATGGTCATGCTTATAAGTACTACTACAACATATAACTTCATTTTGTAATGGTACAGTATTGTATAACAACCCATATTGTCGTCAGTCACTGGAGAGCAGTCTTAATGGTTGATTCTGGAAGATATGATTACATTGTCTTTATTGGTTCATTGTAGATTATTCAGCGATGCTAATGTTCAATTCAAGAGTCTTCTGCACAGACTGGTAAGTGTGTGGTTGAATGACTTTTCTAAAACAGAAGCCTTTGAAAATAGTGAATTTAGTGAGAGTCTGTCTCACTTTGTAATTACAGGTGTTCAAGTTGGTCTTTATTGATCTGTCTTCATGGCCATATATGTCACTTATTCCCTCTAAACAGCTTGAAAGCATTTGAAGCTATCAAACAGTGAGTTGGTAAACTTTGTGATATGTAGCACATTGATTTGTCCAAATAACTTGATGTTGAAATACGGAAAGCTGATACTTTTATACCTTCTTATTTTGTTGGTTAAATTTAATCCCACTTAAAACCATAAAGATGCATTAATGTATTGATGCTAGTAATCTTTCTCAGCCTATTTAACTACATTGAAGTGCTGATATGTCGTGTAACATCCAGTAATAAAGAGTACTGTGAATGAATTACAGATGAGTATTCTCTGTATAGTTTTTAGGAGTATGTGCTACCGTATTGGGTAGGTTTGTAGACAGTATGTACTCTGTTATTTTTTTGGTGAGGTCCAAGCTGCCAAGATTAGGTGAAATGGAAAATATACCTCAAATTTGCTATTACTTAAGTTTGAGATTTCATGTTGTTATTTTCGTGCATTTCCCAACAGCAGAAGTATGAAAGTATGTAGACATACATAACAGCATTGCCATTGACACTGTTAGACATCCTTTGGAATGCATGTGCAGTTAATCCTCTTATTTTAAAAACCCAATTCTTAATAACTTTAACAGGTTATATTTGTAGTGTTTTGTTATTAAAGTGCATTATGCTTCGGTGGCTTTCATGTCCACGCCGGTGAAATGAAGCATAGAAAAATATGAGTGGCAGAATTTCACAGAGGCCTTTTGAGTTGCAAAGTGCAGGAGGCAGTTATATTGATAATGTTTTATATTGTTAAGTAGTATAACCAGACCACTGAGCTAATGAATTTAGTTCTAACATGGCTGGCAGCTGAATAAAGTATCAAAAATAATGATATGTACCTGCTGTAGATCTCTTAAGTGAGCAGGTAAGTGTTAACAGATGGGGATTCGGGCAGAAGAGAGTGGAGAGACCGCACTTCATATCTACTCATTTAAAAGGAAATCTCGCATAAAAATGTCAAAGATGATACCAATGTAAATCTTTAACATTTTGACTGCAAACACTAGTTCAATGAACAGTACTTGACAATGCTCACCAGACCTTGGAATGGGTACAGTAGTCTGGCTCATCTGCCTGCAAAAATCCTAATATCATGTAGAATGTAATTATAATGTCCATTCGGAACTTAAAAGGTTATGCATTGTAGAGGAATTGTGCATTCCAAAGGAATCTTTACAATTACTGATACTGTACCAACTAAAATGCTCCTTGCATCAGTTCAGCATGACAATTTGACATTATTTCACCTAGTTACTGTTTCTAAACATTTTTGTATATTCTGCTGCATATTCAGTCAGTTATAATCATGACATCATTCCATGGTATCTCTTTTTAGACCGTAATCTGATATAGTATCTAAGCTGTGAGAATGGCATTAGAAGTTTCTTATTCCCACATCAACCTTAAATACCTAAGCAACTCATCAAATCTTTTGCTCCCAAGACTCATAACTAAAGATTTCAGCAAGGCATTTGATTTACAGCTAACATTGTGGAGATACACTGTGAGTGAGAACACTGACATCAGTCTTTTGTGTTATTGTTCTTCATAAAGCCACATTTATGAGAGAACCTAGTTTGTATCTTTTGATAAGCTGGACCCAGCAAAAGCAGGGAGACCTTCCTCTGTGCCTTTAATGTTGAACCAGCCCTTTCTTTCTCTTAAAAAGTACTCTGGGCAAGAACTTTCCAGTCATTTTTGCAAATTTGTCACTAAACGGAACCATCATTCAATGCTTTTCCCCCCTTCTCAAAATATCTGTTCTCAGAGGCAAGACAATGATAATTACTGTGTGAGCAAATATCCTAGCAGTAGTTATAATCAACAATACAATGTACTGCAAAGTGTAGAACTAATCACATTTGTATTTTCATCTGGAGCAGCAACAGCAATCACTAGTGTCAACGACAATTCCAAAAACTGACAGTAATGCACTAGAATACTTTATATCCAGAATCTTCTTCCAGCCAAAAGCATAATGAAGTGATTGTTTTTTCCTACTATTATCATACCACTACATACCTCTTTCCAAGATTTTAAGTGAAGGCAACTCTTTAGCTTGTTGGAATCTTTAAGAGATAATTGACAGTAAGTACCCCTCACCATCTATCCTCATAACTGAGCAGCCTTTCATTTCATAGGCAGTTTGGCTTCCTATGGGACATTCCCTGCTGCCTCACCTCAATCCAGCAGTCTTCATCAAACTTATCAAATAGGTGAACAGAGGGTTTTGACATGCCTAAGTAAGCCATTATGGCAGAGTGTAACAAGGACTAGATACCATCAAGTGTCAGTAAGAACTGAATTTCATAATCAGTTTGGAGAGATCCAGATTCAACGCAGCCCATTGCCTCAAGTGACTGAAGATCAAATCTTATATGATCGTTACATTTTTATCTAATCTACTTATATGAGAATCTGCTTGCCACAAATTTCCCATGGAAACCAAAGGTAACTATGCAGAACTGACATCAAGTGAACCCCTTAATGATATCTGTTCTCTGGGGATGCCTACCATTGGCAATTTCATTCTTTGTGGATGGCTCCATAGCAGGATTGGGCATCTGCTCATCCAGTGAACTTGAACCTGTGGGTCATTGGTCACTGGCTGGCAGGTAAGTGCCCTTTAAACCCTCTGGAAACAGCCCCTTCCTCCTTTCATAAAATGTGTTGATAAGTCAGTATGCTTCTGATAGGTTGCCCTACATGTCACCCATTATCCCTTTTCTCAACCATGGATGCCACATTTGACCTTTGGTTCCTCAGTGGATGAGTGGGTTCCATACTTAATTATCAATCTGGTAGCCCGAGTTTGTTTCCCACGACTGCCAGAGAGGAGTCAGAGGAATGTATTTCTGGTGATTAGAAATTCATTTTCGATATAAAGTGGTTGGGATCCCACAAAAAGCTCTAGGTCCCTTTGCTAAGAAACCAATTGGCTCCTAGTCATGTAAAAAATTCTAATCCCTCAGGCCAGACTTAGGAGAGCTGTTAATCACCTCAGTGGTCTGGTAAAACTAAGATAAACATAACTTAGCATTTGACCTTTTAGAGCCCACTTTTCCCCATCAGCTTATTGACCAAGCCATGTGCGCTGTATACCATTTCCTGACTGTAATTAAAGAGAGGCTACTTTTATAACCTTTGACTTAAAATTTCACCATTTCATTTATTGTAGTTTAAATACAATTGTTTTCACTTATCAAATAACTTGTGAAGTTCCCTTATCAGTACGATTTCAGGAGAGTCTTCCATCCCTTCCTCCCTTGGTTAGAAAAATTGTATAAAAAAATCTTTTTTTTTGTCTGCTAAAACTTCCTGGTCCTGATGTGATCTTACTAGATGATCCAGCCTTGTTCTAATATTAAGAGAGTGAAGACTGATCAAATCATAGTTGTGCTTGAGAACTCGCAAGATCCCATTCATTCCAGACCGTAGTCTGACTTCTATCACTATTTGATGAGTTCTGTGGTATTACCTATCCTGAGGTATGATTCTCCAAATAAATACAGAACCGAATCTAGTAACTACTTTGCGCTCGACAGGTTATGTAAGCTTCTTCATAACCAAATACCATTTTTCTGAGAATGAAATTCTCATGGTTTTCCCCAAAGGTGTTTCCTTTTATGTGGAAATAGTTGAGTACACATCACTTGTTGTTTTAAAGCAGTTCGTGATTGAAGCATTTTCAAATAGGTATATGAGATGGGTTTTCATGCAATATTCAGTGCTGATCTCTTGAAGGAAGTTCATTCATTCACTTTATAGACTTTGTACTTGCCCAAGTGGTATTCTTTTTTTTCTCTCACCATTTATGAAGATTGCACTTTGAATAACTTGAAATGAATCTAGGATTGTGTTAAGGAGCCTAATTTTTTCAGAAATGTAGAATCTGTTATAAATACGTTTGATTGATATATTGCTTAAAAGACAGCATTGTCTTCCTGTGTTGCCCCTTTCCAGGAGAGATGTTGATTGTGACATTGCTAAAAGTAACACCCAGCAAATCAGGAGTAATGTGTAGTAGTATATGTTTTAAACTTATCAACATCTTGAGCTGCAGTACCTAATATGTAGCTGCATGGGAGTTTTTGTCTGTGATTGCTGTATAGGTTAATAATAGTATTCTCTTGCTGCTGGACAAGTAGTTATCATGTAGTCTGGCTGCTTTATGTAAATTAGACATTTAATGTTGCTGGGCTATATGTGTAAGTCACATGCCAATGTATTTTAACATTATGCAGATGGGGTAGTGTACATTTTAGCATCACTAAATATGTATGTGTATTGAACTGTCCGACAGTAGGGTTACATTAATCAGTCTTCAAAGTAACCAAAACAGTTTTGCTAACAAAAAATAATACCTTTTTTAACACAGAACTGTAATTAGATGTTATACTGATGTGAATGTAGACTTTATTCAGCCAATCAGTATTACACAATGGTTGAAAATTGTCTTCATATAAATTTGAAGGTTTGCCAGAAACTCTTTATGACAAAGCAACTGAATGTTCCAGGATGCCAAAATACACGGTATCATTAGAATTTTCTCGATTATCCAAGGACATATTGTATCAGTGATAGTTAAGTGTTAAATGTGATGCATTTCTGATAATTATATTTTAGATAGCTTAACACTGAAAATTATTATCCAGTCATTCATTGTAAGCCAATAGTGGCATAGCTATATTTTACTATTGCAATGTAAATGTAGATAAGAAACTCTGCAATGTATGCAGGTTTCTTAAAACTTTAAAAGATTTATGTGAGAGAAGGAGGAAAAGTCATGTTACAGCACCCGATATAGAGCTGATGTGTGTTTTGTTGGATGTAGCATTCCTTTACAGTAGCTTTAATAAAAGCTCTTTTTCAGGGAATCTTCACATGACACCCTGGCTGTGTTACTGTTTACTCTTGTATGGGATTACCTTTGATTGCTAAGTCTTTCCTTCATATCCTGTCACTAAAGGTTTTTTTTTCTATTACTATCACAGTAAGCAAAATCAGAGCTATAAATATGATTTCAAGACCCATGTTATTACTTCCTGAGCAGTTCTCCTAATCATTGACAACTTGTGTGATCTTTCAACTTTTTTTTTATTTCATGCATTATTCACTTGTCTCATCATCTGACATCAGTATTTTTGCAGTGATCCCTTGTCTCATGTTCTTACATCATTGATTCATTAATTGAAATGACATGAAAAAGATTCTTCTAATTTTAGTATATCATCATTGTTGTGCAATAGTGGAATGTACTGAATGCTGTACAATAACCGAATGTACACAGAATGTTTTATTATTAAGCATTCCTTAAAAAAAAATTAGAAAATTGTATTTATGTGTATTTAATGTTTTAGGTGTTATAAGTTATGTAGAGATGATTTATAGCTGCATTGTATACCTTGTACAGACTTACACTATTTTACAAAAGTGATTTGAAGGTACATGATTTCGTTCTTGCCTGGTATACTGAGACATAATACCATAGAGGGACAAGTTAATGAACGTATGACATCTTAGAGTAAAAGATGCAAATGGAGAGATGCTGTCTGAAGTGAATGCAGTCATACGTCAATGGAATAAGTATCTAGAATAATTGTTGAATCTGAAGGATTCAACAATTATTCTAGATACTTATTCTAAATGGTCACTCAAACAAGCCAAAGCTTGTTTGAGTGACCATTTAGAATGTAAGGAGGGTAATTAAGATGTTGATAATGGAAAGACAGTTGGAGTTGAAGGAATTACAAGTGAGATACAGCTGTTTAATGGTGATAGTGTAAGTAATTGGCTGACTGAGCTTTGTAAGATATTTCTAGAGAAGGGAAATGTTCTGAAGGTATGTTTGAGAGGAATATGTAACTGCTAGATCTGTTAGATATGGCATAAGAACTATGGAGATATGTAGAAGAAATAGTAAAAAGGTTAGCACAAGTGAAAGAATGGTTCAGGGTATATTGGGATGGTGTGGTCATTTGGATAGAATGAATTAGAAAGGGTCAGATAGGTGATGTGAAAGAGCTATTGAAAAAGAAGGGCCTTAACATCTAGGAACCTCTAAATAGGAGTGATTGCTGCAGTGTGTGCAGATGCTGAACTAACCCTTGGTAAAAATCTATTAACATGATACGCACTTTTTTCTTTAAAAGAGTGATGTACTACTTTACTTCCAAGGTATAACTGCTATCCACTTTATTGTTATTTGTGGTATCGTGTGCTATGACACTGTTTTACAAAATACGTAAACGGTCATTTTACACCTCCTTCTCTTACTCCAGAATTTTTGTATAGAAAAATTAGTTTGTCAATGTATTCCACTTATAAATCTTATGGAAAAGAAAATTGTTATTCATTAAGATGTATGCTTCGATCTTGGTTTACATAAAATGTTACTTGACATAAAAAATATCACCTGGAATAACAGTTTGCTAGTCAATTTACATATGTGAGTTCACTAATGGGGACACAGAGCTTTTTGCCGGCTTCCTTGCAGAGATCTAGGGGTGGGCGTCACGCGAGTTCACCTTCAGATGCCTTTGGTGGCCTTGTTTCACATGGCCTTGTACGGGATGAGACGACTACAGAGGATCCCTTTGGCACTCCAGAGAATTTAGGCAAAGGTAACCTCTATTAGTACATTTCCTTTGCTTCAGTTGTTGTCACAGTTTTCTGCTTGTATTCATCATCTTTGATGTGGGTTACCTGAAATTATTATTATTAGTACGTACACTATACGTATGATGTACCTTTATTTCTAGATGGTGAAATTCACCATAATTTCATGTTCTTTATGTTTATTCCTCTATCAAATTGCCTTATGTAACATTGCATATCGTTAAACTTTCAAGATACAGTAATTCCATTTTCAGAGGTCACACAGAAGAGTCAACAAAAACCAAAGGGTTTAATTTTTACATTATTTTTACTAATATGTAGATTGTAAGCAATATGTTAACTCTATCACACATATAGTATTATTATAAACAAGGAAAAGGAAAAGAAAAAGTCAGAAAGTCATGTACCTCTTGGATGTTCCGTAGTCTACATCAGTAGCTATCCACCGTATTCACTATGGAAGTGTAGTATGCAGTGTTGGTAATGTAAGGATATTGATACAACACATGGTCAAAGATTTATATAAAAAGAATGGCAGTAGTATTTGAAATTTAATAAAAAGTAACACTTATATGTAACAAAGAAATTCAAAGAACACATCAAAACATTACTATTCAAATTATTTTTCTGATTTCTTTATTGATATAAGTAATAATCATAGCAAAAACATTATATACTAATTGAAAATACATAACTTCCATACAAATCCAGAGATAGTATCATCCATGATACACACCTAACTTGTCATTTGGCTCAAATTAAATTCTTTTTCTTCTTCTTGCTTGAATTATAAAAAAAACTGAGAATTCACATCTAAGCTATTCTTAAAGTTTTCATACAGATGAAAATGATAAATAATGAAGTGTATATCAGAAGAATTGGCTTTTCTAAGTTGCATACTACTAGTTACATTTTGTATAAAGTATTCTCCTTCAAAGTGTAATCTATACCATACATAATATACTGCAGTTTTCATGGATGTTTGTCAGGGGTTCTGGCGGTTTTTCTGCATATTTTTATTCAGTGTTATTCCAGATAATGCACCCTCAACTACCTTCACATCAGAAGGAATAAAAATGTTGAAGCACAAGAATAGCCTTAATAGGCATTGCAGGAGTACTGCAAACTACACACACATGAAAGAAGAGATTAATTCACCAATAACTTGAATAGCGGAATTTGCTTGAAATTTTTTTTAGCAAAATTGTAGACCATTATGACTTACTATATACATATTCTTTTATTCAATTCCAGGAACACGTGATTCACTAGAATTTGAATGGCAAATGACAAATTGGTCTGAATGTTCACAGACGTGTGGTTTCACCAGCACTTCCAGTGGCTTTCAGGTAAATTTTTTTCTGGGTGTGTGCATTTGTATTAATAGCATGATAATTTGTTCCTGATTATGAATTAGTATTTGACTGCCTGTAAAGGCATTTAAAGTTTGTTTTGTTATATTTCTTGTTTTGTTGCATTTTATTCAAGAAACAAAAAATGTTGAACAGTAGCTACTGTTAGGGTAATCTAATTAGGTCTCTGAACTCCAAGTAAAGCTGTCACAGTGCCGTCAAATAGGAAGTAGTATATAAGGTGTGAATAGGGAAGTAAGTACAGTACTCTATGGATCTTCTGTCAAAACGAAATATGATTTAGAAGTGAAAGCAGAATTTTATTTCTGCCATGAAGTTTTTGAAAATTCAGGATTTAAGCTTGTTTGTTGTAATTTTGATATAAATACAACTATATAGATACTCTTGTTTGCTTTCTGTATAGGTTCGCTCTATCCAGTGTCTCGTGCGAGTAAATAATGTAAGTCGACCTGTTGATGGTGCATTGTGCCAGGATGCTGGATTAGAGGCACCAGTTACAATGCAAAAATGTGGACTTACAGAATGCCCTCAGTGGCACTTTGATGAGTGGTCCGAGTGCGAGTCGTCTAGATGTTACACTCTAAATAAAGGTATGTTTTTATAGAGCAAATAGTACACTAGATAGTTCTTGTTCAGTGTAACCATGTGTATGAAGTTATTTACTCAGTACCTAAGTCTAGAAGTTACATCCTAAATAAACGTATGTTTTTTATACAGCCACTAAATCAGATAGTTCTTGTTCAATGCAGCCACGTTTATGAAGTTATTCACTAATAAGACTAAGAAGGAAAATGACAGTGCATATTCTTGATACTAATTAAAGGTAACGATGCAAGTCCTTTCATGCCGATTAATATGTACTGATTAATCCCCATAGCTTTCCAGCGACGAAATGTTGTATGCCAGCTGCACAATGGAACCATTGTCAACAGTGAGCAGTGTGATGTACGGACACGACCTCGGCATCGCCAAGAATGCTATAATCAACATTGTACTGGGGTTTGGAGAGTTGGAGATTGGTCAGAAGTAAGTAGTTTGGAGACAAAACTGATCAGGATACCGTAATTTTTTTATCATCGACAGAAATATTTCATTGTTACAGGATTTGGCTTTCTTATAACATTTATTTAATTACTGCAATTGTACATTTTAATACACATTCATTTTGCTTAATAACTTATAGAATCAGATTGTGCTTTACTTTTTTCACTTAAAAAAACCTTTCAAACACATTTTTATAATATAATATATAATATAAACTAACTGTAAAAGTGTAATTTACCTAATGTTATTTAATAACACAAAATCATATGTGGAAAACCAAAGATACCAGTTAGCACAAGGGCACATTATGCATATGTGTGTGTATATGCTGTATCTATATATCTATATCTCTATAATATTATAATATATTATATCTATATAGTATAATTCTAATCGGATCTAATCTTATTAATTCTTAATCTAATCTTATATTATCCTTATCTATATATATATCTATATATCTTATCTATACTAGATATCTATATAGATATCTATATAGATATCTATATAGACATCTCTATATTATCTAGATCTTATATCTATATAAATCTAGCATCTTATATTCTATATAATCATATATCTAGATATCTAGATATATTCTCCCCCCCTCCCCCCCCCCCTCCCCCCTCCCCCCCCCCCACCCACCCATATCTATATATCTATATATATCTATATCTATATATCATATATCTATATCTATATCTATATAGATCTATATCTATATATCTATATATATTTAATCTATATCTATATCTATATCTATATCTATATCTATCTCCTATCTATCTATATATCTCTATATATCTATATATATATATTGTCAAGGTTCAAGTTAAATCCACAATTAACAATAGGTTATATGGAAAAAACAATAAAACAATTACATTTAATTAACAAAACTTAACATATCAAAACATTACCAATTAATTAACATAACCAACATAATAAACTAAATATTCTGCCCAATACCAAATCCAAAATATCATATGGTATAATAACCG
Organism: Macrobrachium nipponense; assembly: GCF_015104395.2. Taxonomy (NCBI): domain Eukaryota; kingdom Metazoa; phylum Arthropoda; class Malacostraca; order Decapoda; family Palaemonidae; genus Macrobrachium; species Macrobrachium nipponense. The sequence continues at coordinate 125,104,214 of NC_061108.1, forward strand.
TACTCACAATGATCAGAGAAGTTCTTAACAAGCGCTTACGAGGCAGGAGCTGGGACGAGACACCCAGGTGGCAAATCAGCCAGAGCGAAGGAAAACGTGTGGGGGGGATGGGGAGAGAGGGGGAGTAAGGAGAACGAGACAGGAGGGGGAATCAGAAGGTAGGTTTTACAAGGATACTGGAGAGCTGCATTTTAACTTAATTTAAAGATTTCGTACTTATTACGAAAGAAGGTTACCATTAGTTATTTATTTGGGTATATACAATATGTACACGGATCCGTTTACTTAATGAAGAAAGCCGGTACTTGACATCTCCTCCCCGCTGAAGAGATCGTAACCTATGAAGGTACGATATTCCCTGGTACGGGTGTTCTTGACAGTGCATCAGCTATAAGATTGTCTTGACCACGAATGTGCTGAACACTGATATTGAAGTTTTGCAAGTAGAGAGACCATCTTAAAATTTTCTGGTTCACATTTCGAGCTCTGTTCAAGAAGACGAGGGGGTTGTGGTCGGTGTACACAGTAATGGGGTTATTTGTGGAAACGTAGACTTCATATTTCTGCAAGGCTTGTACTATAGCTAGGAGTTCTTTCTCCACAGTAGATAGCGACCTTTGGTGCTTCTTCAACCTGCATGAATAGTAAGACACAGGGTGAAGCAAGTTAGTTTCAGGCTTCTCTTGTAGGAGGACAGCACCAACACCGTAGTCACATGCATCTACCTGGAGAACAAAAGGTTTTGAAGGATCAGGAGTTGTTAATACTGGTTTACAGCAAAGTAGGCTTTTGATCTGTTTGAAGGAGTCTTGACAAGATTCATCCCATACGAATTTAGTCTTGGTACTAGTCAAGTTTATCAACGGATGAGCTACATTACTGAAATTCTTGCAAAATCTACGGTAATAGGAGGTCATTCCAATGAATCTCATTACTCTTCTGTGTTTGTAGGTACGGGATAATTTAATATAGCTTCTATATTAGTGGTTTTAGGCAAGATTTCCCCGCTTCCAATAACATGTCCCAAGTACTTTACACGAGCTTTAGCAAAGTTTGATTTAGCAAGATTTATTGTCAAACCCAACCTTCTAAATCTATCAAGAAGTGCTTTAAGTTTACAAAGATGTTCCTCCCATGTGTCAGATACTTCAAGAATGTCATCCAAGTAACCGTAAACCCCATCCAGATCTCTTATGACATCATTTATCATTCTCTGAAATGTGGCAGGTGCGTTGCACAGACCAAAAGGAAGTCTTTTCATATTGGAACAACCCAAAGGGAGTAATAAAGGCGGACATCTCCTTCGCTCTCCCTGACAATGGGACTTGATAATAACCCTTCAGCATATCGACTTGGGTTAAATATTTCGACTTACCAATGGAGTCCAGTATATCATCAATACGTGGCAGGGGATAACTGTCTTTTATGGTTACTGAATTTAATTTTCTATAGTCTGTACATAACCTGACCTTACCATTAGACTTGGGCACTAGTAAGCAAGGAGAAGCCCAAGGAGACTTGCTAGGCACAGCAAGTTTATGCTTCAGTAGATACTCGACCTCTTCTTGCATTACCTTCCGTTTTTCAAAGTTGGTTCGATAGTAGTGTTGTCGTATAGGACGAGTTCCTGGCAATAACTCAATGTCGTGAGAAATAACACTGCATTCTCGGGGATTATTACTGCATACATCTTCATACTGTCGTAGCAGATTCTTAATATCACACCGTTGCTCCTCATTTAGGTGCTGTAGATACTGCGGAAGAGATTCTAAGATTTCTTTATTAGAAAAGTCAGCCCAAGATGGGATTTCATTTAGGCCTAAAGAATTTACATCCTTTAAGGTGGTGGACTTTTGTTTTACAATATCTGTGTCTCTGGAACAAAATAGAGCAGCAGAGGAATCGGCATGATATTCTTTAAGCATATTGACATGGACTAACTGAGTGCTTTTACGTCTATCTGGAGTTTTTATGATATAATTCTGATTATTTAAAAGTTTCTGTATAACATAAGGGCCAGAAAACTTACTTTTAAAAGGAGAACCAGTAATGGGATAGAAGGCCAAGACTAAATCTCCCACATTAAACTTCCTATCTTTACTGTTTTAATCATACCTAATTTTCATCTCTTCTTGATTTTTACACAAGTTGTTTAGGGCAAATTTATGAATCTTATTAATATTTCCCTTTAATTTCTGTAGGTACTGACTCACTGTTATAGCCTCTACGTTATACTTGTCAAGTAACTTATCTTTAACTACTTGTAAAGGACCACGTACTTTACGACCGTATAGCATTTCAAAAGGGGATACACCTAGAGACTCAGAAGGTACTTCCCTAATTACAAATAGTAAATAGTCTATGCCTTCATCCCAATCAGATTCAGATTCAATACAAAATTTCCTAAGCAACGACTTTAAAGTCTGATGATGCCGTTCTAATGCTCCCTGAGATTCTGGGTGATAAGGAGATGAGAGACACTGTTTTATACACAACTCATTCAGAGTTTTCTGAAAAACATCACTAGTAAAATTGGTACCCCTATCACACTGGATTTCCTTAGGAAACCCATAAGTTGTAAATACTTTGAGTAAGTGGTTAAGAAAATTTTTAGAGGAAATATTCTTGACTGGAAGTGCAATAGGAAATCGTGAGGTAGGGCACATTATAGTCACAAGATATTGATTACCTTTCTTTGTCTTAGGCAGTGGACCTACACAATCTAGGATAATTCGATGGAAGGGCTCATGAGGTACAATAATAGGATTCAAAGGTGCCTTTGGTATAACCTTATTAGGTTTACCGGCAATTTGACAAATATGACAATGTTTAATGAAATTTACAACATCCGCCTTCATTTTAGGCCAGAAAAAATCATAAGCTAAGCGGTTGTAAGTTTTAGTAATTCCAAAATGTGAATAAACATTATGAGCGAGCTCCAATAAATCCTTACGTAAATCATGAGGGACTACTAACTGTTCTCTGTCACTCCATGTTTCATCATTACCCAGCCTAGGAGGTCTATATAACCTGAAAAGTACATCATCCTTAAAGTAATATCTAGGTACCTTTTCCATTCCTTTCTCCAATGCTTGCTTATAAACACCCTTTAAAGTTGGATCTTCTTTCTGTAACTTTACAAGGCTTTTCTTGTTCATTTGTACTTTATCTGCGGGGTTGGGTACACTTACTTTCACTCGATCATTATTAACCATACTGCGGGTCATCACATTAACACAACCCTCCACTTTTGACTCCTTTTCATTTTCCTCTTTTTCGTACTCACGATCTCTTTCATTCTCACTTTCCTCTATTATTCCAAGAGTTTCATACATTATCAGATTGGGTAACAACAGTTCTCCAGCAAGATCGTTACCAAGTAACACTTGTACATTTGGCAAGGGAAAATTCCCTTCTCTAACAGCCATTTTTACTTTACTAGTTACATACGGACAATCCACGAACACTTCTGTAAGCGGCAATAGTTTAGCGTCAGTTAAATCCCTGACTATGACATTTTCATCAAGCAACGTGAGATTTGGAACAACATTTTTAATTAAAATGCTTTGGTTTGAACCTGTATCCCTTAACATTCTTACTTTAATGAGTTTATCACTACTGTGCAATGATATTGTACCGTTACAAATGAATTTTTCAAACAAATTCTTATCCTGTGATACGCAATGCATTGCAGATTCTTTACCGGCGTCTGATTTGTATCCTGGGAACACCTTAACTGGAGCTCTGTTTTCAGTCACTTTTCCCCTCTTACATGCAGGATTCGGACAATTACTAATCATGTGGCCTTCCTTCTTACAATAATTGCAAAACAAACCCCTATCAGTCTTCCCATCTTTATCACCCAGCGGTTCTGCTCTATGTTGTTTTACATTACCCAGACTGCCTTTATGTATTAATGAATAGTTATCAGCCAAAACAGCTGCCTTTTTGAGATCCTTCTCTTCCTTATCAGCTATATACAACATGATATTTTGAGGGAGACGTCTCTTAAATTCCTCAGTTACAATGAGATTAATTAATTCCTCATAAGTAACTACATCTTCTGAGTCAAGCCACTTTTTAAACAACCTTAATTTTTCTGCAGCAAATTCAGTCCAAGTCTTAATATGGGGCTTAACATAATTACGAAACTTTTGACGATAACCTTCACTAGTTACAGCATATGCATCTAAAACAGCTTTTTTGATTACCATATAGCTCAATTCACCTACCAGACTACCAACAACAGTGGCAGCCTTCCCGACCAACTTAGGCTTAATGAGCCACACCCATTGTTCAAGAGGCCATTTCATGTAAGAAGCCAAGTCTTCGAAATTCTTAAAAAACATGTCAACTTCAGTCTCATCGAACTTAGGAACTAACTTGATGCATCTAGTCAAATCAAATTTCATTGGTTGTCTAGCTTCTAGTTCTAATTCTTGCTTTTTATTTTCCATAGCTAACCTGATTTTACTCTCTTCCATTTGTTGAGCTAACTGAGCTTCATAGTCTAATTTAGCTTGAATAAACTCCAATTCCTTTTGCCGTCTTTCTAATAAAACCTCAGTTTCCTTTTGCTGTCTTTCTAATAAAGCCTGATTTTCTATTTCCAATTGTCTCTTTTTCTTCTCTAGTTCAGCTTTTATGGTTTCTCTTTTCATTTGCTCTAACTGAATAGCCAGCTTCATATACTCTACATCCGACGATTTATCACCCACGTCTACGATATACTTGCTGCCCTCAGAACTATCCACTAGGTCTTCACTTATACAATGCTGTACTATGTAATTACGTACTACATCCTTCTTTGCATTAGGAGGAAGAGCTACCCCAAATTTAGCTGCTAACAACAAAAGTTCATTCTTATTAGCGACAACAATGGAAGTCAGGTGTGACGCTGGGTCACTATGAAAATCATCAACACTAAAGAGCGGCATTTTGAGTTAAGAGACGTCTACCTGTTAGTAACACCTTGTAAACAATTGCTACTTCTGAAAGTAGGATATATAGTCTACACCATATACTGTGTTAAAACACTTTTAAGTCATAATATATGTGCACAATGGAAACTGGGAAGCGAATTCTGAAGTTAACACCTCGGAAAAGAATGCTTCGGACAAGGATAATTAGTTATAACGAGCATTTACACGAACTACCCATGTCGACGGCCGCTAAGCAAAATATGTTACCTTATGATTTTCTGCTGAATGCTCCAAATACAACGAAAGTGGTTAATCAGTGCTCAAGACCCGATTATAAACTATTTTGGCTTAGTTACAAGCGTAATTAAAGTTTAAAGACACTTAATTCGATGGTGGCTCGCGGACAGAACAATAGAGATACCTCGTTAGCACTAAAAATAAAGCTTACTCTAAAAGGATTACGGTATCACTGTTGACACATCACTGAATTACTTGCGCACTGTAACATTAATATTCAACACATGATAATCATATCCCACGATCAGAATACAAAATGTTACGTTGAAATGGATTTGGGCAGAATTTAATTTTAAATTTAGAGATCCCGGTCAGGCCCCCATTTGTCAAGGTTCAAGTTAAATCCACAATTAACAATAGGTTATATGGAAAAAACAATAAAACAATTACATTTAATTAACAAAACTTAACATATCAAAACATCACCAATTAATTAACATAACCAACATAATAAACTAAATATTCTGCCCAATACCAAATCCAAAATATCATATGGTATAATAACCGTACTCACAATGCTCAGAGAAGTTCTTAACAAGCGCTTACGAGGCAGGAGCTGGGACGAGACACCCAGGTGGCAAATCAGCCAGAGCGAAGGAAAACGTGTGGGGGGGATGGGGAGAGAGGGGGAGTAAGGAGAACGAGACAGGAGGGGGAATCAGAAGGTAGGTTTTACAAGGATACTGGAGAGCTGCATTTTAACTTAATTTAAAGATTTCGTACTTATTACGAAAGAAGGTTACCATTAGTTATTTATTTGGGTATATACAATATGTACACGGATCCGTTTACTTAATGAAGAAAGCCGGTACTTGACAATATACACATATAATATATATGCATATATATATACACACACACACACACACACACGCACATATATATATATATATATATATATATATATATATATATATATATATTGTATATATATATAGATATATATATATAATAAGTATATTTATATTATAATTATTATCTATATAATTAATATTTGTAATTATATACAGTGTTCCCCCCCCCCGTATTCGCGGGGGATGAGTACCAGACCCCCTCGTGAATAGTTAGAATCCGCAAATGTTTGGAACCCCTATGAAAGCGCTAAAAACAGCCTATTTCGTTAGTTAAAACTTAAGAAAAACCACTAAAAATTTTCATACTTGGTTTTTTTAATAGTTTTATCACAAAAAGTGCATTTTATGATGAAATTGATCACAAAAACCAGGAATTTGTGGATATTTCTCACTGAAAAATACTGCGAATGCGTGAATTTTCTGCGAATAATGCGGGGAAACGTTCCCGAGAGAAATCCGCAAATGTGTGAGTCCGCGAATCCGGAGAACACGAATACGGGTGGTCCACTGCATATATATAATATATATATATATATATATAGAATATATATATATCGAAATAACTTGATCACGAAGTATATAAAACGTGATGCTATGTATAAATAAAGGTTTTTTTTGCCACGAAGGAAAAAAATGAAAAAACGAGTTGGCCGAGTACTTTCGGTCCTATTCGGACCCTTTACTGAGGCATACTGATTTTGCAAAGAACACCATAGTCAAAAGAAGGCTTAATATACAAACTGACACTACCAAATTAGCCATAAGGGTGATTTTCACTCTACAGAGAGGAGGAGGAGTCATAGGCTAGCCACACCTTGAAGGATACCCGCGGTAAACAAGTGATTCTTCCAGAAAAACAGTACATTTTGAAAACAACACGGGAGCATATACAATTTAATATCATGAATTTTTACACAAATTTTCCCAACAAAAATTATTATTAATGAAAAGACGAAAGAAAATATAAATATATATATATATCGAGCAAGAGAGAGAGAGAGATGAGAGAGAGAATGAGGAGAGAGGAGAGAGAGAGACGAGAGAGAGAGAGATTAGTAAGAGAGAGAGAGAGAGAGAGAGAGCTAATAACTATACATGTGGAACTAATTTATTAGTTGTTCATTTATTTTGAGGTCCTTCATAAACATCTTACAAATATATGGGTCCAAATGGTACATTCCCAGACTAAGATTTAGGTTGTTTTTATTAGTGATTTGTATAATTGCCGATTCCAGTAAATTTCTTGAAACATAATCATTAGATCTAGCAATTACCGAGGCATCACCCCAATTAATACAATGAGATTTTTCACTCAGATGGATATATATATATATATATATATATATATATATATATATATATATATATATATATATATAAATATAATATAAGTATATACACTATACCGTGTATGAGCAAATATAAATGTGAATAAAAAGAGGAAAAATGGTAGTTTAAGGACGCAAATAATGATTCGGACTGCTGCTAGAGGGCCATGGAGAGCACTTATATATGCTGTCCATTTTAACCAGGGGGATTTTTCTTCTGTGGAGTGACTAGAAGTTTACATAAGGCATTTGTAAAGTAATAGGTTTGTTATGTTCATTATGAAACATTTGTTATGAAATAGTGCATGCTGTATTTCTTTATAACTTATCTATATTTCTCTTTCAGTGTACTGCTCCATGTGGAGGACATGGCTACAGAACCAGACTTCTGCAGTGTGTTTGGAATGGCACTAAGAAGGCTGCTGGAAATGCATGTCGAGAGTTGCCTAGGCCTGAGGTGGTCCGCTGGTGTGATGGACAACCTTGTCCTGACCCTAGTATGTAATCTACAGTGTGGCTCATGAGGTCATCAAACCAGGTCAAGAGGTCTACAGGTACAGTGTTGCTACCGGACGGTGCATGGTTCACACTGCTGCATTCACAGAGCTCAAAGCAATATGTGTCACTGAGTGTTTGCTGTTTAGATTTTTTAGCAATTTTGTGCTGCTCAATGATTTTTAGAATGCTTAAAGATCACTGCAGATTCTCCTCTACGCTTTAATAAAGAATAGTTTTATTTTATGAAGGCCGTTTTTCCTCATTAACTTTGTTTTCTTTTGTATAATAATATTTTTCTTGTTGAGGAAATGCATTCTCAGATTTTTTCTATGCTATACCATACTGCATATATATATTTGATACAGAATTTAAGTCAGCAAATATTCTTTTTTACAAATGTAGCATTTTTTATGCATACCACTAGTGCTGCAGTAACTGGAATATTGACAGCCAAGCTCAGTCTTGAACAGCAACACTCAGAATGACCTTTCATTTGCATTAATTAGTCAAGATTGGTGAGAAAATGCACAGCATCTTAGCTAGTTCTAGCATCTACTAACACAACACAAAACCCTCTATCATTATTTTAGTTTGAAAACAAGCCTTGTTGATTTGAAATGAGACTAATTGTATATATGAAATTTATTCCTTTATGTATAGATTTTTATAACTGGGAAGGTTCTTTTGAGATGCCTTTACAGTTTTCACTTAATCCAGTAATGAAAATCTTAACTCATGGGATTTGTATATATTGCACTTTAAAATTCATATTAAGCAGAGAATGGAAGTAGCAGAATTATGAATGTTACGAAGACATTTGTTTCCTTGTTTAGTAATTTCCCATACTTTTCCATATTACCTTGATATGTAGTTGCAGGCTTCTGTACTTGCTGAGAGAAATCCTTACTTGTTTCGTAAGATGTAAATGAATCTATAGAAATGTCCTAAAACAGTACATGATAAACTGGTGTGCTAGTTGACCTAGCTTAATGGGAATAGTGTCCATGATGAAATATACCAGTTTTGGCTAGTCATTTCTGTGTTTTACACTACAAATCAATCCGTCTTAACATGTGGCAAATATCATTAAGTTAGTTTATTGGAAAAAGTTAAGAATAATGCAATAACACAACAATAAGATTTGAAAATTCAGTTAGCATCTGGGCACCAATAAATTAGTTCCATATATGTATTTGGAGAGAGTTATCCAGCCGAGTAACAACTAAAATATACAGTCAGCATAATATCCCAATGTAGTCATGATATCCATGCACCACATAGTGTGACATGCTTCCTTTAATTGTCACTATAAACTATTGTGGTCATCCACTTCTTGTCCTGCTCTTTTGCCATCTCAAAATATCACAGATTAGTTGTAAGTCATGGTCATCAAAATCCTGTCTGTTGATCATGGTCTGGCATTTAGAAATGACTAGGTCTGTCACATTTTTTTACCAAGTAGGTCATCATTTAGCGATAATGACACCTGGCTTAGGAAGACTAGTCCACACTCTTACAACGGAGGATCAAGATTTCAAGTCAAATTCCATATGAGTGGAGAAGAGCATTATTGTAATAACCTAAATCTATTCCCTATATTACATGAGTCTTTTTCAAAGGTGTCACACTTAAAAGTAATGACTTAAGATATACCAGTAATAAGCAAGACCTCGTTATGTCAAGTATCAGTATTCCCAATAAATAACAGAGCAATATTTGACAGAACTAATATATAGTTCAACAAGATTATCTCAGAACAAGAACTCCAAACTGTAGACAGGATAGATTAATTCTGTGATTTAAAGATGGATTCACGTGAAAATTCAAAACATGAGCATGTTTCCCGAGTGGGACCTGAATTCTTACGAAAACTGCAAACACTAAAACATATTCTGATTGGATCATAGGTGTAGGAACAAATATTTTGGAACTGTTTGAATGAAAACCTTAGATATAAAATACTGTAGGTCTTGAATGTATAATTTTTCTGCTTTCTCATCAAAGCACTTTGTCCATATAAAAATTTGCTGGTGAGGGATTGTATAATTATCTGGCACATTTTTAGTCTCGTGCAACGCTCTTAACATCTTAGTGGCATTTCTTAATGCCGAAAGGAATGGGCTGCTTGAATTCATGCCACACAGCATAATTTTGCAGTAGTTTATAAAAAATTCTCTTCAGTTTTCTTTAAAATTAATATCTTGTCCAAAAATCTTTATATCAGGAAAATTGGATTGATCTTACAATCAAATTTCTTGTTCCTTGTGAATATTTGTCTTCAAGATTTTGACTAATTTGCAGAATAATTTCAAATGGATTTATTACGTACACTGTTAATCTCAGCTGTTTTCTACAGACTCAACTTAGTGAACTTGCCCACTAAAATAAAGTAACTGGAGAAAACACATCTACAGGTTTATTATTTATTGCAGCTTAATTTTTCTTATTCAGTTCCTCATTGAACCTTAACTTTATCTAACAGAATTTTTCTGTCACAGTATATTTGCTTCTGCATAATTTATTCTCATTTCTATCCAACTTTATTTTAAATTCAGTTGTTTTCACAATGTAACTTCAGGAATAAAATTTTCTTGTCATATTATGACAAAAGACAAAACTTTTTATGAACAATTTCTTCATTTACTAACTTTCAAACAATATATCACTTGACTGATTTTGAATGAAGAATTCTATTTTATATCAGACAACTTAGTACGTGTATTTTTCAAGTATGAAACTCTTCTAGGCCCTAAGCAAAATTATAGAGCCTCGGGAAACCCACAAGTAAATTTGCTACAAATTAACCCATATGGTGCATTTTATATAGAAATTACTTTATAAAATCCCGTTAATGACAGTTCAATTTTCAAATTACAGTATCTATAGTAACTGCAAGAAATATCTACAGTAGTATATTAGATACGTATCCTAAATCGTGTTGGTAAAACTGCTGTTAGAAAGTTCCAAATGTATAAGTAATACTAGGTCATATATGCCATCTAGAATATGATGAATTACATATTCGGTTCTATCGAAAGGAAAAATAATTTGCTCTGTTTATTACGTATATGATAGTAATATCATCCTTCTTCAGCATCTTGATAAAATATATTTGGAAGGCTGGTAACTCACACTGTAGTGCAACACTATCTTCTGGATAAACTTCCCAATATATATATATCTGGATCTAAATCCTTTTTATCTTGGATGCTGCCAGTTTTGTTATTATTCATTGCTAATTTTTTTGTCTCGATAAAAACTTTACTGGAAGCCTTCTTATCTAATTAGTTCAAGCTAATGTATAGTAATAATGGGTTTGTGATGAAAAATTACTTTACAGGAATTGCCACCAGTTACCACCTTCCCCTTCCCTCTCCTCTCCTCCCCTCTTTTCCCCTCTTTGGTCTAGAGAACACAGTGACTCAGCCTGTTACCAGAGGGCCAGTGGAGCCTAGATTCATGAAATTCCAGTTGGAACAGAAGTATTTCTTACATTTCATATATAGTCTGTCAGAAAATTTAGGGCTAACGTGAATTAATGGGGTTGTACAGAAAATAATTTATTTTTAAAAGATCATTTCTTTATTTGCTGATAGGGAGACTGGACTAGATATAATACTCTTCCAGAGTTTGTTTGCCTTGTAAAGTCTAGGTCATATATTATTTTAACCATTCTCTGCTTGAATTGTTGTAAATACTACTGTAATACTAAAGAATAGCTGATAGTCAAAATTAAAATAATAACTTTGGCTCGCTTGTCTAATGTCGGAATTTAGAGATGCTGATGCTTTAGAACCAGCACTAGTCAGGAAAGATTTGACTTGATTTCTAGATGGATCTGAGTACCATTTAATAGACTAGTAAACCATGTCCAGTCCATGGTGGTAGCATGTGCTTGCCTGTGAGTGAGTGTCTTAACTTGACTTTGCTAGTGAAAGTTTAGATGTTTCAGATTACAAGTTGTGAATAAAACACAAGATCAACTTTTCCTTGCGATATCCAGAATTCTGTTGTCAATCACTAGCTTGGTCAAACTTTTCTGCTTGCTCAACCTTCATAGCTTAAGACTTTTGGGACTAAATTAAGTTTTAATTATTAATTCCTCACAGTTTATTCACAGATCTGTGCTGAGTGGAAATAGGTCAGTAATTGACCAAAACATTAACCCTTTTCACTCAGTCAAGAAATGCCTTTTTTTCACTCGCTGCTTTGTTCATGTATGCAATTACCAGTGAAATGCTCAGAAATAATCAGTGAAACTGGAGCGCTTGCCACTTTAAACTTACAACTAACCTGTCAAAGGTTTAGTGTACCAGCACTGTCACTAATATTTCAAAGCTTCTTGTAACTTTCAAAGCTTTTGTAAGTATTAAGTAGGAAAAAATGGAAAGGTATGAAAGAATGCACATTTGCCTTTCCTCTATATTCAATATAATTCAGTTTTGTTTTTGAAAATTAGTATACATAAGTATAGTACTATTTATGCTTTATTTTTTTTTTCTTTATATGAATGCCAGTATGACTTTCTCCTTCATATTTTTTCTTATGCAGTGGAGAAAAATAGCAACACTGAATAGCACCACTGAATTAATTATTAAAACTTTTCATAATCTGGCAGGTATGTCACAGAATATTTAGTGAGTTAAAGCACTAAATTGAAATGTGACAACTATGGTTTTAAATCTATTTCTTATCTCAAGGTTTATGGCATTGGGTTATACTAGTATGGATTGTGTTTCGAGTTGCTTATTAGTAGTTCCTTTTATGGAAGAAAATTTTTATTTTGCCAATATTTTTAGTTTTTCAGTACTTCCTTTATAAAATTGTGGTACATTTTTAAATGAAAAATATCTAGGTATTATAAAAAAGCAAATTACACATTTTGTAAAGCTGTTATGCACACAGTGGTAATGAAACTTGAGTGCCAGGAATCAGTAATAAATTCATAACTTTTGTAGAGAGAGGTGGCTACTCTGATCTTTAGGTGAAGCATTAAGATGAAGCTTCACAAATAAAAACAGTCTGTGAAATACAGTATACATTATAGGTTTTTAAACCTTTCCCAAACCCATATGTATCAAGGTGCAATATTTTATAAGAGTTTTTATTTCTTGTAAATTCAAACCTCTTACTTTTAGTAATGCCTGGTAGGAGGTCACTTGGGTAGGGTGGCCTCATTATTGTAAGGTTACACATATTGGGCGATGCTTTGGTCGAGTTTGTCCCTGTTGTTCTGATGTAAGTTTTCTATCATGGGAACATACAGGTTATTCAGGATTTCTTTAACATATTTTAATTCCTTTCATAGCAGAGAAGCTGTATTCTATACATACAGTAGTAATTGGAACTGTTAATTCACAAAGGCTACTTATTCTACTGTTAGCTTTTTTCTGGTGATGTATTGTCAGTTTGGAAGTAATAAATCCAAATGCTTGGGTTACTTTATGTATGAAAGTCAGCTGAAATTCTCATGCTGTGTTGTATGTATTGACCCGGACTGAATGGCTTTATTATTTTGTTAAATAATTCCAGATTATCAGGTGTTATGTCATCAATCAAGTATTGTAGTAATGAATCTAGTGAAACAAAACAAAAAGATTATATACAGTAATTATGTACATATATGAATTTATGCTTGAATTTAAAGACCAATAATACTGCAATGTTGCTGGAAGCACATGTCAAGGGCTTTGATATGGGAAGGACATCAGAGGAATGCTTGCTTCCAATTTCAAAAACTTGCAGAATCAATAAATATTAGTGAGGCGACATTCGAGTATCAGAATACCATCCATAGAATATTAGACTGATATGAACCTTGGAACCAGGTTTGGAAATGGGAGTAACATAAAATTCAATTAGTCAATGTTATAGTCAATACCCTATACATGAAATCATGATTATCTGTATTTTGTGCAAAATGGACATAGCCAAACCACTTGAATGATTAAATGTAGAAAGGTTCCACCACATATGCCCAGCCAGCAATGTACTGTCTGCCACCAGCCTTACTCATTCATATTAAAGCTCTGATTGCATCAGATGTGTACAGTGCATCTTTAGTCTACAATGAGCTTTTCTCAGATTTTGTGCTGTTTATCCATTTTTTATTATGTGCTTCTCACTTTGGAGTACCAAGTAAGGTCGTCTGGCTTAGGAATCTGGGTCGCCTGGGCTTGGTTTCAATCTGTAGCCATTTCTCAGACTCCCTTGCCTTCATGGCCCGTTGCTGAGTCACTTCACTGGGGCTATATTACTCGACTTCTCTATGATCTTCTGTGATTAGGGAAGGACAAGATCAAGTTTTTAATTGATCTGTAATTAAGGTTTAAGTGATTCCTTGATCCCTCCCTCACCATTCAAACATTGTTGCTTGCCTTAAGAGATCTCCAAAGTCCCATGGCATTATTGAGGCATCTGGATGGGCCTGTTTACAATCTGTCCGACTCCCTCTGCCCTATTTTCCACTGCTGGGCTCATGGCTTGGGCTTTTGCTGTCATGCTTCATTCTGGAGTTTTGGTGTCCCCCAAGGCTCGGAGGATTCAAATTACTCCATTCTTCTTTGGCCTAAGTGGTGGTTTGTTTTTTCGACTCTTGTTCTCTCTATTCATAGTTCAGATTTCTTGTCGGAAAGAGACTTGTAGGCAAAGTCGAAAAAGAAAGAGATTGTGGGTTCATCCTATGTTGTAAGATAGGAGAATGAAAGAGAATTCAGTACTCTGTATCCTCATCTTCTTAATGATGAAAGTAAAAGGGAAACTTTTAAAAATAATTTTCTTACTTTTTGCATGATCCCAATGTGTCGTTTTCTTTTGATTAACCATGTATTCATAGGACAAAAGGTAAAACTACATGCTTAAATGAAGGCTGAATCTCGATTTGAATGGAGCAGGAGTTGCAGGACCATGGCAACTGTGTTCACACTGTCGCTCAGTCTGCTCTCGCTCTGCGTCAAAATATCTTTTGAAGGGATTGTGACTGGGGCGAGAGTGAACTGTGAGCGCCAGTGTGAATGCTTCCTTTAAAATGCATGTAACATTATAGGACCAGACTGGAACTGGAGCAAGAGCGGAGCACAACCGGACTTATAGTGCGAATCAAGTCTTAAGGGCCCCATATACTGAACGATTGTCTGTATCGTTTGCAAAAACATCGTGTATGGGCTTATCTGAATGCAAAAGTGGGTGGAGCTTCATGTGGGAACGATCTCAGCAGGAATCTGTCATGACCAAGTTGCTGGCTTGCGACTTATGTCTGTCATACACAGGTCGTTCAATGTATGGGTTTGTCTGCTGATATAAAGCTATCACACATGTCTGTTCAAGAGAGGATGCCATGTCTTCCCAAGACAAAATCTTTGTTCAGACTGAAATCGGTGCAGAGATTGTTCATACCGTCTGAATAGTGTGTCTGTTTGTTGATAACGACAATCGTTCAGCACCTTCCTTTGCCCTGCTGTTTAACTTGACCAGGAGGTGTGTTTCTCTTGAATTACCTGCTTTTAGGCCACAGGTGCTTGAATTACCGGATAGAAATAGGAAATAAATTGACAGATTATGAAAAACTCTGCCTTCGCCAATTTATTTTGGGTGGAGGGGTAAGATGGCTGCCCATAGCTTTATTTATGCCAACCAGCAATCCATTACTGAGATATTATCTGGCTCCGAGAGGTCGTAATTGATCAAGTCCACTGTCTGCTCTCTAGAAGAGCTGGGCATCTTGCTTCTGATTCTTTAACTCGGGCTAATTGTGATTAATGGGTTTAATATAACAAACCATTTTTTAAATTTAACATGTTTTTAAAAAAAAAACACAAGTCTTTTCAGATTTTTTTGCGGTTTGGGGAGGGGCAAGATGGCCGACCCACTGTTTCACCTCTTTGAACCAGTTGTCCGCGTGGGTAACCAAATTCAATTAAAGCCATTTCATATATATATATATATATATATATATATATATATATTCATGTGAAATTTGTTACTTCTTTATATCTGAATAAGGTAGAGCAAATCTTAGGCTTTCGTTTGGTGTGTGGAGTCTGTGGACTGTGGACTTGAAATCTGAGGCAGGCCGTCAATGCCGACGGCGCAGTTTTCGCCTAGAAACTTATTTTCTTACTAAAAGAAAAAAAAAATCGAAATCAAGTCCAATACTTGGGCTGCAACTTACTTGCATATAGTTATTGAAATCTGATAGAAGATGGAAAGGCTTAAATTAGACAATTGATTGGCGCACGATTTAATCAGACAGTGCAATAATGGAACTGGTGGGGAATAAAGAAATTGTTAATGAGGATGAGAAGCTAGCACTCACATTTTTTTTTTTTTTTTTTTTTTAGTCAGAAGTACGTAGATATATTTTTTTCTATTAACTACGGTACTGATTTCGTTGGAGTTTTATCGAATTATTGTTAATGATGTCATTTGATGATTAGGGTAGTAAAGGGATTTTCAACGACCCTAACAAGTTTTCGTTACTTGTTATAACGTTAGTTGCCATGTAGTCGTTTTGTGAACGTACTGTTTTCGTTTTGTCTTTTAATAGATTTATTTAAACTATTATTTAGTTACAGTGTATCTGCATTTCTCGTCCATGGCCCTAACTATGACTGAAAGAGACGTAGTCAGATGCATTATTAAGGCCATTTTGCAAAATAAAAGAAAACCCGCAGTGTGCTACATCCACTGAACAACTAGGCCTATAGGCTTGTATTACTACTGCCCACACCAAGCCTATAGTTTCTTCATGAAACTAGCAACTGTAAAGACGGCGTAAGTGTTAGCCTAATTTATGTTTTTCCGATCATGATAGGCTAGTCGAATTCATTTTACTAGGCTTATGTAATAGGTATGAGGAAGTGGATGATCCTTGTATGTTAACCATCTTCTGTCGGGAGGTTGGTGACTACGGGTGGTGCAAAGTAGTCGTAATATTCGTTTTTTAACCGTGTTCACAGTCCTTTATTCTCAAAAATGGGGACAAATATAGTCTAGACTAGTGAGTATTTGTCACAAAATACATTTCGAAATTAAAATGTTGGTAGATCTAGGGTATTTATCCGCGGCAGATCTAGTGTACCTATCCGCGGCGGCCCAGAGTATGGCAGTTGCAGTTTTTCTATGCAGTTTTACCTCCTGAGCAAGAATTTGAAGTAATATTTATTCGGACGACTCTAATTTACCTTTGAACTCTATCCTACGGTAAAGGGGATTCCCATTGGGAACCGGGGTTTTGGGGTGGGGACAAAAACCCAACTCTATCCTACGGTAAGGGGGACCCCAGTGGGAACCGGGGTTTTGGGGGTGGGGTGAAAGACATTGGGGGGAGATTTTGCCGTGTTATTGTGGTATTTCCCACATTTATCACTTTTAAAAACACGAAATACAGGCGGAAATAAGAAATAACAAAACTAGCTATAGTGGAGCCGTTCCACATCCATATTTGTCTACTGCCACTACTACCACAACAATGAATCCTACTACGCATGCGCTAATGCTACTGCGCATGCGCTAACTGTAAGGGAGCTTTTGGCCTAAACTCGGACTTCTTAGTGAGAAAGAAATGGGGGTTTACGGGAGGGATATATGTATTTAGCCAAACACGTTACAGTATGACCCTACATTGCTACCGGACTGAGTGAAGGATTGGGTGGTAACAGGGTTCCCAGATTTGGCAGTTTCTCGCCAAATTTGGCTTTTTTTCCTAATTTGGTGGGTAAAAATTCACTTTGGCTGGTTAGTGGTATTTATGGCTGGTTTCAAACACTTTCTATTTTTGAGCTAAACAACTGATCCCACGTTTGAGGAATCTCTCCCCAGATTGGGAATTTTTGAAGGTTTTCAGGAAAATCTGGGGAATTTGAATAGGTTTTCAGTAAAAACTTGGTAACATTTAAGCAAAATATGTAGATGGAATTAAAATAAAAATCACACACACACACCAGATGACCACAAAACAGGCTGCCGGATTCTCAGGGAACGAGCCTCATTTCAAAATTTCAATTCATTCTCGTTTTTTTTCCTGCATTCTTATATTAGTTTATATTATCTAACTAAAACTATGATGCCGCTATATAAGCATATATATGATAAAAAATATGCATTTATAAAGATAGATATAACGCACATATATTTGCCGGTTATTTGGGTTGGTTTGGATTACCATTTGGCGGGATTTTGGCTGGTTTCATGGTAGACTTTGGCTGGTTGGTAGTGGTGTCATCTGGGAACCCTGGCTGGTAACCATACGTTGAGTTACATAAAAGCATTTACCTATTTTGTTTATTAAACATGTTATGTGAATTCTAGTGTTTATTCCTTTTCATTTTTCCATAGTATTTGTATAATAACTGTTTTGAAATATCCCCACCTAATCATTTCACCATATATAACTTGAAATATTATGTTATAATTGAGGACAGACACCTAAAAATGCCTACGTGTTGATATAGAACTCAGTTTTAGGACGTTTCGATACCTACCTACCTACCTACCTGTTACGTGAAATTGCACATTGCGTTGCATATTACATACACACTCCCTATATCATTTATACACAAGTCAATCCCTCCCCTTTCCAGTATTCACGACTGGCTCTTTACGTTACACCATTTACAATGCATTTCTCACCGATACCAATACCTATATTAAAGTTTGCCATTATTATTATAAAACCTACATTTCAATATATAATTTTTAAATATATAGTTTGCCATTATTCTTATAAAACCTACATTTCAATATATTCCATTATACACTTTTACAGACATTACAATTTACACCTCCCTTCCAGTTTCCTTACTATTACGCAGTTATGTATGGTTACCTTTTACATTTTACAACACTTCCACACCCATCAAAGTTAGGTTTATATGTCATTTTACCTACTGGGGGCCAAATCCCATCCCCCGGTTAGGCAACATACCCTTAGGTTTAGTTTGTTATATGTTGGTTTACCTACTAGTTTTACTTCCTTGAAGGGGGTTACCCGGTTAGGCTAGGTTGGTTAGTTCTTCAAGGGTGGATACCGGGGGGGGGGGGTGGGGGGTTACATTCCCTACTTGGTTACCTACTAGGTTAGGTTTGGTTAGGTTACATTCCTTACTAGGTTAGGTTAGGCCTTTAAGGGGGGGTACAGGGGGTGAAGCCCCCATGGTCAGGCAATATTCCCTACTAGGTTAGGTTAGGTTAGGTTGGTTAGGTTACATCCTTACTAGGTTACGTTAGGCCTTTAAGGGGGGGTACGGGGGGGCGAAACCCACCACCTTGTCCAGGGCAATCAAAGGCCTAGTTATTTCCCTACTAGGTTAGGTTAGGTTAACGTTCCTTACTAGGTTAGGGTTAGGCCTTTAAGGGGGGTTAAACGGGGGGGGCGAAGCCCCCCTGGTCAGGCAATGTTCCCTACTGGTAATGGTTTTTGGTTAGGTTGGTTAGGTTCATTCCCCTTACTAGGTTTAGGTTTGCCTTTAAGGGGGGGTTCGTGGGGGCGAAGCCCCCCTGGTCAGGCTTAATATTCCTTACTATGCTCGGTTAGGTTAGTTGGTTAGGTTCCATTTCTTACTATGTTAGGTTAGGCCTTTAAGGGGGGGTACGGGGTGGGGCGAAGCCCCCCTTGTCAGGCAATGTTCCCCCTACTAGTTTAATGGTAGGTTAGGTTGGTTAGGTTACATTCCCTTACTAGTTTAGGTTCGGCCTTTAAGGGGGTAACGTGGGGCGAAGCCACCCCCCTGGTCATGCAATATTCCCTACTAGGCGGGCCTAGGTTAGGTTAGGTTTGGTTTAGGGGGGGTACATTTCCTTTACTAGGTTAGGTTAGGAGGAATGCCTTTAGGGGGGGAAGGGGGGGTACGGGGGGGCGAGCCCCCCTGGTCAGGCATATTCCCTACGGTTAGGTTAGGTTTTAGGTTGGTTTTAGGTTACTATATTCCTACTTTACTAGGGGGGTTTAGGTTAGGGGGGCCCTTTAGGGGGGAAGGGGGGGATAGGGGAGGAGGGGGGGTTAACGGGGGGGCGGGGGTGGGGGGCGAAGCCCACCTGGTCAGTGGAGGAGGCAATATATTTCCCTACTAGTTAGGTTGGTTAGGTTTACGTTCCTTACTACCTTTAAGGTTACGTTAGGCCTAGTAGTTTCCCCTACTAGGTTAGGTTAGAGGTTACGTTCTTCCTTACTAGGTGGGGGGGAGGTTATTTCCTTTAATAAAAGGGGGGGTACGGGGGGGTTGGGGGCGAAGCACCCCCTGGTGGTTCAGGAAGAAGGAAGGGGGAAGGGGGGGAAGGAGGAAGGCAAAAATGTTAATTGGTTTCCCTACTCCTTTGAGGTTAGGTTAGGTTAGGTTATGGTTTGGTTAGGTTACAGTTACAATGTTTTATTCTCCTTACTAGGTTAGGTTAGGTCCTTTAAGGGGGGGTACGGGGGCGAAGGCCCCCCTGGTCAGGCCCCCAATATTCCCTCTACCTAGGTTAGGTTGGTTAGGTTAGGTTCCATTCCTTACTAGGTTACGTTAAGGGGGTCTAATATTTTCCCCTACTACTGTTAGGTTAGGTTATGTTCTTACTAGGTTAGGTATGCCCTTTAAGGGGGGGTTTACGGGGGGGCGAAGCCCCCCTTTGGGGGTTCAGGCATGTTCACCTACTAGTTAGGTTAGGTTAGGGTTACATTCCCTTACTAGGTTTAGGTTAGGCCTTTTAAAGGGGGGGTACGGGGGGGTGGGGGCGAAGCCCCCCCTGTCAGGCAATATTTCCCTACTAGGTTAGGTTTGTCCGTTCCTTACTAGGTTTTAGTTTGTTTTTTTTTTTGTGTTTTTTTTTTTTAAGGCCTTTAAGGGTTATGGTAAGACCGGTTGGCGAAGCCCCCCTGGTCAGGCAAATTATTCCCTACTATGTTAGGTTAGTTTAACATTCCTTACTAGGGGGGGTTAGGTTAGGTTTAGGTTGGTTAGGTTACATTCCTGGGGGGGTACTAGTTAACTTAGCCCCCTTTAAGGGGGGTTACGGGGGGCGAGGCCCCCCTGGTCAAGGTATTGTTCCCTACTAAGGTTAGGTTTAGGTTTAGGTTAGGTTGGTTAGGTTACATTCCTTAACTAGGTTAGGTTAGGCCTTAAGGGGGGGGGGTACGGGGGGGCGAAGCCCACCTGGTCAGGCAATATTCCCTACTAGGGTTATGGTTTCGGTTACGGTTGGTTAGGTTACATTCTTCTAGGTTACGTTGGGCCTAGTAATTTCCCTACTGGTTAGGTTCGTTACGTTCCTTACTAGGTTCGGTTAGGCCTTTAAGGGGGGGGTAACCGGGGGGCGAACCCTCCCCTGGCAGGCAATGTTCCCTACTATGTTAGTTGTTTAGGTTACATTCCTTATAGGTTAGGTTAGGCCTTTAAGGGGGGGTACGTGTGGGCGAAGCCCCTGTCAGGCAATTTCCCTCTAGTTTAGGTTAGTTAGGTGTTTAGGTTTACATTCCTTACGAGTTACGTTAGGCCTAGTATTTCCCTCTATTTAGGTTATGTTACGTTTCCTTACTAGGTTAGAGGTTTAGGCCTCTAAGGGGGGGTACGGGGGGGCGGAAGCCCCCCTGGTCAGGGCAATATTCCCTACTAGGTCGGTTAGGTTACATTCCTTACTAGGTTAGTTAGCCTTTAAGGGGGGGTACGGGGGGGTGAAGCCCCCTGAGTCAGGCAATATTCCCGACTAGGCTTAGGTTAGGTTAGGTTAGGTGGTTGGTTAGGTTACATTCCTTACTAGGTTACGGTTAGGTAGGCCTGTTAGGTTAAATCCGTACTAGGTTACGTTGCCTCGTATTTCCCTACTAGGTTAGGTAGGTTAGGTTCGGTAGGCCTTTAAGGGGGCGGGTACGGGGGGGTGGGGCGAAGCCCCCCTGGTCAGGCAATATTCCCTACGAGGTTAGTTAGGTTAGGTTGGTTAGGTTACATTCCTTACTAGGTTACGTTGGCCTAGTATTCCCTACTAGGTTAGGTTAGGTTAGGCCTTAAGGGGGGGGTTACGGGGGGCGAGCCCCCTGGTCAGGTTAAATATTACCTACTAGGTTAGGTTACGGGTTCCTTACTAGGTTAAGTTAGGCTTTAAGGGGGGTACTGGGGGCAAAGCCCCCCTGGTCAGGCAACATTGCCTACTAGGTTAAGTTCCCTACTAGGTAAGGTTACATCCCCTGCTAGGTTAGGTTGGTTTGGTTCTTTAAGGGGGGTTACAGCAGGCCCAACCCCACCCCTGGTCAGGCAACATCCCCTACAAGTTTCATTAGTTTTGTTATATGCTAACCTATGTTTAATTTGGTCTTTTGTATTTATTAAAACAACTATAGGCCCTATTACACATTTACCACCCAGGACTTAAATCCCACCCCCTCCTGGGCCCGTTATATATGTATTTGTATTATTTCATATTTTGAACCCATCCCACATTTACATTTAGTTCCTTAACTACCCATTTACTTTTATTACCCTTAACATTGCCAACTTATCTTGTTAAGTGCTTGTTCATTTACCTCAGCCCCACCCTGCCTCAACCAATAGCATCAAAGCATTTTTACTACTCCACCCCACCTCTCCTACCCTGTTTTCTACGGTCTGGCCTCCTGCCACCTCCTAACTGTAGAACTCCAACACTGTTGAATCTGCCGCCATGACATCCACTGCTGCATCTACTTCACGCTCGCCCCAGCCCCTCACCAGGAACTCTTTGCCAACTTCATGTAACAATTGTTACATGAGTTACAAAGATTTTTCTGCCTTTTACTCAGGTAATTATGATCGACTAATCGGTTTTTGCCAGGACCACGGCCTCCTGAGAAAGCAGGTCTTTTGCCCCCATTCAGTCAACTCCAAGATACGGGAGGAGAATGTATAACTTCGTCGGGTACTTGGCTGTTGCTTATTTCAAGCTGCATTTTGAGGAACCCAAGACCCGCCTCCACGCATTCTTAAAAGCAGCTGCTGCTTTGTACCCTCCACCCCTTTAAGGTAAGCTCCAAACATTATTCTTAATTATTATGTTTTAGGAAAGTGAGTGTTAGGCTTTCGCCGAAAGTTGCGCCAAGGTATGTTACTATTCAGTGGGGTGCTGCTAAGACAACTCGTACCTTCCACCTTACCCCGCCCTCCCCCCTTAGTGAACATATGGCTCCGTGGTGGTTGGGGAATTTAAACATGGCGGCTGTGTTTACATCTCCTTCACCGTAACGAATACTTGGTACCTTCCTGTAGGACCGTTCTTCGGTGACTTAGACTATGGCAATTGACATTTTCTATGTTATTTTAGTTGCTTTACAAGGGTTGTAAGGAATATTTTTTTCGTTTGGTTGGAACTAAACTTTAATATACCTTTGAGTTTGGTGCGGCTATTATGTAACTTTCAAAGGTCAATTACTGCTTAGTTACAGCCGGCCGAATGGATATTACTTTTAAATCTTGTACAGTAACTCAAATAACATAGGAATCAGTCAATTGCCATAGTCTAAGCCACCGCGGATTGCTTCTGTAGAAATACCTCCGCGGCGGCCTAGACTAGCAGTTGCGGTTTTTTTTATGCAGTTTTACCTACTGAACAAGAATTTTAAGTAATATTTATTCGGACGACTGTAATTAACCCCCCAGGGGCCAGTACTACACACGGCGGAATACATTGGACGCCCCAATCCCTAGTGGATGTCGTATCCGCGGTTACGTTCCTTGCAGTCTGTGCAGAATGCTTCTGTAGAAATACCAAAATGTTAGATTTAACTACCCTAAGCCGAAGCCTGCTTAAAAATGAATTGAAGACATCTCCAAAGGCCTGCATCCTAACCTAACCTTCCATTAACTTAACCTAACTTAGGCCGTCATGTGTTGGCCGCCCAGGGTGCTTCGCCGCTCTCAGATATTCCTCTTTCCCAGCATGATAGAACAGTTTGTGTGCAACTGGTCTGCAGTCACCACTACCTAGTATCCCTAAGTTAACCCTTGGTTTGGGTAGGTGGGGGTTGCGGGGTTGAAACTCATCCTGGCCAGGTAGGGACCCAGCACGCTGAGATAAGTTAGGTTAAAATATGGTAAACTACCGAATGGCCAGCCTCTGCCGTAGCATGACCACCTTCCTGAAAAAATACTTTTAACACGTCCTGTAACCCAGGATAGACATTAGTCAAGAACCAGCGTTTGTCGAAGCAACGGCTCGAGACTTCTACTTTTCTCTCGAAGTAAGTTTTTTTTTCCCAAGTCACAAATTACAGCCATAATTTCTGTTTTTCGGGCAGGTGGTTGCGCTATTGTATTGGGCAGCCATTCAGTATTTTACCCGGTAATTGTAAGCCTGAATTCTGCGATAAAGTAGACTATGGCAGTTGACGTTTCCCTATGTTATTTTAATTAGTACTTAACAAGAATTTAAAGTAATATTTATTTGGCCGACTGTAATTAAACCATAATCTACCATTGAAGACTACATGATGGTACAAGGGGTGCGATGTACTGATGTACAGAGTTCAAAGGTAAATAACAGATTAGTTAAAGTCGACTGGCAAAATACTACTTTAAACTCTTGTAAAGTAAGTAAGATAAAAATGAATAATCTTCAAAGTTTTGGTTAGGGGTCACGAAACGTAAACAAACCACCATATTTGAATTCTGGTAGGGAATGTGGGGTATATAACCACCGGGATTCAGTAAGGGGAGGATGGGGTTGGGCACTGGGAGAGGAAGGCACAGGTACGAGTTGGTAACATGTTACCTGACCGGGGTGTGGAGCCCCCCATATGTGTAACATATAGGTTATGATACTAACCTAACCTAATAGAACGTGTTACCTGACCAGGGGGGCCTCTGCCCCCTCCGTACCCCCCTTAAAGGAATGCCATCTGAAACAAAAGCTCCGCTATAACATGGCGCATGCACAGTAGGATTGGCGCATGCATAGTAGGATTCGGCGTCACAATACCAGTATTAATAGGAGGATTTTGGCTATGTAACGGCTCCATTATCAGTTTATTTATTGCTTTATTTCAGCTTGTGTTCCTTGTTTCAAATGTCATAAATAAGAGGAAATAACACAGTAACACGGCAAAACCTTTCCCCAAGTGTTTTACCCCACCCATAACCCCACTTTCCCATCATTCCCCTTACCGTAGGATAGAGTTGTAAGGCATAATTCTCCCAAATGTTTTTCTTACACATTATGCATTTACATTAACATATTTCTTTTTTTTAAAATTGGCCAATCTCAAAGTGTCCCCACCCTGGGGTGTTGCATATTGATTTTTGCCTCAGACACCAAACCCCACATTCCCATCTTTCCCCCTTACCATAGGATAGAGTTCAAAGGTAAATTACAGGTTACTTACAGCTGGCCCCAAAAATATTACCTTAAATTCTTGTTCAGGAGGTAAATTCTTAAGAAAAACGTCAACTGCCACAGTCTAGTTCGCCACGGTATACAGGCTTAGATCTACCTTTTACCCTATCTGTATCCTTGGCTTTAGTATAAATTCACTCTTATTGTATTCTATCTCCCTAAAACCTTGCTTTCCCACTCTCCCATAATGTTCACACATAAATTGTAGTTTAGGCCTACTAGCTATATATATCCAAGTAAGCTAAGTACTTTTGGGTAAGATAAAATTCAATATGAGTGAAATCTAAGGATATTCAACTTCACTTGTTTTAGGGTGCTGCGACTCTACCTTGCCAAGGCGAGCCTCACCCCCTGGACCCCCACCCCAACCCTTAACCTTTAGGAGCTGAGGCAAAAATCAATTTGCAACACCCCAGACTGGGGAAACTTTGAGATCGGCCAATTTAAGAAAAAAAGAAAGATATCAATGGAAAGAGGAAGTTCTGCAAAATTTGTAGGATTTTTTTTTTTCTACCTACCATGAGAAGCTGAAAATGATTATTTGTACAACCCATTGTGGGGCATCTTTTACAAGGCATTCATAAATTTTACCAAGTTTTACATGGTTTTTTTTCTAATAAATAATTTCATCATTTAGTAAAATTTAATTACAGCTCGCATAATATCAAAACAGATAAGAACTAAAATCACTTAGAGATTCTGAGCATATTTGTTGTAAAATATATGCATAAATTTATTGAGATTGAAGATGCAGTATCTTTTTTTAATTATACATATCTAATCTAATATTTCTTCGCTTTTTTATTTGCAGTTACAATTATAACCGACATACGTACTATCATAAAAGATAAGAACTAAAACCCACAGCAACTCCCGGTTATATTCATGAGCAAATAGTATGTAAAAAGACGTCTTGAGAGAGAGAGAGAGCCATTATAGTAGATTCACATCAACCGTGCATTTGATGTCTAGGCCAGTCCCTTACGACACTCCTGATTGGCTGTTAATAAGCCAATCACGGATGGAAACTCTTAGTCTCTCAAGAGTTCACATAGGCAGGATGTATGTTCCACCTCTCCTAAGGGATACTTTTGAAAGCTGTATCCCTTGAGAGAGATTGAAAGTTTCCAGCCATGGGATTGGCTTAACACCAATCAAGAGCGCCGTAAGGGACTGGCCTAGACATCAAATGCATTGTTGATGAGAATCTACTATAGTACATCTCTCCTTGAAGTCAAGTACACAACTAACACTGTCATGAGGCACCAGGTTTATCTGGACTAGTCTAAATATTGCCATTAGTGAATTTATGGGCTATAGAAGTCAAGGCATCTCTTTCCCGCCTGAATTCCCCAAATCGATGGTGCGTAATAGTGTTACTCACCATGAGTAAATCCGTCAACTACTCGAAACTTGTTTATTACTACTCGTGAGTATATCCATCCTTAACGGGTTAACATAACTTGGCGCTCCAGTGGCCGAGTATTACTAGGTATTGCAATATGTTACTTAAATACCACAACTTGGTGTTGAAGTTTTTATGTTGTGCTCCTAAGCCTCCTTTATATACTTAATACAAACCTCATACAAAAATCTGTATTGCAAATATATACTGAAATATGCTAGGTACCTTGACCTTCTCTGTTTGTTGTGTTAACAGGGTCATAGGAATGGAGCTCCCAATGGGTCTTTGTCCCAGGACATTATGGGTCAGAATGGCTAGTATATCAGGAATATCTCTTGTTATTTTCAACAGGAAATGTCGTTACCAATGCTGAAAGCTGATTGGCTATTTTGTAAAAAATTCAACAATTAAGTGGGATTTTGAAACTAGGGCATTGCTGCAAAACATTGTCCTTTTTTTTATTTTATTTTATTTTTTGATGTTGATGTGTCTGATCCTCATTATGGTAACAGATAGGTAGTTTAAAGACTTTAGAACCCCTTAAATCCTAAAATTTTGGGGGGACCACAGTAAGAAACTGAAGTTTTTAGGTGGAAGAAAGTAGAAAGGAGTAAAATTAAATTATGTACTCTAGCATTGCCATGATGACACAAGTTCTGGTTCTGATGAAGGTAAGGTTTATTGAACATTTAGAAATTTAGTAATTTACATACCATAAATCATACCCAATTGTACTCTGGACATGAATGTATGAATTTCTTACATTTTAGTATATGTTTTGAATGTTTCCAACTTTCAATTTGGCAGCAAATTATTATATATACTAAGCCCAGTGTTACAGAGATACTGGCCCCCACTCTTCAATCCTATAGTAATTATTGGTGGGCCAAGGTGTCAAACCTGGGTTTTTAGGCAGGATAAATTTAATACAAGGGTGAATCCTGACAAGTAAATGATGCTTCTGTACCTAAGTTTTATGACTAAAGTAAGGTTTGTGAATAGTTTTTAACAATTACATTATACACTAGGTTAGCAAAGACCTGGTAACTTAGGTTATGTTAATGGTGGGCCAGGTAAGAACTTGGCACCCCAAGGTTAGCCTAGGTTAGTATGTAACCCTATTGTCGATTTTAATGTACTATGCTGTATGTTACATTAGGTTTGTTGATTTGATTACATAATGTCCTAAGTTAGGTTAGGAGGGGTCTAGAGCCCTCCAAACGTTTCAAGATCTGTTAAGTCACTTGGTGAGTGACATCATCCCTGTTATAGCATATGATAAGTAAGAAAGAGGAGATAGCATCTCTCCCACTCTGCTTGCTGGCAAGCAGGTGAACAAGTAAATAGTTCAACATGCCACGGAGCTGTAAGTCACATATGTTATGGGCAAGTAAAATGGCAGTCCAGCTCCAATGTTTTGGGGTAGGTTGTAAGGACAGTAGTTGGTAAGTTCTTTGAGTTATAGGAACTCTGGGTATTGATGTGTTTGCCATATAGTAGCTGTTCTGCTTCCCATTCCCAGATCCTGACAGACACTTTCAGCATAATTGAAAGTTTTGAGCTAACTAGTTTAAAGATTTATGTAACAAAATGGAGGCTTTTCAAAAGTTGTACATACATACATCAATTTAATGACCTCAGCAGTGTCTCCAGAGATTCCCTATTCCATATTCAGTTTAGAAATCTATTGTACGATCACGCTATTATATATTGCATCTCTTTACGATAAATGTCATTCGGATCTTTTTTATTTTTTCATACAATAATTAATTTGAGAAATTTTTTTATAATATGAAAATTGGAATCTATCATCACAAGTAAAAAATAAAATTGCACGGAAAATCCTTGTTTTATGCAGGTTTTTAAGTATTTTGTCCAAATCATTATAAAATATTTCAGTATGTTTAGATAGGAACAGGCCTACCAACCGCGTCAACAGATTATCATCTGTATAAAGATTGGTAGTTAATGCAAATAGTAGTGCCTCGCTGGACGAATGGTTTTCGCGCTTGACTGCCAATCCGGTGGTCCGAAGTTCGAATCCCCGCTCGGCCAACGCGGAATCAGAGGAATACATTTCTGGTGATAGAAATTCATTTCTCGATATAGTGTGGTTCGGATCCCACAATAAGCTGTAGGTCCCGTTGCTAGGTGACCAACTGGTTCCTAGCTACGTAAAAATATAATCCTTCGGGCCAGCCCTAGGAGAGCTGTTAATCAGCTCAGCGGTCTGGTAAAACTAAAATAAACTTACCTTAATGCAAATAGTAATATGAGAGTGAAGGGAGTTTGGGTTATCTAATGTAATCAGGTTATCATTTGTTTAAAGATCTTTCTGTTGAAGCAAAAAATGTTATTTCAAGTTAGCATATGAAATATAAAAAATATATAATTTATAAATTCCTTAAATTAATGTCAATAGATTTCGTGGTTGATGGGCACCCCTGGAACACCAGATTTTGAGGAGACTGGTGTTGATGCCCGATATCTTACAAATATTACATGTGCCAATTTTCTTTTTAATATAAAAAACGTCAAATTGACAGACTCTATTTATGAATATGAAGGAGTATTCAGATATACCAGAGAAGGAAATTGGAAATATTTTTATTTTTTTACACATGAATGGCTTAATTCAAGCCACAGGCCTATATATATACGTTATATTTACAGGCAGTCCTCGGTTATTGTCAGGGGTTCAGTACCAACAACTTGACGATGAGCAAAAATCGGTGATAACTGTAAATCTGCATCTTTTGCTGCTTATCAGTGCCAATAACCAGTTAATGATACCTTTTTTAGGTATGTATTGGTGCCAATACCTGATTATCAGTACTGATAATCAGAAAACGGCGCATTTCAGCACTAGAAAGCCCCCATAAAACCAGATCATTGATAACCACCACCACCACCGATAACCGGGGATTGCCTCTACGCAGTCAACCCTTCATTTTCGTACACCTCTCTCTTTGTACGTTTCAGTTTTCGTAGACTTCTCTATGAATTTTGTCTCGGTTTTTGTACTCTCGAAACGCTCCATCTGGGGCCCAGTGCCTGACCGGCCCCCATATCGAGCACCCAAACAAAGCATCCCATCTTCTTTCGTGACACATTCTATTTTTGTGTTCATTGTTTTTTTGCTTATTGTGCTTTTTTATTCGAATGTAACTGCTAAATAAGCCATCATGGGGCCAAAGAAAGTTCCAAATGCTAGCCCTTATGTTAAAAAAAAGGCGTGAAACACTGTAGAATTTAAGAAAGAGCTTGTAGCAAAGTGTTGGAGGAAGTCGCATGCTGATCTCAGTGAGAAAATGTCTACAACAAGTGCTGCTGTTGTGAATTTAAGGCCAGCAGAAGCTGGTTTCAAAAATTCAGAAAACGACTGCTAGTAAAAAAACTAAGATAAGTAACCCCAGATAGGTCCTTGATATCTGAAGTCCTTCTCGAGGGAAATTCCCCTTCCAAACAATAACCTCTCCCTTCCTCTCCATCTTCCATATGCTAACAAGTGTTTTCTATAAAGGTAAGAGTGATGTTAAATGTTCATTTATTCATTTCATTAGTCATTTATATTTTTTATTTTTAATTGTTATCTGTATGTAAAACTGTGTTTATTCCTTATAAAATCTATTTTTTGTTAATATTTTTTGGGGTCTGGAACACATTAATTGTATTTACATTATATTCCTTATGGGAATTATTGTTTCGGTTTTCATACGTTTCGGATTTTGTGGGAGGTTCTGGAATGGATTATGTACGAAAACTGAGGTTCCACTGTATATATATATTTTTTTCTAAAGACAAACCTGACACTTTAGTGCCCATGTTCCCATTAAACCTACTATATTAACTTCAAGCATTTTTAAAGTATATTTATCTATGGTCCATTGCATGGTAAAAGGGCCAGATATTGTACCTGTGTTTCTGTTTGTTTGTGTTTGTCTAACATGTTGGTAACACCAAAGTAAGTTTCAATCATGTTTTCATTATATACATACATACATACATGCATTAAGCTACAAATGTCCTTTAATATCAAATTTGCTATACCTTGGAATTACTATATTTTCAAATACTATGTTAACCGAAGAGGAATTTTTCAGTTGATAATGTTTTTCCTCTCTTGGATTCAAACCAGCGGACAGAGGAGAAATCAGGACGTCAGTGACGATACCGATTCAGCCAACTAATATATGAAAATATACTATTAGTTCCGAGATAGAGCGAATTTGATATTAAAGGACATTTGTAGCTTAATGCATGTACTATATTAATCACAGTACTATATGAATCACAGTGATGTGATAAAAATTCTTACAACACAAGCAGTCCCCAGTAACTGAAACAACAATTTATGGCACTTCTGGCGCGATACCGGATTTTGGCACCAATAATTGGTTAATGGCACCTCTGTTAGGTATGTATCAGTGCCATAACTCTGTTATCAGTGCACATAACCAGAAGTCGGCTCATTATGGCGCTGAAAATCGCCATTTTTATGGCACTAGACGAGCACCATAAAAATGGATTGCCATTAACACACACACACACAGAGTGGACACCCTGTATTCACAGGGGATGCGTTCCAACTCCCCCACAAATAGCTGGAATCCACGAATTCTGAGAATCCCTATAAAAACACTAAGAACTGCCTATTTTGCTAGTTCGGTCTCAAGAAAACCCTGCTGAAAATACTTATCCCTGGTTTTTTTAATAGTTTTATCACAAAAAGTGCATTTAATCATGAAATATGAAAATAGTCATGTGGATATTTCTCATAAAGAAATACCGCCAATATGTGAATTTCCCGTGAATAATGGGTAGATATGGTCCATATAGAAATCCGCGAATACTGAAGTCCACAAATCTCGAGAACACGAATACTTGGGGTCCACATGTATTTATGTATTAATATACAGTGTGTATGTAAAACCGTGTTTTTGTGATGCTTAATGCTGTATATTATTTTTTTACAGAATTTTTCTTTTTATGATTATTTTGGAATAACTTGTTCTTTTTTTTAACAATGGAGTACTTCAACTTTTACAGATCTGGAGAAAACCTCAGGGGCAAAAGACTGTCGTGACAGGAATAAGTACTGTAATATAGTGAGGAGAGTAAATATGTGTCGTGTCCAGAATTATAGGGAACAGTGTTGTCGTTCCTGCCCTTAACACACCTTTTGGTATAATATTAAGGTACCAGAAAGTGGTACTGAGGTTCCTAAATAAAGACTTAACAACAACTAACATCTGCAATAGCAACTGCGATCACAACTGTTTGTCATTCTTCCTGTACTTTGTTTGTATGATGGCATGAATTTAACCAAGCCTTTAATTTATATTAGCACATATTTTGGTATCAATATTAGCAATAAGTAGTGCAGTTAATTTTCAGTATTATGATAACATGGAAACACAATTGAAAAGAACTTTGAGTGAAATAACTAAGACACTGAGCGCAACATCTAGCCAGTAAGAGGCTTCAGTAGGTAGGTGTTTTCTTGCACCAGCAAGAAAAATAGGTTAATTTCTGTGCATCCTATTCAACTACACTTAAAACAAATCCTTAGAAGCTGTGAAATTTTTTGAGTATGTGAAAGGATGAGTGGCTTTTATACAAAATATTCCTTATAATACTGTTGTCAGAATGACTGCTCTAAAAACAGTGAACTCCATTTTAAAAGATTATTTCATGTCTGCTTCATTAAAAAAGGAAGTGAATCATAATCATTGCCAAGTGCAAGAGGACCAGTGCTAGCAAGAGCTTAAGATTATGTCATAGAATAAGCTTAAAGAAGAATGGATTACAGCAGTGGTGAATATTCAGTTTAGGTGGATGCAGAACATTTTAAAAGAGGACTCATAGTGCAGAAAGGGACTAAAGACAAAACAGTTGAAATAAATGAAGTTTGTAGACTGATGCAGCTGTTTATAAGAGCTTGAAAATAGGTTTAGAATATGTACCCTATACATTATATGAAACTTTCAAAGACAGGGTGAGATGTTTCTGCTTTAAATTTGAAATTATTGAATGTGTGAAGTATTTAAATATTCAAATTTGATTCTGTTTTTAAAAGCACAAATTTAATAAAAATCTAGTGTTGTTTCATTGTGAACATTCTTTTGGGTAAAGTAACATTATACATGGTTCTGAAAATTGTCTTGTCTCATTGAACTGCAATTTTATCAAGTGAGAAATTTGTCAAAGTTTTAAGAGTGAAGTCTCAAAATCGAGGAAAAGGCCATCCAACTGTTTTATCATGTTAGAGTATTTTACAGTAGAATGGAGAAACACCAACCCTGTGATTTGCAAATGATCACTGTACCTTTTTAAAGTGTAAGATAATTTGCACATTCAAACAAGTTAGTAATATGAGAATACTATGCGTTTTACTATTTTGACAGATTTTAAACATGAAATATGATTCTTGAAAATAATAATTATAATACTTTTATAATTTTAATGTTTATGGATCTCATGTACAAAGACAGTTTTTTGATTACTAGAATAGAGTATTGGAACAAAAACACTTATGACCCTTTCATCCTTCTTTATATATACTAAACTAATTATTTTCCCATAACCACTTAGATTAAGACAAAATTTTGTTAAAGTATGAATGCACAGTTAAAATAAAGAGCCAGTGCTGTGTAGAGACCCATTGGCTGTAGCTAGGACAATGTAGATTGAAACTCATGTTAATGGCTGATGGAAAAAATTTGTTTCACATCATTTGATGGTGTTCATAACACCTATTACAGTAAACCGCACCATAGCAATGTAAGGCAAGCCTTTCTTTATTGGCGCACAACTCCCTTCATAGTGATATAGACTAGGCTGTCTGCAGGCATGTTATTTAATTCAATAGTTACATGCTATAATTAAGTGTTGTATGCATCCCTGTGTTGTAGAGCAATAAAAACCATATTTGATATGTACAGTAGAGTTTATCCATAAAATGTATCAAGTGAATATAATATACGAAACATATACAATATGCATTGAATGTGCTGTTATAGTATATATTGTTTTATTCTTAATTTTCTTGCATGTAAACTTCTCTAGTAATTTTACTTTGATACAAGAGGCTTGATCTTGACATCAGTTTGTGTAGATTTTGTATACTTTTACTCAAACCTTAATTTTTTTATGCCAAGTTAACTCTTGGTGCTGGTGCATTTAACACAAATTGTTTGTAAGTAGTGTAAGTCATTCTAGATAGTAGAACAAGGTCAAGGTCAAGCTTCCGCTATGGTTTCAGACTACCTCAGTTTATAATGTTAATGTTATTTGTTATGATAAAACTAATGAATCTTAAAATTTTGAAGATTTGGAAGAATTTCTTGGAAATTACGTACTGTAAAATCTAGAAAATGAACTATGGCATAATAGTTTCATAAAAAGAGTGTATAACACAGGGTGGTTCATTGTTTGACCTGTACTGTCATTATATAGATTCAACAGGTGTTTTTTTTGTGGTGAATTTATTCATCTAAGTGAAGTTTCCGTAGCAGCACATCCTGAGAAAGGTTTAGCTTTTCAGAATATTGATTCTAAAAAATATCCCATTATGTTTTTTAAAGTTAATGACATTTTCATAATTGATTATTTTATTGCATTTGTGGTACAGTACATATATAATTTTCCCATGACATTTTCACTTTTGGTGCATTTATAACATTCGTCACTTTGATCCCAACATCTAACTTTATTGTTTGTAATTGAACTAGTCATATTGAGTTTTGCCTAAATCAACTTTAATTTAACCCCTCCACTCTGGATTCAGGCAAAAAAATTTTCTTTGTAAGAATTAGATTAGACTGAAAAGGAAAAGATAAACATATAGTACAGGATTTTTGGTTCTTATAGCCATTACCCAAAGTGTACTGAAAATGTCAAGTATACTTTAAATATCATTTTTGTAATGTTGCTAGTGATAAACTGTAACAGGCACATTAGGAAGTGAAGAGTCATCCATGCCTTTGTTAAGAGTAAATTTATAAAGTTGAGGTAAAGAAATTTTACCACGGAACTGAAAGGTTTTGGATTTAATAAAAATATAAGGAATCACTAAACTGCATAATAATACCCAAGATGTAAAGATACTTCAGACCCTTCTAATTGATAATTATGACTGTCACATGTCAGTATGAAATTGATTACTTTTCCCCCTCAAGATTAATAAAAATCTGTGTTTGAAATTATGAGTGATAATGTATGAAAGTTTGAGTATGTGCTTTGTTTAGCACATTTACTGAAGCATGAACTGTATCAAACTTTGATGAAATTTTTGGAAGTATTTGTAGCATATCATTAGTTGTACTATTCATGATCTGCAGTTTCTAGATAGATGAAATAGGTTTTAATGTACTGTAACATCCAAAACATTTTGTGAAACCAATTGCAACTAGTCCTTCACCACATTTTCTGATTAAAAATTTTCATCTTGCCTAATATTTCTATTTATTAAAATCTCATATGTATTGTATCATTATCCTTCATTCCTCTTCCGCTTTAGCCTTTACAATCACTTATTTATTTTCTATCCGTTGGATTTCGCATACCATAACATGACTGTATATATTGCTGTAAGTGCATTGTACAAATAAAGCACTAGATAATATTTCCAAATGTATTTAATTTGCAACCTAATCTTTTTTTGGTGGGCATGGTCTTCATT
The DNA here is from genome assembly GCF_015104395.2 of Macrobrachium nipponense. Taxonomy (NCBI): domain Eukaryota; kingdom Metazoa; phylum Arthropoda; class Malacostraca; order Decapoda; family Palaemonidae; genus Macrobrachium; species Macrobrachium nipponense. The sequence continues at coordinate 125,139,535 of NC_061108.1, forward strand.
GCTGCTAATGCAATACTTTCATTTTACATGTGTTTCCAAAGTGCTCTACCCACCATTTACATGGAAGCCAAAGAAATGTCATAAGGCAATGAAAATTTTGATATCCCAGCACCAGTGTAGCTGTGTTGTGAAAATCATCTCCTTGCCTCTTCTGCTGTGTATTGATATATTGTTGAAAGTTTTCAGTCTTGCAAGTTGGTAAATATTGCAATGCAATAGTACACAGGCATAAAAGGAAGTACTGGGCCACATTCACTACATGTGTATACTTGTGCTGATATTATAATACTAAGCTAGTAGCTACTGTTTCATGGTGCAGTTAGGTGTTTCCACATTAAAAAAATCATATAAACTTTTCATCCAAATCTTTGCATGTTCGCAGAGCTTATTAAAAAAACCCAGCAATATGTATTGTAATACAGTATGAAAAGTAAGACATGAAAATATGTCTTGCAATGTCAAAAACTCATCTGGTACAAGCAGACATCCACTGGACACAAGCATTCTTGTAAAGGAAGGACAAATAACCTAAAACAGGTTGCATTGATTTTGTCCTTGTTACAAATAATAGGCCTTATGTATAATACGTAATTTCATGTGGCATTTGCTGATACTTTAGATGTTTCTCAAAAATATGTGAATCAAAAGAGGGATTAAGCAGAACAGACAGATTGATTGCTTACAGAACTATAGCTGGGAATGTAAATAGAATTATTTATATACTCAACAATATTATTATTCCAAGTTTTGATACGGGTAACATCTTTTCAGTGCATTACAGATTTCCCCAATGATTTCTACTGATGATATAGAGTAGGCTCAAGTAACTTCAGTATGAATCATTTTGGACAGCAAAAGAATTTCATGAATTTGTATTATACCAAATCATTAACAATACTGCTTTAATATAGCTTTAATAAACCCTCTTTGAATGTGCGCTCACAGATTTGGATGAAATGCTTATTAGATTTATAGTGTGGAGATACCAGGTGCAAGTTCAAAACATAGCTACATACTACTAGCTTTGTATAAATTAGCTGGGAAACACATGTACACAGTACTGCAGGTAGTCCCCAAGTTACGTCGGGTTTGGGTTACGTAATTCCAGACTTGACATTGGGTTTGGGTTAAGTCATTCCAGACTTGACATCGGATCTGGGTTACGTCGTTCTGGACTTGGGGTGCTGTTAACCACAATTTTTGAGCACCATAAGTGGATTTACGATGATGTTACTTGCTTTATGGCACTGTAACCAGGACTTAACCAGGACTTATGATGCTTTTGGTGCTGTAACATTGCTGTAAGTGCTAGTATTTATTTCGATTATAATTATGATGATTCGGTATAAGGCAATTTTCGGCTTACAGCGTCCTGCTGATAACAGAACCCATGATGTAACCAGAGGACTGCCTGTACATGCATTGGATGTGGTCCCTTTTTTTCTGTACAATATTCAACAGCTTAGAAGACCTTTATCAAAATTGCCATTATTGGTACTTAAATATAAACAATTATAAAAGTTAAGGTCATGTAAAAAAAAAATCTTGGTTCAACAAGGTTCAGAATGTTTCAGCTTACTTCCTTACAGAAATACTAGTAGCCTTCCAAAGATATTGCACATTCTATATTTCATTTTCCACCTACTCCCAGTGTAGTAGATATTTTGCAACACTGCATTTAAGAAAACTTAAAATCATATGATTAAGATGTGCATATATAAAACATACATCTGCCATTGAAACACTGACAAAAAAATATTCTTAACTGGAGCTACTGCATAACTAAATGGTGATGGATGCGATTGGGTAGCAGCACTGAGGGAATCATCAAATACATTTTGCTGCCACAGCTTGGCAATGTTTCTTACACCACTAAGGAAAAGATGTTCTTGCACTCCTTGCTGTAGTTGAAATGATTAGTGAAGTCCACATATGCTTCATGTCACTGGAAGCATTGTGGGTATCAATACCAGCAATAACTCGCATTGTCCTTGCTTAATCACCTCTGGTAAATCTGAGGTGGCACTGGACATCCACAAACTCAAACTTTGGGAATTAAATGTTAACCTCTTCTCCAGTGCTCAGAATACCAACAAAGGTGTAAGATCAGAGAAATCATTCCAAGCAGTACAGTCCCCACATATATCCAAGCTTCCTAAATGCCTTTGTCCTGCGTTTTTTTAATGCGGACCACCATCTTTTATACCAGGAACATACATCAGAAATGCCTTTTTACTATCACAATGATACCTTGTTCTGGATGAAACACACACAAAAAAAAGAATAAAAACAAATTAAAACTTGTCCTTTTCTAAACAAACTTGGTTTAGGTTGGATGCAGTGCTGATGCTGAAAAGCAGGTTAGTTTGTAGCTAATCTTGAGCAACATCAAGTTCTTCTGTCTGACAGATTTTTTTTATACAGTAGTGTAGTTGCTTGTTTTGTCCTTGAGGAGTTACCTTCCATGGTGTGCCAGCACTCTCCATGGTGTGCCAGCACTCTCCATGGTGACTAGACTAATATCAAAACATAATTTTAGTCTGGTCTTATAGCCAGATATTGTGTTGTAATGAAGTCTTCTCCTTGGGGACAAAGCATTATTCTCAATAGGCTGGAAAGGAAATGGTTTCATTCCCCCAACCCCCTCCCTAAAGGGGTTCTTTCAAAAACTAGACCCCCTCTAGAAGATTACATGCAGAAGGCTCTGTTAAAGGGAGCTGTAGAGAAACTTGCGTAAATTTGCCTCCAAGCACGTCTCTCTCAGTGTTCCTAAAAAGGATTCCTCCGAATGAAGAGTTATCCTCGACCTATCAACATTGAAGAAGCACATTGTTTGCCAAGTTTCAGATGACTACTGTTGCCCAAGTACATTCAGTCATTCCAAAATGGACTTGGACAGTTTCTATAGGTCTGAAAGATACATACTGGCATGTCCCTATCGCCACTCATTTCCGCCCCTTCCTAGGGTTTTGGATAGGGAAAGATATGTACAGGTTTGAAGTCATGCCTTTTGGGCTAAACATTGCCCCAAGAATTTTCACAAGATTAGTAATGGTAGTTGTCCGGGAACTCAGAAAAGAAGGAATACAACTATATGTAATAGCTTACCTAGAAGACTGGTTAATCTTGGGGTCCACAAAAAGAGAGTGCTTGGAAAACCTAAGAGCAGCGGTCAACAGACTCCAGTCAAAGGTTTTATAATAAACTGAAAAAGAGCGTGGCAGATGCTTATAGTGGCTGGGACTGTGTTAGGATATGCTTCAGGGCCTGTTGTCTCTCACCAACAAAACTCGGAACAGAATATAATATTTCTGGCACGTCCCAGAGTTTCCAGACGGCAGGTAGAAAATGTATGATGGGTCGGCTGCAGTTTGCATCAGTAATAGATCCAGTACTGGAATTGCAATTGAAAAACATGAACAGATTTTAGCTACCACACACAAGAAAAGAGACCTATCTCACCAAAGAATCTGAAAGTTGGAAAAATACTTTGGCCTTATACCCAGAAGGAATCTCTGGTGAAACAGGTCACCCTGACTCCTCCATTTGTAAGTGATAATACGCACAGATGCCTTGTTGACAGGTTGGGTAGGACATTGGGAGGATTGTCATGTGGCAGGGAGGTGGTCAGCTACTCTGAAGAATTGTCATATCAATTTCCTGGAGCTGGTAGGCTGTCGTTTTGTCTCATAAATCTCAAACCTCCAGAAGAGAGATATATTCTGTTGGTTCTAGACAATAGACTGCAATATCCTGCTTCATGAATTTGGGACCACACTTGCCTCCTCTCAATATGATAATGCTAGCCATTCTCCAGATGGTACAAGTAAAGAAGTGGTGTGGCGGGATCTCAAAAAACAAGTAAACCCCCCCCAGTTGCGTAAATCGTACCCGCTAACAAAATTTCCCACACTCACACTTTCCCCTTTACGTTACCTTTAACCTGCAGGACAATTGGTTTGGTATAATAAAATACCAAACACACAAAACACAAACAGGTACTCACCTCTGGCTTCTGCTACTCAGGGCTAGGCTGTGCTGTCCACTGGATATAGGCTATAGGCTAGCCGACACAACCACCGCCGACAACCAAGCACAAACCAACCCCCCCGAGACCCACAACCCCACAAAAACTCAATAACTTGACAAATCACTGCAAATGAACACCAACACCCCGAAAAAACACGACAACCACACGACTTACATTAGTACAACAACCCGCCAAAACCAACACTGCCCCAACCACCACTAACAGACACCGAAAATGCACCACCAACCTTCTTAACCTCACCACAACCTGACAGACACACGCACAACAACTTCACAACCCCAAAATCTATCAAATAACACCCAAACAACGAAACACCAAAGGATAACTGCTGCCAAAACCGACACTGACTTGACCAGACGCCTCACTGCTTACGACTCTCGTAACAGACTTCCATTGACTTCCCACAGAGCACCACAACAGACATACTTCCGACCGCCATTTAACCACTCCCATTCATTCTTCCACCAATCTCTCTCTCTCTCTCTCTCTCACACAACCTTTGGAGATGTTGTCAAATATAAACTATCATTACTCCTCCATATTACCTCCCCCATTACATTTGACAACATCTCCTTACACTCACAACATCCACACTAAATTGCCTTTCGCAACACCCAAGGATGCTCAGATGCAGGCCCCCTGGATCTTGTTTGAGGACCATCATACACTCTTTCAGTTACATCACCATTCACTTCTTCCAAACCACTTTCTTTCAAACTCCCATTATCTCCCTCACTACCATCCTCCCAAATTCCATTCACTACTTCACCGATGTCTTCCAACTCTGGTTCCAACATCTCCCCTATTTCGGCCACCAAACCACTCAGTTCATCCATACTTCTATCAAACTCCTGCAAAGACTTATCCATCCTATCAACTACCTCCTCACTACTCAGTTTCCTTCTCACTGAAGTCTTATTTGTCCCTGTCAACTCAAACCCACATACAATACAAGTATCATTCATTCCCCCAAAGTCATCCGTAGCACACGCCTTATCAACCATTTGCACCCTACCACCAACCCCTTTACCATGCCGTTCACGCTTTTTCCTTCCACTTCCTCTCTCCACACTCTTCTGTTTTCTTCCATACTCAACCAACACCAACTGTTGATCTCCCAGACCAATTTGTTCACCAACAGTCGGCTCATACTTATTCACCCTCAACCACTCACTCATCGCATTCTCCCGAACATACTGTGGTACTTCCCTCCACTTACGGAGCTAGTTATGGTGTGCCCTAACCTCATCCAGTCCCCCACCTACTCGCAATTTCCCCAAAACATAACTCAATCCACTCAGTCCCCCTTCCAAAATCTCAAAAGGCCCTTCAAATTTCTCCCTTACTTTATTCACATTCATTCTTCCCATCTCAACGACCTCTTTCAACACCTTATCCCCAATCTTAAAACTCTCAAACCTTTCACTCGCTTTCTTCCACAAATCCCGATCACCTTCTGACAGACCCAACCGCAGTCTGACAATCCTTTCAAAATTCAACACATTTACAAGGAGACATACCTATACTCTTCTGCAGTGTGGCATTATATGCCCAAACTGCACATCCTACATACATATCCCAATCCTTGTCGCTCTTACTCATCAATCGCAAAATCTCAGTCATCGTCCTAACAGTCCTTTCAGCCAACCATTCGCACTAGGCATGTACGGAGTAGAATACACATGCACAATACCCCATTCCTTCAAATTCCCATCCCACAAACTCAGGTCCATTATCACTCAACATTTTTGCCGGTTTACACACACACATGGGCAACATCACTTGACTCACCATTCGTGCAACTGTTTCACTCCTCTTATCTTTGATGGGAACCACATAGGCAAATTTACTCATGTGATCCACCATCACAATCATCCCCACGTGTCCTCTCCCAGTCCTAGGCAAAGAAACACAATCAATCACAAGCATTTCAAACGGCTCTTTCATCTGCAATCGCAACACAGGTGGACTTGCATGCACACTCTGATACTTTCCCCTCTGACAGTCTTCACACGTGACAGCCACATCCACACAAATCTTATTCAACCCAGGAGCATACAATCTCTCTCTCATGCATTCCCACAGCTTATTTTTTCCCATATGCCCAAACCGATCATGCACCTACAAACACATACTCACAGCTGACTCAACAGAAAACACTGGCACATACACTTCCTTGTCATATACTCCTTCCTGATGCAAAAAGTACACTATATATGTTTTTGCACACCACAAAACATTTAGCAACCCTCTTATATAAATCCAACTCACATGGCCAGTCTTCCACACACACTCCTCCCAAAACACATTGTCACAACACACTTATCTCCAGGCACTTATTTTGCATTTCCTCAATCTCTTCCTCACTCAACAGATCATTCTCACTCCTAGCAATATCAATCATACCCACAAAGTTTGCTACAAATACATTACCATCTTGAATCCTAGCTACTTGTCTGCCCCCTTTCTAAGAATTCCATTTCCTATATCTACGTCTATATCGTGGATCCTCAAAAAATCTATCCCTATTAAAAAGCAAGATGGCATATCATTTTCTCCTATAACTATAAAGTTATGCATTACCTCAAGATCTCCCAACCTAACCAACCTTTAACCGTACCTCTTCCCATACTAAAACACTTCCTAGTCCTAACCCATGTATTCTCACACTTGTAGACTGCCTTTTCACTTCCCAATCACATCTCTCAAGTTCACTCACCACTGACCCACTCACCAAGGAAACTTGTGCCCCTGTGTCAACCAAACCACAGTACTCACTATCATTTACTCGGACGAACGTCACCATTTTCCCTCGAGTCCCATGCGCACACACATTCACTACCACGTCCACGTGGTTATCCACATCACAATCCTCCTTGTCACATTCATCCTCAGTTAATTCCCCATTTCCACAATTCTGACTTAGATCCCCTTCACAGTCCCTTTTTGTAACCAACCAATTACAACCACGTTCCCCGCACTGAATCATCAAAACCCCACGTTCATTACCTGTACTCACCCTTCCTCGATACTCAACTGGTCTGTCCCATCCAAAATACAGCACTTTTATTCCAAACAACTCAGCTACTGCTGACAAAAAATCATGCAACATTTCTCCTTCCCCACCTTGTTCCTCCGCATATGCCACTTCCTTCTGCACATCACTCATCAACTTCACTCACAACTCATTCACACTACCGGGTACCTCTTCAACCAGACCCTTACCTTCCAAGTTTTTCAATGCTGAAAACAAACATTCACACACTCTGTCATTCCCCTCAAACCTCTCTTTTACAACCAACCCCTCAGGTACCATATTCGGATCCCAGTCACTTTTCACGATACCACTGTCCTTACCATGCATCCTAGACATCGTATCAGCAATCACATTTTTACTCCCCGGCACATATTCTAAGCTAAAATCAAACTCACTCAAATCCTCAATTGTCCTCGCAATCCTAGCATTCACACTTTCCTTCCTGATCATATAAACTAACGGCCGATGATCTGTCCTTATGACGAATTTTACCCCATACAAAAACACTTTCAACGCTTTCAGACAAAACCTTATTGCTGCAAGCTCCTTCTCAACCACCGAATACTTCAGCTCTGCTTTATTAAAAGCTTTACTCATATACGCAATCACTCTCAATTGTCCCTCCCCATTCACCTCTTGCATCTGCACCAAGCATCCTCCCATACTAAACTTAATAGCATCAGCATATAACTCAAGCTTACTGGCATCCTCACTATAGTCCGGAAAAGCCAAGGTGACGTCCCTAGCAGCCTCCTCTTTCAATCTCTCAAATGCTTCCACCATTCGCTCATCCCACCTCAGCTTAGTAAAATTTTTCTTCCCGGTCCATTCAGTCAACGGCTTCCCTATACCCGAACAATCCCTAACAAACTTCCCCCCAAACTCAATCAGACCCAAAAAACCCTTTAACTCCCGCACGGTCCGGGGACGTGGAAACTCCTTTACTTTTTCCACAAACTTTTCACTCTTCCTTACACCACTTGCACTCACCTTATGACCAAGAAATTCCACTTCCCCAGCCAACCACGTACACTTCTCCAGCTTCACTTTCACTCCAACCTCTTCCAACCGTTCTAACACCTTCTCAACCAGTTCCACATTCTCCTCAACAGTCTCACTTGCAATCAAAACGTCATCTATAAACATAGTCACCTTCCTATCAAAACCAGCCAAAACTACATTCATCGCCCTCTGGAAGGCAGCAGGCGCATTAGCCAATCCAAAACTTAACCTCTTGAATTGATAGTGGCAGCTACCACTCGAAAAAGCCGTAACATGCCTGCTCCCTTCCTCAAGAGGCATCTGGTAATAGCCCCTTACCAAATCCAATTTTGTGAACACTCTCATCCCATGCATCTTATACACACAATCAGACACCACATTCATCGGGAATCGCTCCTTCACAGTCACTTCATTCACCTTCCTGTAATCCACACACATCCTCAAACTCCCATCTGTCTTGCGTACTGGGACTATGGGACTATTCCAAGCACTCTCGCTCCTCTCGATCACTCCCACTCTCTCAAGTTCCTCACACTGTTCCTCAATCTCTCGGGCAATAGGCGCAGAAAAGTGTCGGGGACACTGATATATGGGGGTATCATCATTCAAAACTATCTTGAATTCTGGAAACTTAGATCCCCTGAAATCCTAGTCACCCCGAATCAACGCACCCCGCCTATCCCACAACATCTGCATCAACCGCTCCCTCTCGTCATCACCAACATTTTCATCCACCCCAATTCTTTCTCTTAACTCATCATACTTCCACTCATCACTTTCTTTCATGCTACCTGTCATCACCCGCCGCAACCTAACATATCTTTCATCATCCACATCCACCAACGTATACAACAACCCCACACAATCACCTTCACGTATACCCCGCACTCGCTTTTTCCTAACACTCGGCAATGAGGCCACAAAAACCCGAGGATTCTCCATATCCAAAATCCCGTCGTACACATGTACACTCGCTCTTACCAACTTGTTCGCATCCACCCCCTCAACCACATATGCACACTTGTCACCTTTGACAATCCCCAGACTATCGGGCCACGCAACTTTCACACTAACAACTTCTCCAACTTCTCGTGGCACTTTTACACTCTCTTTCGCAACCAACGGCACTCCCTTCCATATTTTACTGCTTACCCCTCCATCCCTATCCAAGTACAACTCTCCATGTACATTCCCCTTCCTATGCAACTCAATCATATTCCTGCTCGGATGGACCACCATCCCACACTTCTTCAGGAACCTGTATCCCAACAAAATATCATACTTATCACTCATTCCCTCGATCACATAAAAGTCACCTTCATCCATCACTACCCCTTCGATTTCTAAATTTTCACGCAACATTCCCACCACAGGCATACCTAAATTTCCTATTCCTCGTACCTCCACTTTACATTTCCTAATTTCACACTCACTCCACAACTTGTCACATCCATTCTTAAAAAGAACACTGACACTGCACCCAGTATCAATCAAAGCAACCAAACACACCCCTTTGCACCTCACTTTTACACTCATACATTCATGAGCTCTTCCTCCAAACCCTTTTTCATGCAACAATCCTTCACGCACATGCATCACTCTTACTGACCGCACACCAGAGGACCCACCCAACTGAATCCCCTTAGTACCTAGTTTCCCGAACTCCCAACCTGACTCATCCTCTTTCGCCTACACACACTCGTCACATGACCTTCCATTCCACATTCAACACACTTTGCCCGCTGTTCCTTACACATCCTAGCATAATGCCTATTCCTCCCGCAATTACTGCAAACCTCAGTCACACGGGTACCTCTACATCCACTTGCTATATGCCCTACTTTCCCACACCTGTAACATTTAATATCCCTATCCTTCTTACACTCGCTCACTAAATGCCCTGTTTGCCCACACCCGAAGCAAGCGCCCAACGCCCACCGAAATTCATCCTTCCTGTGCCCTACCTTTCCACATCTGTAACACTGCTGCTCTCGTTCACGACTAACCAACCCTACTCTTCCAACGCTTGCACTCCGATCTCTCTTAGGGCGAACCATACTTACGTTACTGGCTCCAACGCTCCTATCAACCACTCGCTCTGCCATTCGCCTTGGCCCTTCCAAAACTGCCTCCCTAAGGCTCTTAAACTCTGGTATAACATCAGCCACTTCAGTCCTAACACTAACACTTCTACTCTCTTTCATACACCTATCCAACTCATAATCCTCTACTATTTCCAAAATGTCGTTCCACAACAACCTTTCATTCGTCCATCGCATTTTCTCCTTACATTTCAGATTTACAAACTCATACACACTCTCAGGCACAGTCGCCAACAACTTCCTCACTAACTCTTTACACTCATTTATCCCTTCATCTCCAAACTTTTTCCTGGCTAATGTTTCCAACCTGCACACATACATCGACAATGACTCACCAACATTCATTCTTACATCATCAAAACCATGTTTTCTCCTATATCTAACACTACTCCTTATCCTCTTCGTCTGTTCCACAATCCTGGCTTTCACACTCTCATAAGGCACATTCCCCACACTCATCATTACCCCATACATATTCAACAAAAAATCCCGTCAAAACGCTACCCAACTCTCTTGCCCAGACTCTCTTGTTATTCCCATACTTAGCATCACAATACCTCTCATATTCTTTAAAAAAAGTCCCCTATGTCCCTACTACCATATTCCTCGTATTGTGCACATCTAGGTATCTCTCTCATATATACAGCCTTTCGTACATCCCGCTCACTCTCACTTTCACTACTAACATTCTGATCCCTCTTAACCTCGTCCGAATACAACGAATCAACTTCCATACTAACATCCATGCTCCTGATTATGCTCTTCTTACCCTTCTTTCTACCCACCTGTTTCCACTCACCGCTATCCAAATCACTCTCAGCCCTTTCCCCAATGTATCCAGTCCTAGTCTCATCCTGTCCGTCATCCTTCCTAACCTTCTTTCCCTTAGTCGTCTTCTTTTCCTCAGCCCCCTTCTTATTCTTGTCCTCAGGCTTATCCTTATCCTGTCTCTTTCCCTTCTTTCCTTTACCTATCTCAAACAAGTCACCTTCGTCACTCGTAGTTTCATCCACTCGCTCTTCCACTGTCTTTACCACTTCTGGCCTATCACAAGACCTAGTAGGCCTACCTTCTACAGCTCCCTCTCCCATGAACCCCTTCATCATCTCCTGCATTGCATTCATCATCACTAAGAATTTTTCGTCCATTTTCTCAACCATTCTCTCTTCTGCTCCTTTCACTTCTTCTTTCATTTCCACTTTTGCACTCCTTAGCATTCCTCTAACTCGCTCTTCAGCTCCTCACACTCCAACCTCAACCTCTCATTATCCACTTCCAATTGTCCTCTTACTTCCCTCTCCAACCTAAACTCCTCCTTCAGCCTCTCCACCTCACTCAATCCTTCCATCCTAAACTTTCTCACCAATCACACACACTAGCCTAAACCAATTGTCCTGCAGCTGCCACACCAGCAGTCCCTGTTCGGGCGCCAAAAAATAATGTGGCGGGATCACAAAAAACAAGTAAAACCCCCACAGTTACGTAAATCGTACCAGCTAACAAAATTTCCCACACTCACACTTTCCCCTTTACGTTACCTTTAACCTGCAGGACAATTGGTTCAATAAAATACCAAACACACAAAACACAAACAGGTACTCACCTCTGGCTTCTGCTACTCAGGGCTAGGCTGTGCTGTCCACTTGATATAGGCTATAGGCTAGCCGACACAACCACCGCCGACAACCAAGCACAAACCAACCCCCCCGAGACCCACAACCCCACAAAAACTCAATAACCCGACAAATAACTGCAGATGAACACCAACACCCCGAAAGAACACGACAACCACACGACTTACAGAAGCACAACCACCGCCAAAACCAACACTGCCCCAACCACCACCAACCTTCTTAACCTCACCACAACCAGACAGACACACGCACAACAACTTCACAACCCCAAAATCTATCAAATAACACCCAAACAACGAAACACCAAAGGATAACTGCTGCCAAAACCGACACTAACTTCACAAGACTCCTCACTGCTTACGACTCTCGTAACAGACTTCCACTGACTACCTACAGAGCGCCACAACAGACATGCTTCCGACCGCCATTTAACCACTCCCATTCATTCTTCCACCAATCTCTCTCTCTCTCTCTCTCTCTCTCTCTCTCTCTCTCTCTCTCACACACACACACACACAACCTTTGGAGATGTTGTCAAATATAAACTATCATTACTCCTCCATAATGGCAAACAACCCAGAAGGTAAGATTTTCCCAGTGGCGGATTTAAGGGCAGGGGGCCACCTGGTCACGTGCGCTTCCCCCCAACTAATAGATTAATTAAATTTTGATTGTGTGCCCACTGCACACAAGTAAAATATTGATTGAAACACTGAAAAAAATTATATAATTTGTTTTTTAATGCTTATATTTGCCAAAGAAACTTCACCTGCTACTTCTTTGTAAGCTGCAGGTGTTGGAAACAATGTAACAATCTTCAGAATTATAATCTCTCCCTCTCTGTCTCTCTCATTGATAAAAATTACTTGCTGTTAAACAGCCAATACAGTTCCAGACAAAACAGATCCTATCTATTAAACTTCTTGGAGTTTTTTGTATAACATACTTGGTAATTGCGAGAGTAGTAGAGCAATAAACATACTCTACTTAGATTTCCAAAAAGCCTTTGATAAAGTTCTACACAAGAAACTAATGACAAAAGTTAGGGCTTTAGGAATTGCAGGAGAAATAGCAGACTGGATCGAATACTGGCTAACCATCAGAAAACAGTCTTAATAAATGGTGAAGAATCAGAATGGGCAGATGTGACAAGCAGAGTTCCTAAGGGTTCTGTCCTTGGCCCGCTTTTGTTTTTTATTTACATTAATGACATAGATGTAGGCTTAACTAGCAGGATAGCCAAATTTGCAGAAGGTACCTAAGTAGGTGTAAATGCAGCAGACCCAAATACAGTGGAAAGTTTAAGAAATGATCTAAGAAAAGTAGGAGAGTGGTAAAAAATATGGCAAATGCCTTTTAACCGGGATAAATGTAAAGTGTTACGAATAGGAACAATCAACCCTCGTGCCAACATAGATGTAGAACAAGAAGAGGACCTCAAAGTTATTATTACCAAGGACTTAAAATCCACAAACAGTGCATAAAAGCTGAAAATAAGTAACAAAACTAGCAGGATACATAAAGAGGCAGTTCAGATACAGAAACAAGGAAATGGTGCTGCAGCTCTACACATCAATAGTTAGACCACATCTTGAATATGCAGTACAGTTTTGGTCATCAACACTAAGAAAGGACATAGATAGACTAGAAGGGGTACAAGCAAGATCCACGAAGTTAATTCCATCCATCAGGTATATAGGTTACCATAGACGACTAGAGAGCCTTAACATGTATGACCTAGAAGCACGACAATTGCATGGACAACTAATAGAGACATTTAAAGTACTGAAAGGCAAACAAAAGTAGACAGCAACCTCTTCACATTTAGCAAAAACCAGACAAGAAATAATGGATGGAAACTAGAACTGGAGAGATACACCACATCGCATTGTGGGAACTTCTTCACATGTAAGATATGTGACACATGGAATAAACTGCCACCGGAAGTTGTAAACAGCAGCAGTGTAGAATAGTTCAAAAGAAAGCTAGACAAAATCATTAGAACAATATGAATGAATTGTAAAAACTACTCCTAAAGATGAGTGATCATATGATGTCTCCTCGGATGGACTAATAAGTCTTTGAGACATCCCAATCCTCGTAACTGCGTAATTCAGTACATACATTATATATGTGCATATGATGTAAATTATGTATGTGCATACATATATGAATATTGATATATATGTACCACTGTATGCATACACACACACACACACACATATATATATATATATATATATATATATATATATATATATATATATATATATATATATATATATATTAATACCATTAAAAAAAACATCATCCAACCCGTCAGAATGCGCGCCATCTATTGATCATGCCCTCAACTAAAACTCGGCTGTGGCGTAGCGCGGCTTTTGTAAATGTTAAAATTTATTCTTATGCTGCAATAAACTTCTCTTTATAAATTATTGAATACTAAATCGATTAATATTGCTTGTTAACATGATTATAGGGCTCTATCATAGCTTATGACTTATATATTACGGCAGTTTCTGAAAATTCAAATTAAAATAAATCCTTCAGGTTAAATTTGTAACATTAATTGCTAAGTCTTTATCTAAAATTGAGAGGCGTTAGGCAGCTTAAATTGTTGCTAAGTATCCTTTCTATCTAAAAAATTGAGAGGGCAGTTAGAATGAAACAAAAACTTATTCTCAATATTATCTTATTATTTCACCAATATAGTATACAGTAATTATTTTCCTTTTTTTGGGCTTGTGCTATGATTGTATACTATACATAAAACAATACATATGTGTCAGACAAATCTAAGAACCTAGCGGAATGAATACAGTTTATTATATTTTAGGATTATTTATTAAGCTCTTGATCAAGTCAGAACCTATTTATAACAATTTATTAAAATCTCATAGCCCAATTGTGGGAGTTCTCAAAAATGCATATTCAATTGGCACCCTTTTATGAAGGTAATGTAACCAACACTTCTGCCTGGTATTTTCTAGTGAAATGCCATTTCTGCAAGAAGCATGCACATTCCTAAAAAAATTTGAAACAATTATTCTAATTGACTTGAACCATGTTTCTTTTTGCATCATGTACAGTACAAGCAAATATCATAGGTTTTCACAACTTGTTTTGCCAATTTATTACTACTGTATTACTGCGTACATTTGCTGCCAAATGGTAAATTTACTTTGGAATACTATGTGGGGTGTTGGTACCAATTACAAGATTTCATTTCAAAAATTGAACAATTCTGAGCATATAATGCAGAAACATAGATGAAACGGTAAGAATAGATCTTGTGGGAGCAGATATGCTGGTGTGCATGTAATTTTTTTTATTTTATTTTGAATGCTTTTATCAATACATATAGGAAAATTCAGTCATAGATTAAAAGGTTAGTGAACTTGAAATTAAAGTAAAACACTCTAACTCAACTAACCTACTTATGCTCTTTCATATGAATGCTCCCACAAGATCCATCCTTCGTGATGAAACAACTTTGGTTTGCTAAATAGTTGCTTATTAATGAAAAATTAAGGTAAACATTTATAACTACAACCCAAGGGTAAGCTGCTGAGAATATAACATAACTACAGTATATACACAGTATATCAAAGTTGCTGTGAGTAGCCTATCTGGAAAAGGCATGGAGACCCAATATTCACGAATAGTATGACAGTAATAGGAATTGGTATATTTATTTCATATTTCTAGAGTTTTCAAGATATGCAAATATAACTTTAAGGTATTTATTTGAAATACAATTGACGCCTGTAAATGACAAGAAAATATAGTTTTTCTAGTTGATTTTGATGTTTTGCAAGATAGCTTCATTTCCATTGCAAATTACTGTTGACATGGTTAGGTAACTGTTGGCATGGTTATGGTACTGTTGATATGGTTAGGTTTACTGTTGACATGATTAGGTTACTGATGTACACTACCAGGAAGGTTAGGTTGGTTGTTGGGGTTTCAAATGGCAAGAATATATTTTTTTCTAGTCGAAAATCACATATAAATATATTTTATTTCCGCTTAGAGGCGTCCACCGAATTGTGAATATTTTCCAATATTTATTTCTGAATAACACTGCATCGACATTCAATTTTGCTTTGGTCTATTTTATTTCTTCATTTTCTCTAAAAGTCATCATGTAGTACTTTGTAACAGATGTAATGATTTTATTACCTTCTTTATTCTGTGGAAAAGCATGAAAAATCAGATGGGGAAAATAATTTTTCGTCCTATTGCAAACCACACACGGATGATGATGGCTACGCCCACTCATGATTGAAATTGAATGCCCCGCTTTGTGAAAAAGTAAACAAACAGACGATGGATTGTCTTTGTAAACAAACAGACCATGTAGGCAGGTGCAATGCTACCGCCATCTTCATTTCATGCCTGGTACTAAATTGTATGCGGCCGATTCGGCTGTGGCTTCAGCTTCCCATCTTTCGTGTATGTGATGAATGGTCAAAGACCATTTAGTCACCAACTCCACGGTCGGTCGCCACGGGGACGCCACGCGTCAGTCTTTTCTTAACCGCCTTGGTGAGTGCAGTGGTTAACCTCTCTTGGCCATCACCCGGCTCATTGCCCGTTGGAACTTCACTTTCATTGAGATAACACAGGTGTTTCATTATAGTTTTTTCTATGTTGGTTCCCGATATGTCAGTGGGGTTATTAGTATCCCATAATGGATTGTGTGCTTTAAAATCCCCTACTATAAGTAGAGGTTAATGTATACTTTTGGTAATAAGTTCAGAAAAATCACAAAAATTGGCATTGAAATTGGGTTGGTTATATATATTACAAATAGTGATTTTACTTTTGTCAGGCACATACAGTTTAATAGCTATTATTTGATATGGCATAGATGGTATGTTGAAAGGCTCATATGTATGCTATTATGAACGTATATAGCTGTGACTAATTTTCCACCGTCAGTTGTTGAATAACAGGCAATTTTATAGTGTTGGATATTTGTAGGGTTACTTCCTATATGTTGTAGACATATGCATTGGGTTGTGGTCTCGTATGATTCTTTGTAATTCACCCAGACGTACATTCGGGTTAAGAGGCCATTTATATTCCATTGAATAATTTTATATTCCATTATTGGGAGGAATTGGTTAAATTCTGTAAATTGATTGGCGATTTTACTTTGCCTGGTAGTTTATATGCATTTGAATTTATTCGTGGTTTTTTAATCGGTGTATTTGTATGTTGGTTATTAGATTCAGCAGTTGTTTTTCGTAATTGAATGTTAATTAGTCATTTTTTATTATATACTTTCCTTTTTGTATTTTAAGTATTCACAACGTAATTCGTTTTTATGTTGGTGTGTTAAAGGGCATTTCCTTAATTGATAAAATTGTCTATACAATTTCGTACTGTCCTCTGTCTTGGTGGTTAGTTGGTTATATGCCCTACAAAGGACTCATTACAACCACACGACGAAGTATGTTTGGTAAAGTTAATTATTGGTTCTATTGGTTCAGAAGTCTTTGATCTAGCTTTATAAATTTCTGGTTTTGTAATTCTATTGGTCCTTTTCTGTACTGATAAGGACTGTTGGTTTGAGGGGTTATTGGTTTTGTTGTTAACCCTCTTACGCCGATTGGACGTATTAAACGTCGAGTCAAAATGTCTCCCGTATGCCGATTGGACGTACCATACGTCGACTCAAAAAAGTTTTTTTTTAAAAAAAAAAAAATTCGCGGAAAAAATACTTAGGTATAGGCCTATCAGCCGAAAACTTTTGAATCACGCGCCTTGGGGGATGCTGGGAGTTCACGGATCGAGGTGTTATTTTGTTTCAAAGCGTGACCCAAGTGCGCGTGCGCGGAATCCTTCCTTCTCACTCCAGCCAGCATCATCGTAGCATCATCCGTCAGCGATCTTTTGCTGCAATCGTGTTTGACTGAGCTTGTGCGAGACTTTGAACATTTGTGTTGGTACAGAACGTTCATAGAGATGTCTGACCGTCGTATGACACGCGAAAGGCGCGTTTTACCCGTCGGAAGGGATCGTGTTAGAAGTGTTTTGGACTTGGATGCTGGCGAAGGACCCAGCACCCAACCTGACCTCGCTCCTCAACGCCGTTCTGTGTCGACGATGAAAGTGCTTCGAATGTGTCTCATTTGCCGTTAGTAACCCCAAGGAAGCATCGTGCCGTCCTTAGGGGCATTCGTAGGAATTTGGGAGGGCTCAAACCAAGGGACATTGACGATTATTTATCGGAGCTCGATCGAGAGCATTTGGCAAGTCCTCATTTTGATGGCGGTTGGTCATCCAGTGACGAGGACATTACTCCCGATCATAGTGATGACGAGGATTATTTGCCCCCAATGTCCGTTCGAGGGTCACATCCCGAAAGTGAACTAGAATTTAGTAGTTATAGTGCTTATGAGGGGGAATCTGAGGAGGGGGAGGACGATGATTTAGGATCAAGTTTTGTTGGCGATGATGATGGGGATACAGAAAGCGAAGGCTTGAGTGAGGGAGATGGGCCAGTGAGGGGGGTTCGTGTGGGAAATCGTTCCCGCGCTCGTGCCCGCGCGCGCGCGCAGGGGCACGTAGAAGGTCGGATAGTCGTGCTAGCCTAGGGTCGTCCGAGAGCGACGATGGGTGGACAGAGGACCCCACACCACCTACCATGCATCCATTTACGGCAAATCCTGGGCTCACCGTACCTGTTCCCCTGACTGCTCTGGGTTTTGTTCAGCTTTTCCTTACGTGGGAATTGCTGGAGTACCTGGTAGCAGAGACGGCGGACTACGCCAGGTATTGCCGTGATGAACTACGCACGACATTATCATATCACTGGCGAGGCTGCAACCTCCCTGACATGGGCGCATTTTTTTTGGGCTCCACGTTTTTTTTGGATTGATTCCTGCTGCCGACGTCAGGATGTATTGGAGGCGTAATTTTCTTTTAAGTACGCCCAATGTGCCCGGCATTATGCCCCGTGATACTTTCCTGGCGTTGGACAGATATTTCAACGCCTTCAACCGAAGGGCCATACCCCGGAATAACTCTGATCGCCTCATTTTAGTGCGCCCAGTGTTGGAATATATTCGTGAACGCTGTAAAACTCTCGTGATTCCTGGAAAGAACCTTTCTTTAGATGAGGGGATGATGCCTTACAAAGGACGTCTAAGCATCAAAGGTTGTATAACCCCAACAAGAAGCCGAAGAATATGGCGTGTGAAATTTTTTTTTATTACCGAGGCCAACACTGGCTACGTCGTGGACTTTTCGGTGTATTCCGGGGTCTTCCCTAGTGTTGTGGAGGGGGCGTCAGATCGGCCCCATAATGCCTCTAGGTCTAGACCTCTGTCGGACTCCCAGAACTCAGGGAGTGGGCATGTCGAAAGCCGCAGAGGGTTACGGGGGCTCCCACCGATCTGGCGTCCCTTCGGCAGGACCTGTTGCTACTTCCCAGGCTGCCAAGGAGCGTGCACAGGCTCGCATCCTTAAGGACTGTTTTTCGTCCTCCGAGGCGCCCTCCCCGTGCAAGGGGTGGAGCGCTCGGAGAGACTCGCGTCCGTTGAAAAGGACTTTTCCTAGGGAGGACGCTTTACGTCCCCTCTCTCCGCTATCGTTGCGGTCTTCGCCTGCGTCGTATGACGCGTTTCCTCCACAGAAGAGAGGTAGGACGTCGTCCGAGGACGACGCTGAGAAGCGCTTCTCTCGCGCCTCGGAGAGGCAGGTTGCTGTACCTGTGAGAAGGAAGGAGGCGTCCCCCCGCCCCTCGTCTTCTCGCAGGCGCAGCCCTTCACCTCCTCTCGGTTCTTCACCAACGAAGAGTATTCTTGTGTCGCTTCAAGACCAATTGTCGCCTTAATGGCTCAGAAGACTCGCCCAGCAGCAGTTGAGCCTAAACGAAGGAAGGACGCTAGACTGCCTGTCAAGAGGACGAGGCAGTCTCCTTCTCCGTCTCCTCGTTCGTCTCTGTCTCCGCCCGCACGTCAGGACGCCTTGGAGGACGCTTTTGAAGACGCTCGGCAGGTCGCTTTTGAAGACGCTCGTCGGGATGTTTTGCTTGACGCTTTGCCTGTTGAGAAGGCTTTCGAGAGCGCCCAGAAGGACGCTTTGAAAGCGAAAGCTGGACGCTTGAGCGTAAGACGTAAGGACGCTCCTCGAGAGCGACTAAGAGTAGCCTCTCTTGACGCGCAGCGCGGTCAGGACGCTCTTCGTGGTTCGAGCTCTAAGGATCGACAGAAGGTCGGTCGCTTTGAAGAGGCTGATATTAGTCATCCTCGAAAGCCTTTGTTGAAGGCTAGACCCGTTGGGCGCACGCCCTCTCCAGAGGTTCAATCTCCTTTGCCTCTTCGGGAAGAAGGAGAGCTTAGTAGTCCGGCGGACTCAGTTGAGGAAGAACAGCCGTCAGTTTCGTCGGTTTCCGACTACAAGGTGCTGGTTCGTCTTTTACGTTCTTCGTTTGGTGAGAAGTTCCAGCCTGCAGCTCCCAAGTCTCCACCCTCTCAGTTTTCGTCTTCGAAGTCGTGCAAGGCTCCGGAGGTGGTGGAGATGAAGACTTCCTTGTCCACTAAGAGAGCGTTCAAGAAGTTGCAGGATTGGATGGAACGTCGGAAGGATCAGGGCAAGTCGACTTTCGCCCTTCCGCCTTCAAGACTCAGTGGGAGAGGCGGCATTTGGTATGAGACCAAAGGTGAAGTAGGAGTTAAGATCCCGTCGTCTTCCCAAGGGGACTTTGCTAGTCTGGTCGACGCCCAGAAGAGATCTCTTTTATCGACCGCTAAGATTTCATGGACACCAACGGAGATTGACCATCACATGAAAGGTCTGTTAAGGACTCTGGAAGTCTTTAACTTCCTAGACTGGTGACTAGGAGTCCTGGATCTTCGATCTAGGGTAGTCCGATATTCTTTGAGTCTGGGGGAGCTGTCCAATGTGTTGTCTTGCATGGACAAGGCCGTCAGGGATGGTTCGGAAGAGTTAGTGTCTCATTTCGGCACTGCTTTCCTCAAGAAGAGAGCACTTTTCTGCAATTTTACAGCGAGGTCTGTTTCTGCATCGCAGAAAGCGGAGCTTCTCTTTGCACCTCTTTCAAGCCATCTCTTCCCCACAGGCTATGGTAAAGGACCTGGCAGTGAGCCTACAAGAGAAGGCTACCCAGGACCTCTTGGCCCAGTCTTCAAGACGTCCCGCAGTCCCTACACGTCGTCGTTTGGACGACCTCCTAGGAAGGTTAAACCCTTTCGTAGCGCTCCTCCTCGAGAGTGCTCTCGAGGGAGAGGACTTGCAAGAGGAAGAGGTTCGTTCAAACCTAAATCTCTAAGTGAGAAGAGAGTCCTTCAGATGCCGGTCGGAGCCAGGCTAAAGTTCTTTGCGGGGGCGTGGAGAGAGAGAGATACAGATGCGTGGTCCCTCAAGATAGTGGAAAAGGGGTACAAGATCCCCTTTGTGGACCCTCCTCCTCTTTCTACGACTCCCAGAGATCTTTCCCCGTCGTATCAAGGGGAGAAACATCAGGTTCTTTTAGATCTTTTAGATCAAATGATCAAGAAAAGAGCGGTGGAGCAGGTCTTAGACCTGGGGTCACCAGGATATTACAACAGACTTTTCCTGGTACCAAAGCAGTCGTGGGGGGGGGGGGGGGGGTGGCGTCCAGTCTTGGACGTAAGCAGCCTGAATCTTTTCGTAGAAAAGAAAAAATTCAAGATGGAAACACCTCAGTCGGTTCTAGGAGCCTTAAGACCGGGCGACTGGATGGTGTCCTTGGACCTACAGGACGCATACTTTCACGTGCCTATCCACCCTCTTTCAAGAAAGTTTCTGAGGTTTATGCTAAGGACAAAGTTTGGCAATTCTGAGCTCTTTGTTTCGGTTTAAGCACGGCTCCGATGGTATTTACCATGCTCATGAAAAACGTAGCGAGATGGTTACATTCTGGCAGGAATAAGAGTGTCCCCTGTATCTCGACGATTGGCTGATCAGAGCATCGTCAGAAGAAAGGGGTCTGAAGGACCTTCACTTCACGTTGGCCTTGGCGAAGTCCCTGGGACTTCTGGTCAACCTCGAAAAGTCGCATCTGACCCCAACACAGTCCATCGTGTTTCTGGGGATTCAGATGGATTCAGTGGCTTTTCGAGCGTTTCCGTCCCAGGAACGACAGCTGCAAGGCTTAGAGAGAGTTTCGGCCTTCCTGGGGAAGGAAGCTTGCTCGGCGAGGGAGTGGATGAGTACTGGGGACCATTTCCTCGCTGGAAAAGTTTGTTTCCCTGGGAAGACTACACCTCAGACTCTCCAGTTTTTTCTTAGCAGACGAATGGAGAGTCAGAGAGGATCTGAATGCGACCCTTTTCATCACCAAATCGGTGAAGAACCATCTAAGATGGTGGTTAGATCCTCGGAAGTTTCGAGAGGGGTTGTCCCTAAAGCTTCTGAGCCCAGACCTAGTGTTGTTTTCCGACGCCTCGGTGTCGGGATGGGGAGCAACACTGGGAGGGGTGGGGAGGAAGTGTCAGGCACCTGGAGGGGGGAACAGGTGTCCTGGCACATCAATGTGAAGGAACTAGCGGCGGTGTTTCTGGCGCTACAGTTCTTCCAACAAAAGGTTGCAGAGAAAGTAGTCCAAGTCAACTCGGACAACACACAGCCCTTGCGTACCTAAAGAAGCAGGGAGGTACACACTCCCGTCCTCTTTTTTATTTAGCGAGGGAGATTCTGCTGTGGGCAGATGCGAGACGGATAAGGATCCTGACGAGATTATCGCAGGAGTCCAGAACGTCAGAGCAGACCTTCTCAGCCGACCAGGATCAGATCCTGCCGACGGAATGGACGTTGCACCAGGATGGTCTGTCGAGAGCTCTGGAGACTGTGGGAGTGTCCGTTAGTCGACCTATTTGCGACTTCGAGAACAAAGAGGTTGCCTCTTTATTGCTCCCCTGTGCTGGATCCGGGAGCAGTCGCTATAGACGCTCTGCTCTGGGACTGGACGAACCTGGACTTGTATGCCTTCCCGCCATTCAAGATCATGGGGGAAGTAGTAAGGAAGTTCGCGGCATCGGAGGGGACGAGGTTGACCCTGATCGCCCCGATGTGGCCCGCGAAGGAATGGGTTTCACGAGGTAATGTCCTTCATCATAGACTTTCCGAGGACGTTGCCCTGGAGGAAAGATCTACTCAGACAGCCCCACTTCGCAAGATATCACCGAAACCTCTCCGCTCTGGGTCTGACTGCGTTCAGACTATCGAAAAGTTGGCCAGAGCGAGAGGTTTTTCTAAAGCAGCTGCAAAGGCGATCGCCAATGCTAGGAGAACTTCCTCGAGAGCTGTTTACCAGTCGAAGTGGGCTTCTTTCAGGGCATGGTGTAGAAAGGAGGGAATTTCCTCTTCCACTACCTCTGTGAGCCAGATAGCCGATTTCCTGCTATTTTTAAGAAATGTGCAGAAGCTGGCTGTCCCGACCATCAAGGGATATAAGAGTATGCTGTCAGCAGTCTTCCGACACAGAGGACTAGACCTGTCTGACAACAGAGATCTTCACGATCTCCTGAGATCATTTGAGACATCCAAGATACCTCAGGCGAGGCCTCCTTCTTGGAACTTGGATTTAGTCCTTAGACTGTTAATGTCGAGTCCTTTCGAACCTCTCCGTGAAGCGTCTCTTAGGAACTGACGAAGAAGGCTCTTTCCTAACTGCTCTGGCGACGCGAAGAGAGTTAGCGAAATTCAAGCCATTTGTAAGCGAGTGGGCTTCAAAGGTGACAATGCGGTCTGCTCTTTGAGTCCCACTTTCTTAGCAAAGAATGAAAAACCCGTCGAACCCTTGGCCAAGGAGCTTTGAGCTTTGAAATCAAGGGTATGACAAGCCTTGTGGGCCAAGAACCTGAGAGAGTCCTGTGCCCTGTCAGGGCTCTAAAGTTTTATGTCCACAAGACTAAGGAAGTACGAGGTCCCTCAGATAATCTCTGGTGTTCGGTTAAACGGCCCGATATACCATTATCCAAGAATGCCTTGGCGTTCTTTCTGAGGGACGTCATTAAAGAGGCTCATTCGTCTTACCAACAGATCGATTTGAGCCTCTTGCGAGTGAAAGCTCACGAGGTCAGAGCTGTCGCAACCTCGCTTGCCTTCCAAAGGAACATGTCGATCAAGGACATCCTTGACGCCACCTTTTGGAGGAGCAATTCAGTATTCGCCTCACACTACTTGAGAGATGTGAGAACGATATACGAGGACTGTTGTTCTCTTGGGCCATACGTTTCTGCAGACACAGTCTTGGGGGCTGAAGGTAGCTCTCTCCCTATCCCTTAGTTAGGTTTAGGTTTAGTTTTTAGTTGTTGTGTTTTTTTTTTGGTGTGGTGAGGCTTTGGTGAAGACCTCCCATCTCTTAGCTTAGTGTTCAGGGGGTCTTGGATAGTTGGTCAGGTGGTGTCAGTTGCTTCGTTGCCCTCATTTGTATGGCTCTATGCTCTTGTCACATTGAGGTCACGTCCCCGTTGACAGAGCATCCAGAGCGCACCAGCACTACAGGTCTCCACCTGGCTGGCAACTCTGATTAAGCACAAGCAGGCTGAAGTGACAGTAATCACAGAGTCTACTTTGCTAACAGGTGAGGAACCAAGGTGTATATCATCTACTTAATTTAAGTTTCCTACAAATCCTATTCTGTCTCTTCCCACCATCCGAAGGTGGGATTCAGCTATATATATATCTGTCAGGTAAGTTTCATGAACAAAATGTTATTGTTATTATACAATTAAGTTTGTTCATACTTACCTGGCAGATATATATAATTAAGTGCCCACCCACCTCCCCTCAGGAGACAGTGGCACTGATAAAAATATGAATAGAAAATGGGAATGGTTCCTGATATCCGCCTCCCAGCGGCGGGAATGGGTACTACCACCTGGCCGCCCACTGCGTGTGCCGCGAGTTTTGAAATTCTGTCGGACTTCCGAGAATACAGCTATATATATATCTGCCAGGTAAGTATGAACAAACTTAATTGTATAATAACAATAACATTTTTTCCACTTCCGCGCTCACTCCAAACCGGGCCCGGCATACGGGAGACGTTTTGATTTTTAGGGCTTCGGCGTAAGAGGGTTAATGGAATATTTGGGTCTGGTGGATGGTTGGGGAGTGATAGTTACATTTTGATTTGTTTAATGGTATGATTTTCATTAGTATTATTTGATGGGAATTGTAAAGAGGGATTAATTGATTCTTTACTGTTCAGATGTTGGCTGTTTGATTGGGATTGAGGATAATGTATTTCCACTTGTGATGAGGTTAGCACAATGTATTTCCACTTGTGATGAGGTTAGTACAATGTTCTGGTGTAGTTGGAGTTTCTTTGGATTTATTGTAATTTTCAATATTATTTTTTTTCCCTTAGGTGGGGTTCGTTCTAGTATTCCTTTCTTTTTGTCGATTCGATTATTTTTATTATTTGACTCTTCCATTGGAAGTTCTTTTCCATGGATATCTGAATCTTCTATGCTATTAGTGGTACTGGTGGATATATCAACATGCTTGTTTTGGGGTTCAGCATTATTGATATGAGAATCAGTTTGTGCCTTTATAGTATCTTGTTGTTTGTTATTAATGTGATCGATATTTAGATTTTTAGTTACATTTTCAAAAGAGTGGCTTTTAGATGGATTACTGACTCTCTTACTTTTAGCTCGAGTCTAGCTTCATTGACTGACATTCCTGTTCTATTCATCAACAACTGGAGCTCTGTGTTGTATTGATAAAAGGAGCATTCCTTAGATTTTGCGTGATGGGATTGTCTACAGTTAATACATTTTGGAGATTTACATTTCCAATTAGTAGTATGGGTGTCTGATGCACACACTGCGCATACTGCTTTATTATGGCATTTTTTGTATGTGTGCCCATACTTTGAACATTGAGTGCACTGAAGTGGTTTTGGTATAAATGGACGCACACACTCTATTTTGTCCAAGAATTTTGATTTTGAGTGGGAGATCATGGCCTGTAAATTTTAATTTTGCACTATTACTTTGTTTATTTTTATCTTTCCTATTTGGAATTTAATAGATTTCTGAATCATGTACAGGGGGTCCTCGAGTTACGACGTGATCCGTTCTTACGATGCATCGTAACACGAATTTCAGCGTAAGTCGGAACATTGAAAAATACCACATGATTTAATGTAAATACCTATCAATAACAACGAGAGAACAATTCCTTACCTTTATTAGTTTGATTGGCTTGCACACTGGAGAGGAAGCTGCGGTGCTGGAGAGACTGGGGGAGGTTAGTGAAGAGAAAAAGAACCTCCAGAAGTTGCTGGAGATGCTGAGGCAGATGATTCTTGAGGTGAGGCAGAACATACTAGTACTGGAGATGCTGAGGCAGGTGATTCTTGAGGTGAGGCAGAACATACTAGTGGAGATGTTGGGGCAGGTGAGGCAGAACCTACAGAAGGTGCTGGAGATACTGGGGCAGGTGAGTCTGGGTTAGCAGAACATTCAGAAGGTGCTGGATTAGCAGAGGCAGCTGAGGTAGAGGGTACAGGATCTCCTGCAGGCCTCTCTACCTTCTTAAAAATACTGCTCCAGGTTAGTCTGACAGAGAGCGACCTCTTTTTTTTCATCCAAGATCTCCTTGTAACACTGCATCAAATCCATGACGCCTCTGGAAACCCTAGTGAACCTGTCCAAGTTGGGATCCTGAGCCTCAAAAGTTGACAAAGCTTGCTGCAACTCTGCAAAACCTCTTATCAAGTCCTGCCTTGTGAAAGCCTTAGGCTCTGGGGTGGGTGCTTCTTCTTCTTCCTCTATTATCTGCTTCTCCAGTTGTATCAGGTCCTCAGCAGATAACTCCTCGCCATGAGACTCCAGCAGCTCTGTAACATCATCAACCTCCATCTCCAAATTGATTTCCTTACTCAGGGCAACAACGTTCTTGACAACTAGCTGAACTGTGTCCTCAAACCCATGGAAATCATTCACAAATTGAGGACAAATTTTCTTCCAGACACCATTCATGTTTGTTTGCTTAACCTCCTCCCAGGAATTAGCAATGTTCTTTACAGCATCAAGGATGTTGTAGGATTTCCAAAAGTCCTTCAGAGTCAAGTCCTTCTTGGTTTCAGTTGCCTGTAAAGCCATAGCAATTGTCCTTCGTAGGTAGTAGGCCTTGAACGAAGCAATCACTCCTTGGTCCATAGGCTGTAAAAGGGCCGTGGTATTAGGTGGAAGGTAAACCACCTTGACATTAGGGTTGAAGTCTCCCAGCTGGGCAGGGTGTCCAGGGGCATTGTCCAGCACTAGCAACACCTTAAAGGGGATACCCTTGGAGGCGCAATACCGCTCCACACTTGGAACAAAATGGTTTACGAACCAGTCCTCAAACACTGCAAGTGTCACCCATGCCTTCTTGTTGGACTTCCAAATTACTGGTAGTTGACCCTTCCAAATGCCCTTGAGTGCCCTTGGATTTTCAGCCTGATACACCAACAAGGGCTTCAGTTTGAAGTCCCGCCAGCAGCAGTTAACCCCCAAGAAGTAAAGTTTAGCCTCTCCTTGCTGGCTTTATGACCGGGTGCTGACTTCTCCTCCTTGGCGATGTATTGTAAGTGCGGTTAGGCATACGCTTCCAAAACAAACCTGTCTCGTCTACGTTAAACACTTGCTGAGCAGAATAACCCCCCTCCTTAATTATCTCAGACAACGCTTTAGGAAATTCACTCGCTGCTTTCTCATCCCCACTAGCAGCTTCACCTTGCAATTTAAGGTTATGGTAATTGGCCCGAGCCTTAAATCGCATAACCAACCCCTACTAGCCACAAACTCTTCACTTTCACTTCCCTCCCCCTTTTCTTTTTCAACGCTTCAAACAATCTTTTCGCCTTCTCCTGAATCACCATAAGGCTGACTGGGATACGCCGTTGATTTTGGTCTTCCAACCAAAGCACCAATAACCTTTCCATTTCAATTATTAGACCACTACGCTGCTTAGTTATCACTGTCGCTTTCATAGGAGCAGATCCTTTCACATGTTCAACGATGCGCTCTTTATCTTTGATAATGGTAGCAACGGTCGAACGGCTAAGGCCAAGCGAGCGGCCAATGTTTGTTGGCGTTTCTCCCTTCTCGGATCGCTTTATAATGTCCACTTTAATTTCCATGGTGATGGCCTTTCTTTTCTTCGATGCACTACCATCAGAAGAGTCCGCCTTGCGCTTGGGAGCCATAACAAAGAGCAAAAAGTTACAAAAACGATACAACACGAGGGAGAGAGAGGCAGTGTAAACAACCAAAATGGCGTATGGGCGAGGACTGAGCGTAGCGAAGCGACGCCGTCTCTCCCCCACAAAGCGTATTCTTCCGCCGTGCGCCCGGAACTAGTTCGCGTTTGTTTACGTTGCTTACGACGCTAAACCGCGTAAGACGGAACGACGCAAAATATTATTTTTTATATTTTTATGGGGGCGCGTTCGTAACCACGAAACATCGTAAGTCGAGACCAGCGTAACCCGAGGACTTACTGTATATTATTGTATCTTAACTTCAGGGAGTCAAGAATCATATTGTTTTGAGGGTAGTCCTTCTTCTTTAATGTTGGGTAAAATAACTGTGCCTTGTATATAATTTAATTTTTCATGACTTCTTAGTTATTTTTGTGTCATTTGTTTCTTTTATATTCAAAAAGGTGGTGGACTGTTTTTTCGTGGTTACCTGAAGTAACCATGCATTTTCTTTAATATATCGGCATTCCATTTCTTGTGTTGGACATATATTCAATAATTTGTTTTCTAGTATTGCTGTTGATATTTTACTTGCAGCTTTAAGTACTAGAAATCTCGACCAGTTATCTGGTCCAAAAAGATGATCGAAATGCACCAGTGTTGGATTAAGACAATTTCTATTTCTCTTTGGATGTTTGCCTTATGTGGGTTATCTGTGTATCAGATTTGTTTTCTTTCTGTTATGTATGGTGCCATTGTTATTATGTTTGTATCTTCTGATTGATTTTTACTTTTTTTGTATAATTTCTATGGGCCCTGCTGGGTGTTTAGGATCATATAATTTATTTGGAACTGGATGTTCCTTTGCTGCATTATTATTTGGAACTGACTGAGGGAGATTCAGGGATAAATTTCCGGTGGTCATCAACTGTGCCAAATTTTGTCCATCAAGGGGCCCAGGGGTACTAAAAACTTTATTCGTATTTATCGTAAAATATTAAGACAAAAAAAAAAAAAAAAAATAATACATTTTGAAAAGATATCATTGGCTTTTCGTGAAGTTAAATCTTCCGCCAATGGCACAAGTGAGAAATAACTCCCAAATGTCCGCATTCCTACCCTACCCAAAAAGGGGGTAATGATTGGTATGGCCCAAGTGTAAGCAATACCGGCTTGGTAGGACTAAGAGTATTATGAAAATACAATTATCCCCATCCTAACCACGTCATGGGCAAACTGGACAGAATGCCGAGAGTTCTATCCCTAGAACCAGGCCCCCCTGGAATCCGTGGTCCAGCTCCACAGAATAGTTCCGCCTGGAAAACCAGGTCAGATTCCGAACATTGTCGGGTGGATGATGGATCTACCACATTTCCCACTATTTAGCTTTGGATTTAACTTCAATCCAAGTTATGATAGGTCTTCTTATTTATTAGACAGTATTGAAAATTTTAACAAAAGTGGAAAAATCCACAGATATTAACCCAAAAATATATAGTCATATGGGACTCTTGGGTTCGAACCTGGGAAGAAATTCCTGAGGTTCGAGAGCCCTCTCACCACCTCAATAATGAGGGTGATCAAAGATTGTAAAGCAAGGAATCTGTGACATCTGGCAACTCATGCATATACGAGGTAAGGTCATCCAAATCTTACAACTGCAGAGATGTAAAAATGTTGGAGAAAGATGTGCTGGAAGTCATAGATTATTCTTCATGCTCCTACAGGCGTCTCACAACTGCAGATATGTAAAAATGTTGGAGAAAGATGTGCTGGAAGTCATAGATTATTCTTCGTGCTTCTACAGGCGTCTCTTCCTGGTGGAAAAGGCAATATGGTGCTGGAGACTGGTCATCGACCTCTCACTTTTGTGTAGCGTACTATCAGAGAGGTGATTAATGCTTTCCATAAATCTTTACAATACAAATTGCCAGATACCCATGATTTACAGAAATAACACCACTTCGCCTGCAGTGGGGGCAGTCTTATATTTAGCTAAATCTGTGATTTGGTTCAGTTACAATATACGTACATGCAAGTTTATATGCTGGTGTCTTTTTATTCTCATTTGCTCGGGAGCACTATTATATGGTAATTCAAGATATTCTACCTTCCAAACTGGTCTTCCTATCCCTAGAGTGAGGTTACTTTCGTAAAGGGTCCTGTAAGCCATGGTATCACATACACAAGTCTGGCAATATCAGATTACGTATAAATGCAGTGCATATTGAAAAGCCCTTGCAAGGCATAGGACATAGCCACAAAAGCTGCAGCTACTGCCAATAGGTTCATCACAAAGAAAGGTGAGAGCTGCACAAGCAATAAACTAGGGTCAGAGGCTGCCCAAACATGTGCAAGAACCAAAAAGACATGACTAAGCCCCATCTAGTTTGTTGCTGTACCACATCATAAAAAGGAAATATTCAGTCTGATGGCATGTACTGCTACTTCATATAGGCTTAACCCACTGAGTGAGTTGGACCATACATTCAGTTATCATGTATGTAATGCACTCGCCTTAGAATCTTTACTTGCTGCTTGCTCTAGTTAAATGTGTTTGATGCAGCTCACTGAAATGCTTCCAACTTCAATAAGTTTGCTTTGTCTAACAGTGAACAGTCAGAGAGAGATGTACAGTGAACAGTTGGATAAGGAGAGGTTACTGTGCAACATTTCTCAAAAAGAAATACAAGAAAATTACAGTTTTACTTAAAGTGCATCTTTTCCTTGGTTACTAAACAGCAGTCTATTCTTGAGTTGCATATTAAAATCACAACAAAGCTTCTTCATTTTTTTATAATTATGTATATGACAATCTGTGAGAGTTGAAACTAATTACAAGTAAGTCATATGCTAATCAACATTTTATAGTCTAATTTTTTTGGTATTTCCATGACTGGTGTCATCTACTACAAAAAATGTAAACAGTGGAACAGCATGTATATACTTTATAAGAATTTACATTACTATGTAGTTTACAGGGCACATAAATTAATGTAGTAAAATTCATGGGAAGTGTGATATTTTTATTTTCCAAAGATCACATGTTGCAGCAAGTATTACATTTAAACAATCCAACAAATCTGACTCCTAACTGTCAAATGTACAAATGATATTGTAGTAGTATAAATAAGCATTTAGAATCTGCAATAAAACAATTGAGTTAACAAGCCTAATTTAAAGAGAAACACATTATTATACTAGTTTGGAGATGTATCAAAATACAGATTACCTCAGGCTATAGAGCTGTGCAAGTACAGTACAAGAGTATAGCATGCATTCATCCTAATACATTTTGAGAACTGGAAGAACCAGAAAGTAAATCCAATGTAAAAGCAAAGAAAATGACACTTTCTACAAACAGTAACTGTAACATGGTTCACACACCAAGCTTGAGCAAACATGATTGCAGCCTCACATAAATATAGCTAGTATAATTGAAGTGCATAAAGGGAATTTCCTTAAACAAAAAATTCTGTAGTGTTTTGAGTTCTGTCTATACAATAAGCATAATTGTTTCAATGATAAACTGTTTCAACAAATTTCTGTTAACATTTTACCCTAATAGGAACAGCCTATAGGTGTATAAATCTATCATAAGATAATATATACTTAAAACAAAATTCGTTTTAAATACCATTCCTAAACCAGAGAATCATTAATATCTCCACTTTTTTTAATAATACATAAAAATACAAAATACATCTTGCAATGATTTACAAAAAAGAAAAAGAAAAAATACTAATACAACCACTGTAGTTTACTAACATCACAAGGGAAACTTGATCCATTAACATCAAAATTAAATCATTTTCAAGATGTATGCCAAGAAATTACAAGGCTAAAAATTAAGCAATGGATAACATATGGATTACAAACCAACTGAAGCAGTAATTCTAGAAGACCCATGCTGAGGAATACACACTGAACATTTCTTTTTCTTTCTTTTTTTTAACTGAACAATTGCAAGCTTAAATAAGTATATCTTCCGTCTAATCTTTAAGAATTTCTACAAAAACTGTAAAGGATTTGACATGTACTGCCCTTACCATTTACTGTACATTTTAGCATTTAGTAAATGTGAGCTATTGTTTCATCATTTCAAAAATTACATTCAGTATCAACTTGCTACAATTACTGTAAAACTTCTCAAATTTCAGAAACCAGGGAAATATGTACTGTAGCCTTAGACATCATTTGCAGTTGTATTCTGAAATCACCTGAAGATCTTACAGAACTTGGAACAACTTTTTTGAAATATGAGATTACCATTAGTACTGTTCAACTTTATGCTCAAATGCTTGTGTCAAATAGGTTCCACCAAAATTACACATTGAAAGTGGCTTAATAAGGCATGTACTCACTGACTGAAGATAACAGCTGAACATTGAAGGTAAAAATGCACAGACAATAAAGATTTTGGTAAGAGAGCATGTTGAGTGATGAGGATATAATTGTGTGGCAACAAATATTACATCTACTGGTGATAAAAGCAAATGTCACTTTGGGGATTAAATATGCTATTAATGGGTGCAGTCATTTGTACAATTCCCCACAAGCACTGAATGGCCTCCTTGATACCAGCACTAGGCCACATGGCCCATATGACAACATTCATTCATTTCTCCACAATATTAGTTTGCTCAAGCATGAGAGATGAAACACACTGTACTGCAGAATAAACCCAAAGACTTGGAATGTTTTTTCAAATGCTAGCCAATACTATTACTCTAATTACACATACAGTATTACTATGATTGTCAAAATAATTTCTGTTTTAATTCATTTTCAATTTGAAGATCAGTAGTACTACAATCACAAAATACTAGTCACTTATGAGTGCTGGGCTCTTAAATCAGCACTCAACTATTTACCATTACTTTCTGGGCAGTAAAGCCATACAAAATGTACTTACCATACCAATTCATATACATATTTGTACAATATTATATAATATACTTTTAACTCCACGTCTGCACAGTCTTGTGCCTAATTCTCTTCATGATAAAATGCCTATGTCACAAGAACAAACTCACAGCACAATGAATTCATGATTAACGCTCATATTTCAGGAATTTAAACTGTTCATATTTTAAAGAATAATAAAATATATGATAAAAAACTTTTATCAAATGTAACTTGATAATCTTCACTTAAAGTACAAGAACATACAGTATCAACAACACTGCACTTCATTATCTATATTTTTGTCATATATCACTGAAATTTTCATTTGAATGACAGCATATAAATATAAACTTTCTCTAATTCTTGAAAGTAATGGCTACTCTCATATAATTAAGGTTGTAAGGTAGACAAAGGAAACTAACAGTTTCAATGGAAATAATGCTATCAAAAATCAATAATGAAGTACATCATAAGGGCTATCCCATTATTAACTATCCCAAAAATTACAACACTTTGAAAAAGTTATGCTAAGCTTCCTATACAAACATCCTTCAGGTAATAAAATAATCTTATACTGGCACCCCTAATTAATGAATTAATAAAAATACAAAAATATGGCCATTAATCAAATGTTTCCTGTCTATTTGGTATAACCCAAACACAGATTCAAATCTCTCTCATATATGACCTTTCCTCCAAGTCTTCTGAACCATCTGAAACTATTTTGTCCAAGCAGGTGTGTTAGTGGGCAATTCAATGAAAGCTAGTAAACAATTCCAATTAATCTGCATTTTTCAATTTATTTAAAAGCAGGTGTGCTATGACCTACTAAAGAAGGATAATGATGGAGTATATCTGAAAATGAGAGATATCCAATGGAAAAACAACCAAAAGAGAGAAGCCTAAGGAATCATTTGTAAATATCAACATTCTAATATGTACTGTATTTTTGCTGCACTACCTTTCAACTGCTTATGAAGTTCAAAGCTGTAGCTCATCTAATTCAACACGAAGTTCTACATTTCAGTAATTTGCATAAGATTTGGCTATGGCATTTTAAACTGTTATTTCCTTCTTTGAAATTAAAGCAGTGTTATTCATCTTCCACAAAACTGGTTGCTCTTGATTCTGAATATTAACCACAAATTGACGACCACCAGGTAACGCTTGGGAGCAGCAGCATTTAAGGTCTGGGAAGCGGGCGGAGACTTGGTGGTGATGGGTGGAGGTGCAGGCAAAGATGGTGAAACTAAAGGAGGGAGCAGCACCTGCGAGGAATTATGATTCAGCTGACGTGACTCACAGCTCACGTCTGTAGGGGAAGAAATGTGTGTGGTGTACACTGCTGCCACACCTATGGTCCTCGAGGGTTAGTTTCTCCACCTACAACAGTAATTATAGGGAAAGTATGGAAATATACAACGAGAAAGGACAAGGAAGTCTCATACTTACCCCTTATACAAGTGAGGGGATTAAAGTGTGTTTTGCTGCAGGATGTTAATATCTGTTGTTTACAAAACCTTACTAGTACATGCATGTACAGAGCCAGGTCTGCAACTGTATCTAAACAAGACTCAGTATTTTCCAAACTATAACTTTAACTAATTATTATACATTCCTTGTTCCAATTTCATGATTTCCTGTTTTTAGATGGCATTTTTATTGAAGCAGTTTTACTAAATTTGCTCCAGCATTTTATACAGTATATTTCTTCAGCTTTTTTTTTATAATAAAATAACTTTACTACAAGTGCCTAATTAGTTTGGAAAATACTGATACAGCTACTAATTAATATTTTAATCTTTCAAAAACAAGTATGTAATCAATGCAAGTTAAGTGGAGTAGTTCTTCAATCCATGCAAATTCATTAATAACTGTTGCTTGGGTCCATTGAAGTTCTCTCTGCCTATTCTAAAATTTAATTTTTTAAAGCAAATTTATGTTCTGCACAATAGCATTTATACTTTAGTTCAAATGGAGCAGCTATATGCAATATTAGCAAAAACAAAAAAAATTATGATACTGCTACTGTGGGTAGAGAGAAATCCCTCTGAGGCGAGGTCCTACAATTCCACCTACGTATACTATTCAGAACGTAGCTATGCTAACAAATAGATGTATCTGTACCCAACAGAAGGGAAGGGGCCGGGGAGCTCAGCTAAGTTAAAGGTTTGTCTGTGCAAAGCATAAAATCTGCCTTAAAAAATTGTGATTGTAATATACACAAACCACTGCCTGAACATCTACATAAGTAGGAAGGCAACTGAAACAGATATCAGCACTGACTGAGATGACATCATATAGTAAGATGGAACTGTAACTGGCATGCTGGAAATCCACACAACACGATGGATTTCAATTGTTAATTTTTTAGATCTGATAATATCTTTACACTAAAACTATCAGTTTACAACAGTGAATATATACAGATAATGTTCTTAAGCATAACAGATTTGTAGTGTTTCTTTAATTTGCCTTAATTTTTCACTACTGTATCAAAGTATTTTATATAAGTAACTTACCAGATAATTACATAGCTATAGTTTCTACTTTGTGCAGCAGCTAAAAATTAAAAAATCATGGTAGTGCTCTTTTGTTTTGGGTGTACATAGACAGTTTTCCCCGCCCACCACCAGGGAAGAATAAGTACAACACTGCTAGTCAACAGCTCGTTGGATTTGTTTTGTCACTAGATGGTTTTGGTTTTCTCTACATTTGGTGATATATACTCTCTATGTTTTTTGGTAGCACACTAATAATATTTAGCTTAGCTAATATTCAGGACTTTTTGAGTTTTGAATTTGCCTCATTATGTCTGACACTAATATGTCTAGTATTAGATATTGCAGTAAAGGCTACAAGACAAGACTCACATTGGCAAAGTACAACAGACATTCCATTCGTGCTTCATGTACAGGACAAATTTGTTCAGAGGAAGTTAATTGTGAAGAATGTAAAGACTGGGATAAAGGAACTTGGAAGACATTAAATGCTCATTTGGACAAGCTTCAAGACAAATTGAGAAAGGCAGCTGTTACGGCTAAAGCTTCAATTAGTCAGGGTGAATCTCCTAAAGAAGTAGTTGATGTACCAATTTCTTCAATGTCTGTGACTGCTTTTTCCCCTATCTCCAATCCTACTTGTCCAGTTACTTCGATCCCACCAACGCACCTACACCAAGGTCCCTGCTAAACTCACCTTGCTCACCTGGAAGGAAGCAAACTGGCAGTCCAAGGGAGGTCGGTGGGGTTTGCCCATGAGTAGTTGCTTCCTCATCCAATCTTGCTGTCTGGAGACCCCAGGACTCTGTGGATTGCCATTGGAAAGGCGTCCAGGTAAAAGTACATAATTTGTCGTCTAGTGATTAGGATTTGCGAGGAACTAAGATATAAAGTGGGCGCATTTCTAACATACCAAGGCCATTGAAATGGCACGGTTCTTCTTTGGAAGACGGTTCGCCTCCTGTTTGTAAGCAAGCGATGGAGCCAGATCATAGTCCACTCCCTTCTTGTATGCTTTGGGAGCATCCCAAGTACCTAACAATGAAACACCCAGACTGTGAGTGAGTGTATGGACACCCAGTGTTCGAGCTCCCAGAACATGTGCATTCAGTCTCCGATCACCCATTGCATAAGCTTCTAGTGTCAAAATGCCCAGAGCTCAAGTACTCGATGTATGAGCACCCCGTGTATGAACATCCAGAATTTGAGCGTTCCAATTAGTGAAGTGGCCAAACGCTCAAAGTTTGAAAGGTGCCAAGTGTGTGAAAGTGTAGTGTATGAATGCCCAGTGTCGGGGCAACAGAATTATGAATGCCCAAGGTATGATGATCCAGTGTCTACGAAGCAAGCTATACCTTAGAAGAAGGTAGTGACTGATCATTTGGTATATGAGCTCCCACCAACCATCAAGAGGTTGGCACCACAGGTGACTGGCATAAAAGATATTGCGCCTATCGCCCATGATCTGTCTTTGGAACTGATTAAGCAACGGTTGGATAATATCCTTACCCTTCTGCAGAAACCTTCTTCAGTATCACAAGGTCATGTGGACTTTCAGGAGTCACCATTTCCTTCTGAGGAAGAACCTGTTGACGAGGAGCAGCCGACCATGAGTTTTTCAATGCTATTAAATTACTTCTTGTTCTCTTTTCCATCTTTCTTCTCCCCCAGCAACAACGTCTTCACCATGCTCCTCTTTCTTGATGCGCCAGCCTGCATGAGCATACAAACTCCCTTGGATTCTTCCTCATCCAGGAAAGCATTGACTTGCATAGGTGCACGATTGACAGAGAAGACAGACATAGGCAACGTTGTGTTTTGTATGCCTCCCTCTCGTTTGATATGTCAAACATACTTATCTTATGTCACTAGAGAAATCCCATCCTTGGGAGTTTCTGCCTCCTCCAAAAGGGACTTCTCCAATCTGATTTAGGCAACATGTCGATCAGCATTTTCCTCAGCTAGGATTTTATTTATGGCTTTGGAATTAGACCATTTAGTTAAAGACGTATTCAAGGTTTTCGAGGTTACAAGTTTCCTCAATTGGACAGTAGGAGCATTGGCAAAAAAGATTGAAGACTACTTTTCTACAACCGCATTTCACATCAAACTAACTGGGAGTGCTGGCATGCACTAAGGCTATTAGGGATGATGCACAGGAGCTTCCGACTATATTTACAATGGGAATCCTTAAGAAAAGGGAGTTATGGTGTTCGTTCACTTCTAAAGGAGTAACTCCCTTGCAGAGGTCATCACTTTTATTTGCTTCTTTAAAAAGGATTAGTCTTTTCTGGAGAAAGTAACTGCAGAACTTCAGAAGAAATCGACTCAGGATTTACTGTCTCAGTCAGCCAAAAGGAATAGAGTGCCAGCAAGGACTGCTTCAGCTTCAATATCTGCTAGGACATCACCACCTATGTTTCAATATGCCTTTCAAGGAGGCAGAGGCTGTTTTCAACCTTGACCATGATCTAACCTCAGAACAACATGACCCAGTAAGAAGACAAAACACCATACTGGCCACTAGTAAATGAAGATCCTATCCTCCTTGGTGGGAGCAAGACTGTTTTGGTTTTGGAAACAGTGGGAAATCAAGAATGCAGAACCTTGGGTTCTGGTGGTATTTAAAGAAGGCTATGTGATTCCTTTCAAGGAGAAACCTCCATTAACAAAGTCACCCATCAACTTAAAATCCTACTTGGTCTGCTCAAAGAGGTTTTCTGTCCTGTCTCGAGAAGTGTCAGCCTTAATTGAAAAACAAGCTGTGGAAGTGGACGAAGATCCCAACACGGAGGGGTCCTACAACTGCCTTTTCATCGTATCCAAGTCATCAGGGGGATGGAGACCCGTCCTGAATGTCAGTGCCCTGAACTTCTTCATCCAAACAATGAAGTTCAGGATGGAGACAAACCAGTCAGTCCTGTCAGCCATCCATCAGGGGGACTGGATGGTGACGATAAGATATGTGGGATACGTATTTCCACGTTCCAGTACACCCGGAATCGAGAAAGTATCAAAGGTTCGTTTTCTAGGACAGGGTCTTCCAGTTTTGGGCACAGTGCTTCGACCACTCCACAGTCCCTCAAGTATTTACCAGAGTTCTCACCCCATTGGCAAAATGACTTCACTTGATGGGAATCAATATAAGCCTTTATTTAGATGACTGGCTCCTATGCTCCCCACCAAACTTACAATGCACAGAGGACTTCCACAAGCCAATTCATCTCTCCCAGGAGTTAGGGCTTCTGATTAATTTCGAGAAGTCTCAGCTAGTTCTCGATCGATCCTCCATTTGGGGATGAGGATCGATTCTCTTAATTTCTTATTTTTTCTGTCACTTCAAAGAATACAGAAATGGCTCCAGAAAATCTGAAAATTCATGCTATCTCGCCCATCTAGCTTAGCCAAAGAATGGATGAGCCTACTGGGAACACTGTCTTCTATGGAGAGATTGGTGCCACAGGGAAGGTTGCATACCAGAGTACAGTGGATCCCCATAT
Organism: Macrobrachium nipponense; assembly: GCF_015104395.2. Lineage (NCBI taxonomy): Eukaryota > Metazoa > Arthropoda > Malacostraca > Decapoda > Palaemonidae > Macrobrachium > Macrobrachium nipponense. The sequence continues at coordinate 125,178,468 of NC_061108.1, forward strand.
TTGTGTTCTCCAGATTCGCGGACTCATGCATTTGCAGATTTCTCTCTGGAACATATCCCCCATTATGCATGGGAAATTCGCCTCTTCATGGTATTTTTCGGAGAAATATCCACAAATTCCTGGGTTTTTTTTTATCAATTTCATCATAAAATGCAATTTTGGTGATAAAACCATTTAGGGTATCGGCAGCCTGTAATTTTGGCGATGCTGGCTCAAGTTCGTGAAAATGAGTTATCGTCATATTTCCATACATCTGGGTCCCGGCTGTTGCCACACGTAAGATAATATCGATACGAAGCTTTTTAAATGGTTTAAAGGCCAATTTAAAGGCCACATCCAAGTAGAGAATTAAAGGTCTGCTTAGGGGTGGTTTTACTATTTCATTTTGCATTCATTCTTCAAGTATTTGAGCTTCTTTTCATTGCATTTTGTTTCGTATGCTGTACAATTTGTTTTCCTGATAGAGATGGCAACTCTTCCCATTACTGAATAACGCGAGCCACTTGTCTCGAGAGAGAATTCTTGTATTTGTTTTATGCAATCGTGTATTTGTTATTTTCAATCAATTGCAACACTTCCTCAGACTTTTGGACATCAATTGTGTGTTATATATATTACTAACATGCCAAAAAAGAAGTTTAGTAAACGTAGGGAAGCAAGCTCTCGCAATATCAAAACTATCTTGAAACTAAAAGTATAGACAGAGCTAATGTAGCTTCTCACATGTCGCCACCAACCACATGTGCTGAAGAGATGCCAAATACTTCCTATTACGAAGCTCTGAGGGAAATCTATTATTCCCTTGCACAAAGATGTGCAAAAGGTCGTACTCAAAACCTAAATGAATCATTCAACAGTAAAATATGGGCAGTGTCCAAAGGTGAGACTTCATGAGAAGGATACTGCGACCTTTGCTCTTCATGTTGCTGCAACGGAACATAATATCGGCCATGCAGCAAGTTCATTGCTGCCTATTATGAGAAAAATGACAGGAGAAAGCCTGAAAGGCCTTCAGATGAAAGAGAAGACCAGGAAACGAATGTCTGCTATGCATTCAAGAAAGCAAAAGAAGCAAAGAACATCAACAGGAGGATATGAAGGAGGGGGCTCATCAGCCTTCTAAAAACTTGGCAGCATAAGAGTAGAGTGGCGTTATACGATAACCCCACAAAAATAATATAAACTATTTTCTTTAAGTGATAAGTTTTTTTTTTTTTAGAGGGAAAATATCTCCTATAAACGAGAAGAAAACAGGCGCCATGTAGGCTTTTCCAAGAAACTTTATATGTTTCTAAAAGCAAAATAAATGGTTAGTAAACTTTAACTGCGTTTTTCTCAAAACATAAATTTATTTTCTACATTCAAATTCTAAAAACTCCCATATTTATAAATGGATTTTAATAATCTAAAAAGCAATTCAAATAAAGATAGTGAGAGAACACATCGGCAAATTTATTTTTCTTTTTTCTCTCGCAAAAAAAATGTTTTTACCAATATCTAATACATAATTTTATGGTATTTTTTATTGAATTAAAAATTTTTTTTTTTTTTAAATAGTACACATCACATATTAGATTTCTGAGTTTGCTGTTTTATTTGATAGGTATTAAACTTTCTGCTATTACTTTTTTCTTTAAATTGAATGATAAATAAGGAAAGAGATTTACTTTAAAAAACAAATAAAAATGCTATGTTTTAAAAGAAAAATATTTGTTAAAAAAAAAAAAAAAAAAAAAGTTTTCTTCTAATTCACCAGAAATTTTGTGTGCATCTTCAGTCAAACTAGAGGTAACACCTGTGAAAGTTTGAACACCGTTAGTCAAAATTAACCCCTGACCCTGCCGATACACTTAAAAAAGTCAGGTATAAAAATTTTTAGTATATTTTTCTTGAGCTTTAACTAACAAAACAGGCCGTTTTAAATGTTTTTATAGGGGTTCCAACTACTCGTGGGTTCTAAATATTTGCGAGGGTGTCTGATACTCATCCCTTGCGAATACAGGGGGACCATTATACTGCAGTTCTTCCTGAGGGCCAATTGGCGCAGGAACAATCTCTCGGATTCCTTTGTCTTCCCCATCACTCCCAAAATAAAGGAGGACCTTCAGTGGCGGTCGGTAGAAGACAGCTTTTAATAGGAAGATTGCTACACCCTCTGAACCCTACTGTTGTGGTCCTAGTATTCAGAGGTGTCAGATCTGGGTTGGGGAGCTCTCCTCAATGACTTGGAAGTGTCAGGGAAGTGGTCTCCAGCTGAAAGAATATTACACATAAATGTCAAAGAACTAAAGGTGATACATCTGGCCCTTCGGAATTACGCAGTGGACACTGAATCCACAGGAGTGCCCCGACCTGTGGAAACGGTGGGGGAAGCTACCAATAGACCTGTTTGTAACGTCAAGGAACCAGCGTCTTCCTCTGTTCTGCTCCCCAGCCCCAGATCCACGAGCATGGGTGACGGATGCAATGCTGCACGATTGGTCCGGTCTAGATTTTTACACCTTCCCTCCATTCAGTATGGTGAGGGAAATACGCATCAAGAAATTAACGTCCCACAGCAACGTGACGATGATGGTAGTGGTTCCCTTTTGGCCACAGGAGTGGTTCCCTGATCTTCTCGGCCTCTTGGTAGACATTCCAAGACTTCTGCTTCAGAAGAAAAGTCTTTTCAGACAACCCAATTTTCACAGGTTGCACCAAGGCTTATCCACTCTCGCTCTGACAGACTTCAGACTGTCAGGGAGCTTGTCAGAACGAAATGATTTTCAAGAAAAGCTGCGGAGACAATTGCAAATTGTAGGAGATGATCTTCTGCTGCAGTCTACCAAGCAAAGTGGTCAGTATTTAGACCACACTATAACACAAATTGCAGATTTTTTACTATTTCTCAGATCATCTAAGGACTGACTACATCTACTATAAAAGGGTACAGAACTATGTTAGGTTCTGTATTTAAACATAGAGGACTGGACTTGTTGGCAAATCAAAGATACTGCAGACTTCATTAAGTCAATTGCCTGAATTTGGATGTGGTCCTAAGATGGCTTTCGGGCCCTCCTTTTGAACCTTTAGAGTCTTTAGCCCCATGATGGCTTATTTAGCAATTGCACTTGAATAAAAAAACATAAAAAGCACAAAAACAATGAAAATAAAATCAGAATGGGTCACAAAAGAAAATGGGATTCTTTGTTTGGGCGCTGAATATGGGGCCCGGTCACGCACTGGGCCCTATATGTAGCATTCCCAAGTGTATGAAAACCGAGGAAACGTACAATAACCAAGACAAAATTTCATAGAAAAAAAAGTCTACGAAAACCAAAATGTACGAAAAGAGAGGCATACGACAACCAAGGTTTGACTGTATAAAAATTACTATTTTTATAATAAAATTAGATTTTATACATACTTCCCAAATAATTACATGATCAGAGCCATCCCTCCTCCCTGCACATGAACATAAGGCATAAACAAATTGTTGGTTCTAGCTATATTGTACCTATTCTTCCCCGGTAGTGGGCAGGGCAAACTGTCCACACCCAAAACAAAAGAGCACTACCATGACTTTCAAATTTTGAGCTGCCGCGTAAAGTAGAAACTATATAATTATTTGGTAAGTAAATATAAAATTAATTTTATTATAAAAATGTCATATTTTTGTTTAGCTGACAATACTGAGTAACAAAAAATGACAAATTTTCTAAGACAATTTGTATTTTTCATAGCTACAAACCTGAGGTCTTAACAATAAGATAATTTCTAGCGCCTAGCTGGATCTGATTAAATTGCAGATGAAAGCAAGGATATATGTATTCTATTTTCTCACTTCAAATTTTTTGTTTCCAGATTTGGCACTGGAACAAATAAAAAGGTAGTACGCACTGTACGATAAACATAAATATAACCACTACTACGTATAGTATCACTTTCCCTGATGGAACACAAGATATCAGTGGCTATTAAGATGATGATAATGATGATATACTTGCATAGCCAATATGGTTGAGAAAAACGTCCATATGTTCCTATAATTATGGGTACAATTTCCACTGGCGTATCTCATATTCTTCTTATTTCTATTTGAAGGTCTTGATACTCATCAATTTTTCTTTTTCTTTCTCATCTACTCTGGTGTCCCTTGGTACTGCAACATCAATGAGTGATACTTTCTTCTTGATTTTGTCAAACAGCATCTAGCCTGATCTATTGGCACATATTACCCTATCTGTTCTGATACCAGTCCCAATATTTATTTATTTTCTTAACAAAACAACTGTTAAGAACAACTGAGTTAAAATTCTAAATATTCTTGCACTTAGCTTGATTATTCTGACAAAATTTCTTGAAGTTATTTGTTTTCATTACCTGACAAGTCATAAAATGTATTAATATGAAAAATTTAAGGGTATGTAATGACATGCATTTAGTTAGTTGAAGTCATACTATTCATATAAAAATTTTAATGGTTAGTGATAACATGCATTTTCTGCTTAAAGGACTGAGAAAAAAAAGATGAGATCAAATTACTACTACATTGTGTTGCTCTAGTATTTAGTATGAAAAGCCACAATCCAACACAAGTTAGTTAAGTTTTAATATGTTGTTATATTAATTATTCCTTCCCATGTAAAAGAATGAACCAAATAATTCTGACTCATCTTAGAATTGGTCACTCTCATTTGACTTGGATATTTGATGAATTGCCCACACAATCCAATACTTTTATGTACAGAATGTTGAGTATCACTAACATACATTTCTGGGCTCAGCTCGTGTCGCTGCGCGAAATATCCTTTAATCTATTATTTCTAGGGTAAATGTACTAACACATACCAGAGAATAAATAAATAAAGAAAAAGGTCAGTATAACTGACTCGCTCACCCTCCCAGAGGGTGTCGGTATGAACACTATGGCGAGTGAGACCACTACCACGAGCCAAAAACCAATAGAATTCTCCCACTACAAAATCCCCCAAGAGGAGAGCCGACCCACAGAGTGGGCAGCACCTACTACTACTACTCCATCCCATGCTGCCGACTGCTGCGCCTCTGGTGGCCATCCTTTTCAGTTAGCGCACACGATACACACGTGCCATTTTCTTACTTCTCCTGACGCTTCAGTTAGACCCAAGGTCAAGGGTCAAACAGTGAAATCCTTGACGAAGACGTCGTCGTCATCTAAGAAGACGGCTTCGGCGTCATCCTCTTCTCATAAGTCTCCGGCTAGGAATCCCGGAGCAGAGAGATCCAAAGCTTCTGGGTCCGGCTCTAAGTCCTCGAGGAGTAAATCCTCCAGAGAGAGATCTCACACTCCAGCGGAGTCGTCAGTTCCGCTACCCTTGGTTCCAGTTCAGAGCCACCCCTCCACCTCCGCAGCAGCTCCGGCTTTGGACTCCAATGCTGGTCTGTTACAACAGGTGGGCGACCTGGTTGGGTCTCTGAAAAGTAGCATGGAACAAATGATCTCTCGGTTGTCGGATAGGATTACCTCTCAAGACAACATTATAGCCGGACTGAGCCAAGCTCCTCTAGCCTCTCCTCCACCTTTCAACACAGGTGGAGCCCAGCTTCCCCCGTATGACTCTCTACCTCCGTTCTCAATGAACAACCCTTGGAGAGTAGCGTCATACGCCCCCTTCCAAGACGGACTCATTTCTATCCCGGAATGTGGAACTCGGAGGATCGAGGACTTCGAGTTCTACCCGGAAGACCTTCAGCCTCCGTTCATCGGCTACGCCAGGCTCACCGCCTCAGCCATGACTCGGGATGATAAAGTACCAAAGGAGACAGTCCTCTATTCGCGTGACCAGGCTCAGAGAGAATGGCTCAGGTGTCTAGAGGACATGGATTGTTCCAATACGAAAATCCAACCTTTCAAGAGTCCGTTCACGATCTTTACGATGGATGAGAGTACCCCGCTCCCTTTCCTGACAAAGATCGCGACATCTACCATTCCAGCGGCCCAGAAGGGGGACCCCATGCCGCAACTGAAGGAAGCAGATCCTACATCTCCGTTACTTCCTTCAGCCGGAGAATTGTGGGAAGACTTACCTAACACCTTCTCAGCTGGCAAACTCAAACCGGACTGTGCTATGGAGCAGTTTGGTGAGAAGCTACCTAGGCTTCCAGATAGCCTTATTCAGGCAGAATTTGACGCCAAATCGCGGTTAGCCAGGTCTATTAATTCCATGGCTATGACCGAGGTGGCTAGCATAGCCTATGGGTCAGAACCGCTCTTCAAGCTTCTTACTAAATCCTTGACTCAAACGGTACAGTCAGATATGTTTGAGTTTGCCACTGCTAGGACGAATTGTAGGAAACATGTCCTACAAGAAGCAACTATTCGGCACGAGCCGAATAGGTTACTTGCGTCAAGCATCTGGGGAGCAGACCTCTTCCCAGAAGCGATGGTGAAGGAAGTTCAGTCAGAGGCTACGAGATTGAACCAGAGCCTTAAGGACCGTTGTCTTACGGCCAAGAGACGACAAGATCTAGCAGCTAGGGGTAAGGGTCAAAGGAAACCTAGACGTTTCCAGCCCTACCAGAAAAAGCAGCCACGCTTTTCTCAGCAAGTTCCGGCTGTTCCCTTGGTGCAAACAGCCCAACCTTCCACCTCAAAGGCTCAATCACAGCCGATTTACGTTATCTCCCCTCAGCCTCAGCCCTCCACCTCTTACGCCCTCTCTCCAGCTTACAACCAAGCCTTCGAGAGTCAAGCTTCACAGAATTATGACCGCTCGGGTAAGGGAGGCAGAGGTAAGCGATCCTTTCGTGGGAGAGGATCGGGAGGTCCCTTTAATAGGGGAAAACATTTCAGGGAGGCCGAGGAGGCTACCAGAACCAATGAGGAATTTCAGGTAGGAGGGAGGCTGTTTCACTTTCGCCACCGGTGGAACTTCAGCAAGTGGGCTCAGAGCATTGTGTCAAAAGGCCTGGGTTGGAGCTGGTTAACGAACCCACCCCCATCCAGACCTTTCCGCCAACTTCCTTCCAAGGAATTGTCGGAGTATGCGGAGGATCTCCTTCAGAAAGGAGCTATAGCGAGAGTCAAAAGGTTAAAATTTCAAGGACGCTTGTTCAGCGTGCCAAAGAAAGGCTCACAAAAAAGAAGGGTAATCTTAGACTTGTCCCGCTTAAACTTAGCCATTCGCTGCGACAAGTTCAAGATGCTCACGATCTCGCAGGTGCGGACCATTACTTCCCCGTGGGGCCGTCACCACCTCTATCGATCTTACAGACGCTTACTATCATATCCCTATTGCAAGACACTTCCGTCCGTATCTGGGCTTCAAGATAGGAGACCAGACATTCTCCTTCAAGGTAGTTCCTTTCGGGCTCAACGTAGCACCCAGGGTGTTTACGAAGCTGGCGGAAGTAGTTAGTTCACAACTCAGATCGCAAGGGATTATGGTAGTAGCGTATCTCGACGATTGGTTGATCTGGGCTTCAACAGTCGAGGAATGCAACAGAGCAACACTGAAAGTAATTCAGTTCCTGGAATATCTAGGCTTCAAGATAAACAGGACCAAGTCAAGACTCACCCCAGAGTCAAACTTTCAGTGGCTAGGCATTCAATGGAATCTATCCTCCCATACTCTGTCGATTCCATCATCCAAAAGAAAAGAAATAGCGAAGTCAGTCAAGCAATTTCTGAGTCACAAACTGGCATCAAGAAGATCCCAGGAAAGGATCTTGGGTTCTCTCCAGTTTGCATCAGTGACAAACATCTTAATGAAAGCCAAACTGAAAGACCTAACCAGAATCTGGCGCTCACGAGCAAATGTCAGGTCCAGGGACAAATTATCCTCAGTCCCTCTGATTCTAAAGAATCGACTCCGGCCGTGGGCGAAAGTCAAGAACTTGTCGGTGTCAGTGCCCCTTCAGTTTCCTCCACCAGGGATCACCATCCACACAGACGCGTCATTAAGCGGTTGGGGAGGATATTCCCAGTTCAAAAAGGTTCAAGGAACGTGGTCACCTCAGTTCCGTCAGTTCCATATAAACGTACTGGAAGCAATGGCAGTGTTCTTGACTCTAAAAAAGTTACGCCCGCCAAAGTACTCCCACATAAAGCTAGTCCTGGACAGCGCAGTGGTGGTACATTGTGTAAACAGAGGAGGCTCCAAGTCACGTCATCTAAATCATGTCATGATAGCCATCTTCTCCCTGGCGGACAAGTTCAGTTGGCATCTCTCCTCCACTCATATAGCTGGAGTGAGAAACGTCATAGCAGATGCTCTATCCCGATCAGTACCTCTAGAGTCGGAATGGTCACTGGACAACAGTTCGTTCCAATGGATTCTTCAGAGAGTTCCAGGTCTACAGGTGGATCTCTTCGCATCTCAAGCGAACCACAAACTCCCGTGTTATGTGGTCCCCAACCTGGACCCTCTGGCCTATGCCACGGACGCCCTGGCTCTAGACTGGAACAACTGGGAGAAGATTTATGTCTTTCCTCCGGTGAATCTTCTCATGAAAGTCTTAAACAAACTCAGGACATTCAAGGGTCAAGTGGCTCTAGTAGCCCCAGACTGGCCGAAGAGCAATTGGTACCCTCTCATTCTGGAACTGGGTCTTCGCCCTCTTCGGATCCCCAATCCCAGGCTCTCCCAGTCAGTACAAACGAAGACTGTGTTCGCTTCCTCAGGGATGCTCAAAACCCTAACTTTATGGATTTCATGAAGTTTGCAGCAAAAAGGGATGCGAATATTGACCCTCAGAATATTCTCTTCTTGGAATCAGATAAAAGATATTCAACTTTGAGACAGTATGATGCTGCTGTCAAAAAGTTAGCAACCTTCCTGAAAGAATCAGATATTAGAATCATGACAATCAATTCAGCTATATCCTTTTTCAGATCCTTATTTGAAAAAGGCTTAGCAGCTAGCACAATTACGACAAACAAGTCAGCCTTGAAAAAGATTTTTCAATTTGGGTTCAACATAGACTTGACAGATTCCTACTTCTCGTCTATTCCCAAGGCATGTGCTAGACTTAGACCTTCGGTAAGGCCTACGTCAGTATCATGGTTCTTAAACGATGTTTTAAAGCTGGCTTCAGAAACCAATAATGACACATGCTCGTTTATAATGCTCTTAAGAAAAACCCTATTTTATTAAGCTTGGCCTCAGGAGCTAGAATTTCAGAACTGTCGGCGTTATCCAGAGATCCGGATCATATTCAGTTCCTTCCCACAGGGGAAGTGCTACTTTCTCCGGAACGTAGCTTTATAGCAAAGAATGAAGATCCTTTGATGAGGTGGGAACCATGGAAGGTACTACCCCTTCCACAAGATCTATCTCTTTGCCCAGTTTCAGCCTTACGAGCCTTTCTATCTAGGACCTCCTCATCCTCATCGGGTCCTCTCTTTAAGAGAGAAAAAGGTGGCACTTTATCTATTAAAGGCATCAGGCAACAAATCCTGTACTTCATTAAACAAGCCAATCCTGACTCTTTCCCAAAAGCACATGATGTCAGGGCAGTAGCCACCTCAATTAACTATTTCCAACATATGAACTTCGATGAGTTGAAAAAGTATACTGGATGGAAATCGCCGACAGTGTTCAAACGTCATTACTTAAAGTCCTTGGAAGCTCTGAAATTTTCAGCAGTTGCAGCGGGGAACATAGTTTCCCCTGACTCTGACTAATCTTTAGTAGAAGATCCAGTCCTCCTTTCTACCTGCCTCACCCAACAGTTCGTCTATTCCTGCCTTGTTCATTTACGATCACCTTGTGTCTTAGCTGCTTTTATGATGATGTAGTGGGTGTCCCTTATTTTTTTGCTAGGGACACTCACATTTGATGGTGATTATTGATCTCGTGGATGTCGTCTCCTTATTTTTATGCTAGGAGATACATCTTATTATAATGGTTACGGGTTTTTGTATATTAAGTCATATACATTCCTTTATATATTATTACTGTTGAGTTTGTTTTATTCAACTTTTTATTTTATGTTAATTGCTTAGAATGTTTTGATACATAGCTTTACACAGATACCATTTTGTACATATATGACATATTTCTCCTGTATATATGTATATTACCTTAAGTTAAGAAATATTATTAGAATTAAGTGTAATTTTAAGCAAATATTTCTATTTTGTTTGGATCACTGTGTATATGTATCCTTATTAGCAATTATATTCGTTTATTTTTATTTTTTCTTTTATTTGAGACCTCTTTGTATTTGTTGAATTCTTTACAATCTTGGGCTATTTCTCTGGTACGATTTCGCGCAGCGACACGAGCTGAGCCCAGAAAAGGGATTTTGACGTAAGGAAAAATCTATTTCTGGGCGATTGGCTCGTGTCGCCAGCGAAATCCCGCCCTACCCATCCCATCGCCAAGATTGTCTGCTAACTTTAGGATGGCCACCAGAGGCGCAGCAGTCGGCAGCATGGGATGGAGTAGTAGTAGTAGGTGCTGCCCACTCTGTGGGTCGGCTCTCCTCTTGGGGGATTTTGTAGTGGGAGAATTCTATTGGTTTTTGGCTCGTGGTAGTGGTCTCACTCGCCATAGTGTTCATACCGACACCCTCTGGGAGGGTGAGCGAGTCAGTTATACTGACCTTTTTCTTTATTTATTTATTCTCTGGTATGTGTTAGTACATTTACCCTAGAAATAATAGATTAAAGGATATTTCGCTGGCGACACGAGCCAATCGCCCAGAAATAGATTTTTCCTTACGTCAAAATCCCTTTTTTGGTGAGAATCTCCAAAATATGTGACAATGAATGCTAAGTTTTAAAATCAAATATAAGAAATTTAGTCAGAATCTCCACCATTTTCAGTTAAGTTGTGATTTAATAAATAAAAGCTAAATTACATATAATTTAAACTATTATTAACAAAGACAAATTCTCAGTCATTCTGGTTAAACTACTCAATTATAAAATATAATGCGCCAATAACAATAGGGATAACTAACCAGTAACTGTTACTAGCTGATCAATAACTAACCAGTACTAACTGTTACTGGCTGATATATGGTCTTGAGGATGACTGCTTGGTACCTGACCTTCACTAACCTAAGTTAAGTTAATCTTAGTTTTACCAGACCACTGAGCTGATTAACAGCTCTCCTAGGGATGGCCCGAGGGACTAGATATTTTTATGTGACTAGGAACCAATTGGTTACCTAGCAATGGGACCTACAGCTAAACCACAACTGAATCCCACATGGCTACCTAACAAGTACTATCTTGGCAGTAATCAAGTTTACTTGCTCTCACCATGACTGTGATTAGTCATTCATTCTTGTGATGACTTGCATGTCAGTATTCACCTAATATTTACTTCATCTTCTTATGAAAACAATGAAGGCTTAAACTCATCTTATGAAAATAGTGAAGGCATCCCATAACATATTCTTACAATTCAGAAAAAGACTAAGATGAACTGACATTATGAAAGATCTTTGCCAGTTGCAAGTGCCAGTCCTCTTCATAAATAATGTAAAGATGCCATAAACTCCATGATAAAAACCCTTATTTCAGAAGTGAATTGTTAGAGAGCCTTGGGACTAGCTCAGCTTGGCCTGGTCCTCAAGGATCTCCTATCAAACTGCCTGCATAGAGGAGGAAGGAGAACCTCCCACTGAGAATGGCACAGCCAATATACCACCCAACTCTTGTCACTAAAAACACATCCATTGTCTTCACATGACATGACCAAGGCCCAGCATTTCTGGCACTCATCAGTGCAAGGGCAACACTCATCTTTGTGATGGGAACATAAAAGATGTATCCTCATTAATGGCATCTGACCTGCAATGTGACTACCCCTACTTCTGGTAAAAATTGTCTGGGAAAAAATAATCTGCAAACCAGGGTCAATCAAAAGAAAAATAATATTGTGAGGGTACAGAATGTCTTTACTTCTGCCAAAGGATCAGCTTAACAACTATACAGAGGAAAATTCCCCCAAATTATCTGTTCTCAGCAGTATCTCAATACCAAGAGATATAATTAATGTATATCTAAAATAGAAATGCAATAACATATTTTCAGGTACTGAGAAAACAACCATGACAACTTAGTCCAGTTAACACTAATAACCAAAAAACAAAGATATATTAACGAACAAACAAAACACATAGAAAGTAGGAAGAACTCTTGACACTACTGCAGGACCACAATAAGTGATGTTAGGTAATAAATATCTGAGGGCCTAGGGGGCATCTGTGAGGTTGGACTACTGCCTTCTTCTTGGGTCTGGCCCAAAAAAAAAAAAAAAAAAAAAAAAAAAAAAAAAAAAAAAAAAAACAAAAAAAAAAAAAAAAAAAAAAAAAAAAAAAAAAAAAAAAACTAATCTTAACACATTGCGGACTGCAATATGTATAGGGCATACATATGTACAGGTTTTGATGAAACAAACTTTTGGAATTAAATCAGCTAGACTGTTTTAAAGATGATAATGTTTCAATTCATACTTAATGAAAACCATACACACTTATACAATAGTACATTCATTCCGTAAAGCATCTCCTTACTAATTATTCTCTGTAATAGATCAACTTTTTACAAACACAGCTTTAAACCCTATTTTGAGTTTGAAGAGGGAAGTGTAAGGTAGCTTGAAAGAGAAAAATGATATTGTAATGATACAATTAAGTTTGTTCATACTTACCTGGCAGATATATATATAGCTGTATTTTCCGAAGTCCGACAGAAATTAAAAAACTTACGACACACGTAGTGGGAGTCAGGTGGTTAGTACCCATTCCCGCCGCTGGGAGGCGGGTATCAGGAATCATTCCCATTTTCTATTCATAATTTTATTTCCACTGTCTCCTGAGGGGAGGTGGGTGGGTACTTAATTATATATATCTGCCAGGTAAGTATGAACAAACTTAATTGTATCATTACAATATCATTTTGTTCATGAAACTTACCTGTCAGATATATATATAGCTGAATCCCACCTTTGGTGGTGGGAGTAGACAGAATAGAAGATTTTAGGAAACATATATATGCAGATAACTGATATCTTGATTCCTTACCTGTTAGCATAGCTGACTTCGTGGTTACTGCCGCGTAAGTCTGCTTGTGCTATTAGAGTTGCCAGCGAGGTAGAGACCTATATAGCTGGTGCACTCAGGATGATCTGTCACGGGGGCGTGACCACGATGTGACTAGACCATTGACCATACAATGAGGGCAACGAAGTAAAAAACCACCTGGCCTAGTCTACCAAAGGTATACCACTAAACTAGACTAAAGAAGGGAGATCCGCCTCGGGCGGTCAACCCCACAACCAAAAACACACACGATTAAAAGCTCACCTAACCACTAAAGGAAAGGATGAGTGCTACCTCCTGCCCCCAAAAACCAGTGTCTGCAGCGACGTATGGTCCAAGCGACGAGCAATGTTCGTATGTCGCTTTCACCTCCCGCAGGTAGTGTGAAGCGAACACCGAGTTGCTCCGCCAATATGTGGCACTCAAAATGTCACTGAGTGCCATATTCCTGTGAAAGGCTATCGAGGTCGAAATAGCCCTCACCTCGTGGGCATTCACTTTTAAACAGTTTCATGTCACTATCACTACATGTGGAATGAGCTTCCTTAATGGTGTCTCTCAAGAAGAAAGAAAGCGCGTTCTTTGACATGGGAAGATCGGGCTTCTTAACCGAGCACCACAAGTTGCCCGAAGGTCCTCTACAGTCCTTCGTTCTGTCTAGATAGAATTTGAGAGCCCTGACAGGGCACAGGACTCTCTCTGGCTCATTACCCACGATCTCTGTCAAACCCTTGATTTCAAATGTCTTGGGCCAAGGGTTGGACGGGTTTTCGTTCTTTGCTAAGAACAAAGGGCTTAAAGAACAAACAGCATCAGAGTTCTTAAACCCAACATGCTTGCTTATAGCCTGGATCTCACTAACTCTTCGCGCCGTGCCAGAGCAGTTAGAAAAGTGTCTTCCTTGTCAGGTTTCTAAGCGAAGCTAAGTTGAGCGGTTCAAAATACTGGACGTCAAAAACTTTAGAACAATGTCTAAGTTCCAAGAAGGGACTCTTGGTTGGGGTACCTTCGAAGTCTCGAAAGACTTAAGAAGATCATGAAGGTCTCTGTTGTTGGCTAAGTCCAGTCCTCTATGCCTAAAGACTACAGAAAGCACACTTCTGTAGCCTTTTATCGTAGGCACCGCTAAGCGAACTTCATTTCTCAAGTAGAGAGAAGGAAGTCTGCGATCTGGCTCACAGAGGTAGAGGTGGAGGAAATGTCTTTCTTCCTGCACCAGCTCCGGAAAACAGCCCACTTGGATTGGTATACGGCAATAGAAGAAGGTCTTCTTGCCGTTGCGATTGCTTTCGCCACTGGTCTTGAAAAACCCCTCGCTCTGGCCAACTTCTGGATAGTCTGAACGCAGTCAGACTCAGAGCGGGGAGGTTTTTGTGATACCTCTCGAAGTGGGGCTGTTTGAGTAGATCTATCCTTGGAGGCAGAGTCCTCGGAAAGTCTACAAGAAAGGACATGACCTCTGTGAACCAGTCGGTCGCTGGCCAGAAGGGGGCGATGAGAGTCATCCTCGTTCCCTCTGATGCCGCGAATTTTCTTATCACTTCCCCTAGGACCTTGAACGGGGGAAAGGCATATACGTCTAGTCCCGTCCAGTCCCAAAGAAGGGCGTCTACTGCTACTGCTCCTGGGTCTAGAACTGGTGAGCAGTACAGCGGGAGTCTCGTTGTCCTGGAAGTTGCGAAGATGTCTACGAGAGGACATCCCCATAACTTCCACAACCTCTGGCATATTTCCTGATGAAGAGTCCACTCCGTTGGCAGAAGTTGACCTTGTCGACTGAGCAGATCTGCACGGACGTTTTCTACCCCTGATATGAATCTCGTCAGTATAGAGACGTCGTGTGCCTTCGCCCATAACAGGATCTCCTTTGCAAGGAAGAACAGGGATCGAGAGTGGGTTCCTCCCTGTTTCTTGAGATATGCCAGGGCTGTGGTGTTGTCCGAGTTGATCTGCACCACATTGCCGGAGACTTCGTTCTGAAAGAACTGGAGCGCCAGATGAACTGCTGCCAGCTCCTTGAGGTTTATGTGCCAGGACACCTGTTCCCCTCTCCAGGTGCCTGACACTTCCTCCCCCCCCAGTGTTGCTCCCCACCCCGTGGAAGACGCGTCGGAAAACAACACTAGGTCGGGTTCTGAAGCTTGAGGGAAAGACCCTCTGCGAGCTTCAAAGGGTCGGTCCACCATCTTAGGTGTCCCTTTACCTCTTCTGATAACACCAGAATCGAATCCAAAGTGTTTTGGTGCTTCCAATTGTCGGCAAGGAAGAATTGAAGAGGTCTGAGGTGCAACCTCCCTAGGGAAACAAACTTCTCCAGTGAGGAAATGGTCCCCAAGCAGACTCATCCATTCCCTCACCGAGCATGAATCCTTCCCCAGAAAGGTTGACACTTTGCTTAGGCAATCTAGTTGTCGCCCCTGGGACGGAAAGCCCGAAAAGCCACTGAGTCCATCTGAATCCCCAGATAGACTAAAGACTGAGAAGGGGTCAGATGTGACTTTTCGAGTTGCACCAGAAGCCCCAGGGACTTCGTTAACGTCAACGTCGTGTGAAGGTCCTCCAGACACCGGTCTTTCGAGGAGGCTCGTACGAGCCAGTCGTCCAGGTAGAGAGAGATCCTGACATTGGAAAGATGAAGCCACCTCGCAATGTTCTTCATCAGTAGGGTGAATACCATGGGAGCAGTGCTGAGTCCAAAGCAGAGAGCCCTGAATTGGAACACTTTCCTTTCAGGACAAACCGCAGGTATTTCCTGGACTGGGGGTGGATGGGGACGTGGAAATACGCGTCCTGGAGATCTAGTGAAGCCATCCAATCCCCCGGTCTCAAAGCTCCCATCACTGACTGAGGTGTCTCCATCTTGAACCTCTGCTTGATGACAAAGAGGTTCAGGCTGCTGACATCGAGTACCGGTCGCCATTCCCCCGACTGCTTTGGCACCAGGAACAGTCTGTTGTAAAATCCGGGGGAATTCAAGTCGGAGACCTGTTCTACGGCGTGTTTCACGATCATCTGATCTAACAGATCGTAAAGCACTTGTTGTTTTTCTCCCCGATAGGAAGGAGACATGTCCCTGGGTGTCGTAAAGACCAGCGGGGGTGGTTTCAGGAACGGGATCCGGTAACCCTTCTTTAAGATGTCCACGGACCATTTGTCCGCACCTCTCTCTTCCCAGGCTTGCGCAAAAGCTGAAGCCTGGCTCCAACCGTGACTGAAGGACTTCTGCTTCACTTCTTGTTCTTGGCCAGCGCCGTGGCTCTGCCTCTGGAAGTGCCTCTTCCTCGAGGGGCTGGTCTCGAGGAAGAACTACCTCGAAAGGGCTTCGATTTCTTGATAATCGAAACTCCCGAGGACGAAGGAACCGCAGGTCTCCTTGAAGATTGTGCGAGGAGATCTTGCGTGGCCTTCTCCTGTAGACTGGTCGCAATGTCTTTTACCATAGCCTGGGGGAAGAGATGATCCGAAAAAGGAGCGAAGAGCAAGTCTGCTTTCTGTGATGGAGAAACAGATTTCGCTGTAAAATTGCAAAACAGGGATCTCTTCTTCAAGAGCCCTGTGCAAAAGTGAGCTGTAAGCTCCTCCGAACCATCTCTGACGGCCTTGTCCATGCACGACATTACGCTGGACAGCTCCCCCAGACTAATCGAGTCGGAACTCCTAGACTTGGCATCCAGAACTCCCAAACACCAATCTAGAAAGTTGAAGACCTCTAACGTCCGAAAGAGGCCTTTAAGGTGGTAGTCCATTTCCGTAGTTGACCATGAAACTTTCGAAGAGGACAGGTGAGACCTCCTCGAGGCATCCACAATGCTGGCGAAGTCTACTTGGGCTGACGAGGGAAGTCTAATACCTACGTCTTCTCCCGTCTCGTACCAAATGCCAGCCTTCCCACTAAGTCTCGAAGGTGGCAGGGCAAAAGAAGTCTTTCCCTGAGACTTCCTTTTCTCCATCCAGTCATGGACCTTACGAAGAGCCCTCTTAGTTGAAAGGGACTTCTTCATCCTGACGAATGCCGAGACCTTGTTGATCTTGGACGAAGAAAGTTGTGAAGGAGGAGAGCGAGGAGCCTCCGGGTGAAACGTCTCTCCAAACTCTGATTGAAGAAGGCGGGTCAAAACCTGGTAGTCGGAAGAGACTGCCGCCAAAGGTTTCTCGTCATCCACTTCAACCGAAGCGTCACTAACCTCTGCTTCCGACACAGGTGAAGTTGGAGGCAAATAGGCTGGACCAAGACTATCTGGTCTAAGTTTCCACGAGGCGCGTTGCTGTGAAGTGGAAGGTAAAGCTGACTCATTAATAGGAGCTCCGGTCGAATCTCTAAGACCCGGAGCAACTTGCAAAGACTCATCACAAACAGGTGGGGGGCGACGAAACTCCACATCTTCGTCCACCCGAGCGTCCGCTGGCGCACACCTGGCGTCCACTGGCGCACACCTGGCGTCCACTGGCGCATACCTGGCGTCCACTGGCGCACGCCTGGCTGCAACTAGCGCGGGATTGGCGTCCACTCGCGCGCTGCTGGCGTCCGCTGGAGCACGCTTGGCGTCCACTGGCGTGCGAATGACATTAACTAAGGCGCGCTTAACATCTCGTGCGCGCTCTGCTTCCGCTGGAGCACTCTTAGATGCAACTGGCGTTCGCTTGGCTTCCGACCGAGCGTCAGGAACGTGAACTTGCACCGAAGCGTTCACGCAAGTATCAAGCTCTCGCACCGCAAGCTTACGAGCGGGTAATACCGCTTCATGCGCCGAGCGAGCAAAATCCTCTTCACGTTCTCCAGAGAGCCGCTGGGAGTCGCACGAACTCTAGCAGGCGAAGAAAGTGGAGAGATAGACGAGCGAGGAGAGGGGGAGGGAGACCTTCTAGATCTCTTCACAGGAAGACGGTCATCCTTTCTCCTGGGACGTGTTCGCGTCCCTTTCTTAGCAAGAGCATCAGCAAGCTGTTGCTGCAAAGAGCGCAGGATCTTCTCAGTAGGAGAGGATTCCTTGTCAGGTGACGGGCTGATCCTGTGAGAAGGCGAGGGGCGAGGGGACGCCTTCTTCCTTCTCCCCGAAACTGCCGTAGAACGCGCTCGAGAGCGACTGGGGCGCTCCACAAAGTCATCATCCGATGACTCCTTACGTTCTTCTGTGGCGGGAAAGCAGCGAACACACTCTCAGGCGAAGATCGCCTCTCGAGAGCCAAAACTGGACGTGAAGCGTCACGATCACCAACGCTCCTTTTCAGCGGGCGTGAAATAGAATGCGAGCTCCCCCCACCCCTTGTGCGGGGAGGAAGCCTCTGAAGAAGAGAAACACTCTTTCAGGAGGCGTGCATGCGCACGCTCTTTGGCAGTTTGTGTAACGTCCACAGATACTGCCGAAGGCACGTCAGATCGGTGGGCGTTCCCCGTAACCCTCCTGCGGCTTTCGACATGCCTCTCCCTGAAACCTGGGAGTCCGGCAGCGGTCTAGGCCTAGAGGCGAAATGGGGCCGATCTGACGCACCCTCCACCAACGAAGGAGGCACTGTCACTGCACTTTGCACCTTCACTTTTGCCTTCTAAGGCGAGCACTTTAGATTCTAAATTACGAATCGACTCTAAGATAAGTGTAAGGGTATTACCCTCTACAGACACTGCTTCAGGGCCCGAAGGCAACACTACAGGGTTAGGAGTAGTGATTAAAGGAGGGTTAGTAGGAGAAACATGAGCTTCCTGCCGTTTACCTGAAACGCTCCTGGAGGAAGACCTCCTTAACCTATCCCGTTCAAGCTTACGCAGATAGGACTCATACGCTCTCCATCCAGAATCAGAAAGACACTCACATTCTTTGCAGCGACTTTCATACATGCAATCATGCTCTCTGCAACTCTTACACAAAGTATGAGGGTCTACTGATGCTTTCAGTAGCCTACCTCGACAATCACTCCTGGTACAAAACCTGGCGCTAGCCGAACTAGAACCAGACATCTTATTTAAAGAGAAATCAAGCCAAAATCAATCAAATCCACAATTAACGTGTGCCTAGCCACCGATCCAAAAGTCAAGATACCAAAAAATCAAAAAGGGGTACTTATAGTAGCCAAGTTTCCTAAATTCAAGACGGAGGTGCTGAAAACTGTGTTTACAACACCGGCGACAGAAAAATTATGAATAGAAAATGGGAATGATTCCTGATACCCGCCTCCCAGCGGCGGGAATGGGTACTAACCACCTGACTCCCACTACGTGTGTCGTAAGTTTTTTAATTTCTGTCGGACTTCGGAAAATACAGCTATATATATATCTGACAGGTAAGTTTCATGAACAAAACAGCACTTTCAAACCTGTGATGAAGTGGAAACTTGGTAACAAGGGGGTAGGTGTTCCAGTTTCCTGGTGGTTTAAGAACCTAGAACCACATTCCAGTTCATTTCATGTGTAAAGTGGATTTTGGCATTCTTGCTATTTTAACTTTCTAGGAATTAAGGTATTGAGAAATACAACATCTGTCTACTGTGTTGTGTAGACATTACTAACATTCTATGATAGACCCCAAGATATCATTCACCAACTAAACTGGATTCTAATTGTTTCAACACTTCTATGGTCCACCCCAAGAAAATATTATCTTTTCTCTGCACTTAACTGCCATTCATAATACATTAAATGCCTTTAAGCAACCTAGGAGGAATATTATTCCTAACACAATCTTTATAAGATAGTATGTATAAAGGATAATACACACTTAAATAATTAAGTACTGATCAATATATACATCAAAACCAGAGTGTGTAGAAATCCTCTATCCAAGTATGAATGTTGGGGAAGGGGGACGAAGAATTCTCAAGTCCATAACAGCAATGTAAATTAATACATACGATTAAACATGCACTACATGCAACATATTGCAGTCAGTGGCAATAAATCAGCAAAGTTGTCTTATATCCACTATATCATATACCTATACAATACCAACAAATAAAACTATCAGCACCATTAACTGCTATATTTAGTGATATAACAACTAACTTCTTCCTTGATTATGATAACTTACTATTACCAATACTGTTAAGACAGTTAATTACGGCAACTTATGTTTTTAATCTAGAGAGAATGTTAATATTCTATATTACTCCTCCTCCTTCCCAGTATTATTTTTTTCCTCAAGTTCTTTTCGTGCTTTTAACTTAGCCATCCATATTCTGACTAACCTGCCTGGCCACTGATAATCCTTATCAGTTAAGGGAACATAGATAACACCCATCAGGACTTGCCGCTTAATGCTTCCATCTTCAAGTTTGTCAATCTGTCGAGTATGGAATGGAAAGACAATGGGTTAATGGGACCTTGCTGGTCTGTAGTTAAATTTGTTTATTAAACATTCATAGATTTTTGTGAAACCACTAATACATCCATAGATTTACTGTGAAACCACTAATATTTTGTCCATGATGACAATAACTTCAGTGTATGATAAATGAAAAAGTCTTTTACCAGCCAGATTGACAAGAATACCTGTTCAAGGTTCTGGTTAGCTCCTTCAGGACCAATGGGAATGATGAGCCTTCCACCAGGAGCAAGTTGATCCACTAAAGCCTGCGGTAATGTAGGAGCAGCAGCTCCCACATGAATGGCATTGTATGGCTGCTCCTCTGGGTGACCCAAACGGCCATCTCCCACTGTAAAAAAAATGTACACATAGTACCTATATTCATTCAACTGCATACAGGATATGAATCACTAAAACTTGTAAGACGAAAACAATATGGCAAAATAATAATTATTGTAACCATTTAGCAACATGTTAAACTATTTCAAAACTCTATCCAGGTAATTTGGATCTAAATTTAACATACCTAATCTATGCAACAGGAGTTAAAAGGAAGTTAAAATCTTATTAACTTGTAAATATCTCGCACAATTAAATTTTACATTTTCATTGTCAACAGCATTTAAAACACTGTTGGGAATACCAACACTGATAACATTTGTAATTCAATACAGTAAGTCCTCGGGTTACGCTGGTCTCGACTTACGATGTTTCGTGGTTACGAACGCGCCCCCATAAAAATATAAAAAATAATATTTTGCGTCGTTCCGTCTTACGCGGTTTAGCGTCGTAAGCAACGTAAACAAACGCGAACTAGTTCCGGGCGCACGGCGGAAGAATACGCTTTGTGGGGGAGAGGACGGCGTCGCTTCGCTACGCTCATTCCTCGCCCATACGCCATTTTGGTTGTTTACACTGCCTCTCTCTCCCTCGTGTTGTATCGTTTTTGTAACTTTTTGCTCTTTGTTATGGCTCCCAAGCGCAAGGCGGACTCTTCTGATGGTAGTGCATCGAAGAAAAGAAAGGCCATCACCATGGAAATTAAAGTGGACATTATAAAGCGATCTGAGAAGGGAGAAACGCCAACAAACATTGGCCGCTCGCTTGGCCTTAGCCGTTCGACCGTTGCTACCATTATCAAAGATAAAGAGCGCATCGTTGAACATGTGAAAGGATCTGCTCCTATGAAAGCGACAGTGATAACTAAGCAGCGTAGTGGTCTAATAATTGAAATGGAAAGGTTATTGGTGCTTTGGTTGGAAGACCAAAATCAACGGCGTATCCCAGTCAGCCTTATGGTGATTCAGGAGAAGGCGAAAAGATTGTTTGAAGCGTTGAAAAAAGAAAAGGGGGAGGGAAGTGAAAGTGAAGAGTTTGTGGCTAGTAGGGGTTGGTTTATGCGATTTAAGGCTCGGGCCAATTACCATAACCTTAAATTGCAAGGTGAAGCTGCTAGTGGGGATGAGAAAGCAGCGAGTGAATTTCCTAAAGCGTTGTCTGAGATAATTAAGGAGGGGGGTTATTCTGCTCAGCAAGTGTTTAACGTAGACGAGACAGGTTTGTTTTGGAAACGTATGCCTAACCGCACTTACATCGCCAAGGAGGAGAAGTCAGCACCCAGTCATAAAGCCAGCAAGGAGAGGCTAACTTTACTTCTTGGGGGTAATGCTGCTGGCGACTTCAAACTGAAGCCCTTGTTGGTGTATCAGGCTGAAAATCCAAGGGCACTCAAGGGCATTTGGAAGGGTCAACTACCAGTAATTTGAAGTCCAACAAGAAGGCATGGGTGACACTTGCAGTGTTTGAGGACTGGTTCGTAAACCATTTTGTTCCAAGTGTGGAGCGGTATTGCGCCTCCAAGGGTATCCCCTTTAAGGTGTTGCTAGTGCTGGACAATGCCCCTGACACCCTGCCCAGCTGGGAGACTTCAACCCTAATGTCAAGGTGGTTTACCTTCCACCTAATACCACGGCCCTTTTACAGCCTATGGACAAGGAGTGATTGCTTCGTTCAAGGCCTACTACCTACGAAGGACAATTGCTATGGCTTTACAGGCAACTGAAACCAAGAAGGACTTGACTCTGAAGGACTTTTGGAAATCCTACAACATCCTTGATGCTGTAAAGAACATTGCTAATTCCTGGGAGGAGGTTAAGCAAACAAACATGAATGGTGTCTGGAAGAAAATTTGTCCTCAATTTGTGAATGATTTCCATGGGTTTGAGGACACAGTTCAGCTAGTTGTCAAGAACGTTGTTGCCCTGAGTAAGGAAATCAATTTGGAGATGGAGGTTGATGATGTTACAGAGCTGCTGGAGTCTCATGGTCGAGGAGTTATCTGCTGAGGACCTGATACAACTGGAGAAGCAGATGATAGAGGAAGAAGAAGAAGCACCCACCCCAGAGCCTAAGGCTTTCACAAAGGCAGGACTTGATAAGAGGTTTTGCAGAGTTGCAGCAAGCGTTGTCAACTTTTGAGGCTCAGGATCCCAACTTGGACAGGTTCACTAGGGTTTCCAGAGGCGTCATGGATTTGATGCAGTGTTACAAGGAGATCTTGGATGAAAAGAGGTCGCTCTCTGTTCAGACTAACCTGGAGCAGTATTTTAAGAAGGTAGAGCGGCCTGCAGGAGATCCTGTACCCTCTACCTCAGCTGCCTCTGCTAATCCAGACTCGCCTGCCCCACAATCTCCAGCACCTTCTGAATGTTCTGCTAACCCAGACTCACCTGCCCCAGTATCTCCAGCACCTTCTGTAGGTTCTGCCTCACCTAAAGACTCACCTGCCCCAACATCTCCAGTAGTATGTTCTGCCTCACCTCAAGAATCACCTGCCTCAGCATCTCCAGTACTAGTATGTTCTGCCTCACCTCAAGAATCATCTGCCTCAGCATCTCCAGCAACTTCTGGAGGTTCTTTTTCTCTTCACTAACCTCCCCCAGTCTCTCCAGCACCGCAGCTTCCTCTCCAGTGTGCAAGCCAATCAAACTAATAAAGGTAAGGAATTGTTCTCTCGTTGTTATTGATAGGTATTTACATTAAATCATGTGGTATTTTTCAATGTTCCGACTTACGCTGAAAATCGTGTTACGACGCATCGTAAGAACGGATCAACGTCGTAACTCGAGGACCCCCTGTACCAATAAACCTGACAAGCTATCAAGTATGTTAATCATTTTACATAATAAAAATTTGCTTTCTTTCCAAATTCCACTTTGTAATAAACTAATTAAGTTATTCTTGACAAATGATACAGTCATTTTGTTTTGCTTCCAACCCTTGACTATGTTTTTTATTTATTCTAATCTATGCTAACTGTTGTATAACCAAAGACCAATTATACAATTGCCAGAAACAACTAATGTACTACAAAGAGAGATACTGTATGAACCAAGAGGAAGCAAGTTAATTATTGCAAGCAGAGAACTGGAACAAATTGATTGAAACAAAAAACTTGTATCATTTATAATTATTACTAATGTATATTACAATTATGCTGGAAGACGACCTTCATTAATAGTAGTACAGGTTTTTTTTTAAACAATGGTTATTTCAGCCGCATTTATTTTGTATAGAAGTTTCTTTATTCGTCTTATTACTGATTTTTCTTCTGTACTCAAATTGGCTATTAAAATGCCAAATGGGGGATTCATATAAAAAATTTATTTGTCAAATTGAATATACAAAATGCAGACCAAATTGGATCTTAAGCCTAATCGAGAGAAGATACTAAATGACTCATGCCGAATTCTTCTTCTTCTTGCAGGTGTTGTGGTACTGATGGTGTGGTAATATTTAGTAATACAGTCAGTCCCTGGCTTACGTCGTAAGCCGAAAAAGCGTAAAAAACCCTAAGAAAACCTTACTTTTAATGCTTTGGGTATATCAAAAACTATGTAAACTGCATTGCTATTGCATTTCTCATCTAAAAAACATTCAAATATTGATTATTTTGCATTTTTGGAGTCATTTTCTTCTGCCGGATCACCATCGTAAGTGCCGTAACCCTGGAAATAATTTCTGATGAATATAATTGAAAAGCACTGTAACCTCGGAATGTCGTAAGACGGGGACTACCTGTACATGGTGTCTTGGTTTAGGCTACTCCGTACACTAGTAGGGAGTAGGAAGGCCTCTTGAGAACGGATGAGGATGGATTCCAGCAAGCATAGTTTCCTTGCGTCTGGGGCATTGCCGCTGATGGCGGTCGTGTTGATACTACTGTCACGGGATGGAGCGTAATAGTGACAGGTGATGGCATGGTTCTTGATAGTGCCCTCTTGTACATGACATGAAATCCTCTTTGCGAGCCGCATAGTAGTCATGCCAAAATATGTCCCGGGACATCTGCATACAGGGCATTGATATTGGTATAAGTACTACACTGGTGGTCTCCTGCCGGGGAAGAGGGGTTGTTCTGCATTATCAAGTCACGAGTTCTTTTATTCTTTTAACATACTACAAACTCTAAGCTTTTTCTTTCCTCGGTGGGAGTGACATTTTCAATCATGATCTCCTTAATGACGTTCTCCTCCTCCCAGTACTTTGAGTGCATAAAGGCCTTATAGTATAAGGTGATGGTGTCTTTTTCTTCTTCAGGTATGTCTTCATTATTATACTATTTCTTGATCTCAAGGTTAATGAGCTTATTAGAGTAGCCATTGTTTATAAGCACTTGGGAAGCACTGTCTAATTCTTGATGTGTGTCCTGCCAGGTGGAGAAGTGGGACAGTCCATATCACTTTGCCTTTGTGTATGTTGACCAAAGCACATTATTATTATTATTATATTCACACAAAATCTTAAGGATCAAATCAAGTAACTATTTACTTGATGAGCTGTTTCAACAGGAAAGAATGTCCACTATTGGAAGAAGAATAAAAACAAACATTGAATAAACAAACCATATCAAAGATGCAACTATCACCTTAAAAAAAATCAATGCACAATTGCATAACAGTGCTACACACACACACACACACACACACATATATATGCAAGAGGGAGGAAAAGAGAAAGAAACTCAGACACAAACTGGAGAACGTGGTATAGCTGAACATTTGAAAGCAGAGCTGCAATAAATAATTAGATCACACCCTTGATAAAAGGAAAATCCTCATCTTTCATCTATCACCCCACCCCCCTCCCTCCATTGGCCAATGATGGTTAATACTTGACCAACACTATGAACAAAGCTGAATTACATTATGGGGCACCTAAGGCTAGGTATCATTCTGGTTTTTTATATTTACCAACCTGTGCCAGTCCCCATGTATTTTTTGTTCAATGAACAGTATGGTGGTAAAGAGCACAATACACTGTGAATGATGTCATTCTGCTCAAATTATACTGTACATATTTTATCAGTGCATTAGCTATTAAATACAAAGTTCTATAAAAAACCTGAGAGAAGCTCATATTGCATTCATTTGCCATACTTATATTAAAGATAAATACGTAACTTGATTTATGACAGTTTTCATACAACACAGTTCTTGTGCCTGTGTTAGCTAAGGATTGGCACATTTATTGCCTTCATCCCCTTTGTCCTCTTCTCTTTTTTCTATATCCCTCAAGACATGAACTTTCCACAGTTTTCCTCTCAATTTGTATTTTTCATAGCTAACAAACATTTGGTCTTAACAACAGGATAATCTTATAGCGCTAGCTGGAAAACCGGTAAAAACAATCAAAGATTGTAAAACAAGGAATCTGTGACATCTTGCAACTCATGCATATACTGAGTGGATGCTTGGTCGTCGACCAAGATTGTACGCCAGCAAAATATCAGTCTTCTCTTCTACCGCTTTGGAGTCCGTAGCTTCGCTTCGTTCTCCTTTTCCAAGCTGGTTTTTTTATCATAGTCTGTGCTTTTTTATATTTATTCAGGACTGAAGTTCCATAGACGTCAACATTTTTAGTCAAACCTTTGTTTGCCGTGTTGACCTTCCTTTTTGAACAGATGCTTTTGCTGTAGATACGACTTTTACTCTGCATTGGCATTGCTTGCGTGTCCCTTACTAAGTTTCTTCCTACCCACTCCTTGTCTCTGTTGATTGGGCAAAGTACAAAAGTCCTTACAAGGTCTCTTACTTCCAGTCTCACTTTACCCTACTTACATGCTGCCTTTAAGCAAGGGCCTGGAATGACATAGGGTCAGCTTTATAAACCAACTGATTTTTATATTTTCAGTTAACAGCTTAGTTTTGATGCAATTTTGGTCTTTCATATACCAACTCCATTTCCTTAGAGGGTTGGGTAAATTGCTTACATCAATCCCAGGAGCTTGTATTTGGATCATTCTTCCCAATCAGCCAACTCTGGGGCTTATGGTAGCTCATTACTAACAGCCTAATTTGAGATTCAGTCCAATTATAAGTGAAACATATTTTAAGATCATTAATTTTTTCATATAGTAACCAATTACTTATAAATACAGCAACGAGGGCCAATTAGTATAATTAACTTTTTTGTATGAAATAAATTTATATTTTAAATTACATTTAAATGTACACCCTACCTATCAAACCTAAACGGCAAGTTTTTTGGTTTTAAATACCATCATGTCATATTTAAATATGTACTATATTCTCTAGGAAAATACTAAGAAACATAATAAAAAGTCCTAGTCTGCAAATACTAACCTACTAACTTTACTGTGTTTGATGTTAAAAGTTCAGGACTATCTTTTTCAATGTTTTCTTGGGAAAACTTGATAAGTTCACTTATATGGTCAATGCCTACTGCTATGCCTGTTTCTCCAACCTGCAAATATCAATACAACAAGTGAAGTTAGTGTAACATACGTATTAATTACATTATTTTCATTTGCTCATCATAAAAAGATTTTGTCATGGGATGAAAATGGATGAGAAGCTGGTCAAAGAGTAGTAGACATGGAAGAAACAGGATGAAGGCTTGTAGAAGGGGCCAAAACACCTGGAAAATTACATAGTTAGAGACCTAGATCAGACGGGAATTCAGAGAGACTACTGCACAGAAACCAGACGACAAAGCTAATATTAAGTCTAATCCCATGTTTAGAAAATATGTGATAATAATGATATCCTTAGAGAAAAATCCACAGTTATTTAACTATATAAATACTCAATATTTATTTTAAAATTACACAGAAAACAGTCAAGAATCTGTATGAAAACTGTAATTTTACATTTTATATAAATATATATCTGTATAGTTTTTAACTTAAAATTGGTAATTTTAATTTTATGACTCATGCCGCTAGGCATATTTTCAATGATAAATAATGTATGTATTATTATTTATCATATAATACCTATTATTACTGATTCAACACGAGCATTCAAAGAAATATGATATTGTTATGATACAATAAAGTTTGTTCATACTTACCTGGCAGATATATATATAGCTGTATTTTCTGAAGTCCGACAGAATTTTAAAAACTTCCGACACTGGGCACGCAGTGGCTCGGCCAGGTGGTAGTACCCATTCCCGCCGCTGGGAGGTGGGTATCAGGAACCATTCCCATTTTCTATTCATAATTTTTATTTCCACTGTCCCCTGAGGGGAGGTGGGTGGGTACTTGATTATATATATCTGCCAGGTAAGTATGAACAAGCTTTATTGTATCATAACAATATCATTTTGTTCATGAAACTTACCTGTCAGATATATATATAGCTGAATCCCACCTTTGGAGGTGGGAAGGGACAGAATAGAAGGATTTTGGGAAACAAATGCATGCAGATGATTTACATCTTGGTTCCACCTGTTAGCATAGCTGGCTTCGTGGTTACTGCCACGTAAGTCTGCTTGTGCTACTAGAGTTGCCAGCGAGGTAGAGACCTATATATAGCTGGTGCACTCCAGATGATCTGTCAACAGGGGCGAGACCACGACGTGACTAGACCATATTGACCATACCATGAGGGCTAAGAAGTAAAATAAATATATATATATATATATATATCACCACCTGACCAACCTAGCCAAAGTTAAGGTGTTTTAACTAAGGCTTAAGAGTTAAGAAGTCGCCGTTGTCGGCGACTCAACAACTAAATTAAGAGCTCTTCCTAACCATTTTCTACAGGATAGGATGAGTGGTACTTCTTGCCCCCAAGATTGTGTCTGCAGACACGTATGGCCCTAGCGAGCAGCAGATCTCATATGCCATCTTCACATCTTGCAGGGAGTGTGAAGTGAACACAGAGTTGCTTCGCTAAAACATGGTACTCAGGATGTTGCTGAGTGCCATGCTCTGTTGAAATGCTTCCGAGGCCGCGCCCTCACCTCGTGAGCATTCAGATAAAAAGATTTCAAATCTTTGTGCAAACACAATGAAGGAGCATTTTTGAAAGAACTCCTTAACACTAAAGCCAGGGTGTTCTTCGATATGGGCAAGTCTGGTCTTTTTCGGAACACTGCAGATTGCCCGAATGACTTCGACTTTCTTGAGTTTTATGTAGATAAAACTTGAGAGACCCGACAGGGCACAGGACTCTCTCTGGCTCCTGCCCACTAACTTGTGCCATCCTTGCTTCCAAGCTCCTGGCCCGAAGGACAAAACGGGTTTCCATTCTTAGGCCACAACGGAAGGCTTAGAGAGCACACCGCCTTGTGTTCTCTAAAGCCAAAACTTGTGACGATGGCTTAAAATCTCACTAACCCTCTTTGTCGTATCTAGGGTGGTTAGAAGAAGGCCTTCCTGATCACATGCAAGAAGTTAACAGGTAGGAGAGGTTCGAATGCTTTGACATCAAGAACTTCAGACTACGTCTAAGTTCCATATTGAAAGCTTCGATCTGGACTTGCACAGGTGACCGACCAGTTGACCAGTCAGACGAATCAAGGACAGCAAGGCTGTACCCTGAAGACCATAAGGCACTATTCTTCGCTGAAGGATGAGTGTCTGGACTGCCTGGGCGATTCAATCTAAGCAAACCTTGGGGGTATATCAACGCAACCCAACGTCGTCAGCGAATCAACTCCTGACTCGAGCTTCTGGTGCCAGGAGAAAGGAGCAAGGAGCAAAAAGGCGAT
This sequence comes from Macrobrachium nipponense, assembly GCF_015104395.2. Lineage (NCBI taxonomy): Eukaryota > Metazoa > Arthropoda > Malacostraca > Decapoda > Palaemonidae > Macrobrachium > Macrobrachium nipponense. Next base: position 125,207,807 of record NC_061108.1, read on the forward strand.
TCAGTCCCGAAGGAAGAATGCCTGACAGTCCAACCTGGTCTCATGTTACACGATCATCGGGGGTGTATAAACGCAACCGACTTCGTCAACAAGAAACTCAGGGCTACTATATGTCGCCTGATCTCGCACGAGTGTCTGACTCCGAGAAAACAGGTGAGACAAAAAGTAGATGGTGAGCGAGTTTCGAGATTCCACAGAACTCAAAGATCGTGAAGGGCTTTGTTGTTTGACAGACGCAAATCTCTGAGCCCAAAGGCCGTCAACAACATATTTGCATATTCTTTAATAGTTGTGACTGCCAGCTTCTATTCCCATTCTTCAGACGGAAATGGAAGACGGTAATCTTATTCCTGTCAACATCTCGATAGTCTGAACGTAGTCAGACTCAGAGCGGAGAGGTTATAGGTACCTTTCGAGTTAGAGTAGACCGACTCTCTCGGAAAAGGTCCTTGGAAAGTGAACTAGGAAGTATGTGACCTCTGTGAATCCAGGATCCTGAAGGCCAACATGGGGCGATCAGAGTCATTGTCGCTCCCTGTGACGTCATAATATGTTATTGTTATTAATACAATTAAGTTTGTTCATACTTACCTGGCAGATATATATATAGCTGTATTTTCTGACGTCCGACAGAATTCAAAACTCGCGGCACACGCACGTGGGCGGCCAGGTGGTAGTACCCATTCCCGCCGCTGGGAGGCGGATATCAGGAACCATTCCCATTTTCTATTCATATTTTATTAATGCCTCTGTCTCCTGAGGGAGGAGGGCGGGCACTTTAATTATATATATCTGCCAGGTAAATATGAACAAACTTAATTGTATAATAACAATAACATTTTGTTCATGCCACTTACCTGACAGATATATATATAGCTGAATCACACTACGGATGGTGGGGAAAGACAGAATAGGATTTTTTGGGAAACTAAAATTAAGTAGATGATATACATCTTGGTTCCTTACCTGTTTGCAAAGTAGACTATGTGATTACTGTCACGTAAGGCTGCTTTTGCTTAATTACAGAGTTGCCAGCCAGGTGGAGACCTGTAGTGCTGGTGCGCTCTGGATGATCTGTCAACGGGTGCGAGACCTCAGCGTGACAAGATCATCGAGGCCATACAAATGAGGGCAACGAAGCAACTGACCACCACCTGACCAACTATACACAAAACCCCTTAAAAACTAGCTAACGGATGGGAGATCTTCACATAAGACTCACCACAACCTAAAAACACAACCTAACTTAACCTAACTAAGGAATAGGGAAAGAGCTACTTCCGGACCCCAATACTGTGTCCGCAGAAACGTATGGCCCCAGTGCATTGCAATCGTCATAGATCGTTCTCACATCCCTTAGGTAATGTGAGGCGAAGACGGAGTTGCTCCTCCAAAAGGTACAATCGAGGATGTCCTTGATTGACATGTTCTTTTGGAAGGCAAGAGAGGTAGCGACGGCTCGTACTTCGTGCGCTTTTACTCGGAAGAGGCTCAAATCAGTCTTCTGGAAAGATGAATGAGCCTCCCGAATGGTGTCCCTTAGAAAGAAAGCCACTGCATTCTTTGATAAAGGTTAACTCTGCTCTTCACAGAGCACCAGAGGTTACCTGAGGGACCTCTAACCTCTTTAGTTCTATGCACGTAGAACTTGAGAGCCCTTACCGGGCAAAGGACTCTCTCTGGTTCTTGGCCCACCAGACTTGACATACCTTTGATCTCAAAAGTCTTCGGCCAAGGGTTCGAAGGATTTTCATTCTTCGCCAAGAAAGATGGGTTCAACGAGCAGACAGCATTGTCCCCTTTGAAGCCCATTAACTTGCTAAACGCTTGAATTTCAACTAACTCTCTTAGCCGTCGCAAGAGAAGTTAGGAAAAGAGCCTTCCTTGTCAGATTCCGAAGAGACGCTGTCTGAAGCGGTTCGAAAGTGTTCGACATAAGGAATTTCAGGACTACATCCAGATTCCATGAAGGTGGTCTCATTTGAGGAACCTTCGAGGTCTCGAAAGACTTCAAAAGGTCATGAATATCCTTGTTGTCAGACAGGTCTAGGCCTCTGTGCCTAAAACCGCTGACAACATGCTTTTATATCCTTGATGGTAGGGACCGCTAATTTCTGCACATTTCTGAGAAATAGCAGAAAATCAGCTATCTGGTTCACAGAGGTCGAAGAGGAAACTCCCTCCTTTTTACACCATGCCCTGAAGGAAGCCCACTTCGACTGGTAAACAGCTCTTGTGGAAGCACGTCTCGCATGTGCGATTGCTCCTTCGCAGCTGCCTTCGAAAAACCTCTCGCTCTGGCCAACTTTTCGATAGTCTGAACGCAGTCAGACTCAGAGCGGAGAGGTTTTGTTTTGAAACCTTTCGAAGTGAGGCTGTTTGAGTAGATCTTTCCTCCAGGGCAATGTCCTTGGAAAGTCTACAAGGAAAGACATGACCTCTGTGAACCATTCTCTTGCTGGCCACATCGGAGCGATCAGGGTTAGCCTTGTCCCTTCCGAGGCCGCAAACTTCCTCATGACTTCCCCCAGAATCTTGAATGGTGGGAAGGCATAAAGGTCCAGGGCCCGTCCCAATTCCAAAGCAACGCGTCCACCGCGATTGCCTCTGGATCCAGGACCGGGAGCAGTAAAGAGGAAGTCTCTTGTTCCTTGACGTTGCGAATAAGTAGACCAGTGGCGTCCACAGCGTCCACGTCTCGACAAACGTCCTCGTGCAAGGTCCATTCCGTCGGAAGGACTTGGTCCCGACGACTGAGAAGGTCTGCCCTGACATTTTGCACACCTGCCAATGAATCTCGTCAGGATCGTTACCTCTTTCCTTTTTGCCCACAGCAGAATCTCTCTCGCTAGGGAGTACAACGCTCTGGAGTGTGTACCTCCCTGGTTTTTTAAATAAGCGAGTGCTGTGGTATTGTCCGAGTTATCTGAACAATCTTGTTCTCCAAACTCTTCTCGAAGAACTGCAGGGACAGAAATACTGCTGCCAGTTCTTTTACATTTATATGCCAGGCTACCTGTTCCCCTCTCCAGGAGCCTGACACTTCCTTCCCCCCTAGTGTTGCTCCCCATCCTGTGATGGAAGCGTCTGAGAACAACACTAGGTCGGGGCTCAAAAGAACTTAGGACACACCCTCTTGCAGCTTCTGAGGGTCCAACCACCATCTTAGGTGGTTCTTGATCGAAATCGATATCCTCAATACTGCATCGAGATCGTCTTTTGCCTTCCACTCGTCTGCCAAGAAGAATTGGAGAGGCCTGATGTGCAGTCTTCCCCGCCCAAGGGAAACAAACCTTTCCAGCGAGGAAATGGTCCCCAGCAGAACTCATCCATTCCCTCGCCGAGCAAGTCTCTTTCCTTAGAAAGGCTGAGATCTTTCAAGCCTAGCCGCTGACGTTCCTGGGACGGAAACGCTCGAAAAGCCACTGAATCCATCTTGAATCCCCAGATACACGATGGACTGTGTTGGGGTCAGATGCGACTTTTCGAGATTGACCAGAAGTCCCAGGGACTTCGCTAAGGCTAAAGTGAACTGCAAGTCCTTCAGACACTTCTCTCTCGACGACGCTCTGATCAGCCAGTCGTCGAGGTATAGGAAACTCTTATTCCCGAAGAGTGTAGCCACCTCGCTACGTTCTTCATCACTACTGTGAACACCATCGGAGCCGTGGTCAGTCCGAAGCACATCGCTCTGAACTGCCAAACTTTGTTGTTCAAGACAAATCTTAGATATTTTCTTGACAGAGGGTGGATCGGGATGTGGAAGTACGCGTCCTGCAAGTCCAAGGATACCATCCAGTCGCCCGGTCTCAACGCTCCCAGAACAGAATGAGGCGTCTCCATCGTGAATTTGATCTTTTCCACGAAAGATTGAGCCTGCTTACATCTAGAACTGGACGCCAACCTGACGACTGCTTTGGTACTAGGAAGATTCTGTTGTAGAAACCTGGAGACCCCAGGTCCGCGACTTGTTCCACCGCTCTTTTGTCGATCATCTGTTGAAGGAGATCGAACAAGACTTTCTTCTTTTCTCCTTGGTAGGATGGAGAAAGGTCTCTGGGAGTCGTAGAAAGAGGAGGAAGATCTAAAAAGGGGATCTTGTACCCCTGCTCCACGATCTTGAGGGACCAAGAGTCCGTGTCTCTCTCTCTCCACGCTCCGCAAAAAACAAAATACTTCAGTCTGGCTCCGACTGGTGTCTGAAGGACATGCTTTTCAACTTTGGAGGGCTACTTTGGTTTAAAAGAAGCTCTTCCTCGTGAAACCTCTCCCTCGAGGAGCTGCTCTCGAGGGGGGAGCCCACGAAAGGGCTTTACTTTCTTCGGCGGACGAACTGCAGCCGAAGAGGTTGAAGGTCCGGACCGACCGTCTTGTAGACTGGGCCAAAAGATCCTGAGTAGCCTTCTCTTGTAAGCTGTTCGTCAGGTCCTTTACCAAAGTCTGGGGGAAGAGATGGTTCGAAAGAGGCGAAAACAACAAGTCCGCTTTCTGAGCTGGCGTCACTGAACGAGCTGTGAAGTTGCACAGCAAAGCTCTCTTTTTTAACAAAGCTGTCCCAAAGTGCGATACCAGCTCTTCCGAACCATCCCTGACGGCTTTGTCCATACATGCTAACACGCTGGACAGCTCCCCCAGACTAAGGGATTCTGGGCTTCTTGCTTGTAAATCCAGAACTCCCAAACACCAATCAAGGAAGTTGAAGACTTCCAGCGTCCTAAGCAGACCTTTCAGATGATGGTCTGTCTCCGACGCGGTCCAAGTTACCTTGGCAGAGGGTAAAAGTGACCTCCTCTGTAAGTCTACAAGGCTGGAGAAATCTCCTTGAGCCGACGAAGGGATACGAACTCCCACTTCGTCCTTGGTCTTATACAAATGCCTCCTTTACCACTAAGTTTAGTAGGAGGCAAGGCGAAGGTCGTCTTGCCTTGGTCTCTCCTTCTTATCATCCAGTCCCTGGAGCTTCTTGAAAGCACGTTTCGTCGATAAGAAGAAGTCTTCATCTCTACGAACTCCGGGATTTTCCCCGTTTTCGATGAAGAAAACTGTGAAGGAGGAGACTTGGGAGCTGCGGGCTGAAATTTGTCCCTCAAAAGAAAGAACGCAAGAGTCTGACAGGACTTTGTAACCTCCGAGGTAGAAGGGGGCTGTAGCAGGTTCATCTTCAACCCGATTCCCCCCAAGCCGAACTACCCAGTTCTCCTTCTTCTCTCAACGGAAGAGGAGAACGTCTGTCAGGCGAAGGCGTCCTATTGGAGGGTCTTAGCAAGATCAAAGGACCCCTATCCTTGCAAGATGCAGCCTTATCACGGCTGTCTTCTTTCTGACGCTTACTGCTCGCTGATGGAAGAGCGTCCTGAGGCGGACGAGCGTCTTCCGCGCCTTCCGCGGCAGTCTCACCTGCCCGAGAAGCGTCTTTACCTCTCTTCGCTGGCATACGTGCCTGAGCGCGTAACAAAGTGTCTGGGGGTAAGAATTCTTGTTCAGAATCCCCGAAAGCGTCTTGAAAGGAGGCCTGAACGTCCTGGCGAACTTCCTGCCAAGCGTCCTGTCTAGCGTCCTGGAGAGCGTCCTGCCGAGCGTCCTGTGTAGCGTCCTGGCGAGCGTCCTGACGAACGTCCTGCCTAGCGTCCTGCCAAGCGTCCTGACGAAAACGTCCTGCCGAGGCGTCCTGACGAACGTCCTGCCTAGCGTCCTGCAAGGCGTCCTGACGAACGTCCTGCCTAGCGTCCTGCCAAGCGTCCTGACGAGCGTCCTGACAAGCATCTTGCCGAACGTCCTGCCGAGCGTCCTTGCACAAAGCGTCTTCAAAAGCGTCCTGTCGTAACGTCCTTCTATAAGACGAACGAGATCGGCGAATCGCTGAAGGAGAAGCGATCGGCGAACGAGACGCAGGAGGAGAAGGCAACGGAGACTGCTTAGTCCTCTTGACAGGCAAGTCTAAGGTCCTTCCTCCGCTTAGGCTCGACTGCTGCTGGGCGAGTCCTCTGAGCCATAAGCGAGGATAGCTGGTCCTGAAGGGACAAAAGAATTTCTTCGTTGGGAGAATAATGAGTCGAGGAAGCAGGACTGGGGTCCTGTGAGAAGACGAGGGGCAGAGGGGGACGGCCTCCTTCCTTCTCAAAGGAACAGCTACCTGTTTCTCAGGTGTACGCGCCTGTGCGCGCAACCTAGCGTCCTCATCGGAGGAGATCCTACCTCTCTTCTGAGGCGGAAAGACATCATAAGCGTCTTCCGACGAAAGCGGCGAAAGAGGACGTGAAGCGTCCTCCGCAAGAAACGTCCTCTTTAACGGACGCGAGTCTCTCAGAGCGCTCCACCCCTTGCGCGGGGAGGACGCTTCGGAGGACGAGAAGCACTCCTTCAAGACGCGTGCTCGTGTGCACGGTCCTTGGCAGCCTGGTCTTTGCTACATGGTGGCCTGCCCGAAGGGAGCCAGATCGGTGGGAAGCCCCCGAGTAACCCTCTTGCGGCTTTCGACATACCTCCTCCTGGGTCTTGGAGTCTGATAGAGTCTAGCCTAGAGGCATTATGGGGCCGATCTGACGCCCCCTCCACAACACTGGGGGCACGATCACACACTTGCACCGAGCCAGTTTCCAAGGCTTTCACTTTGGTCTCCAGATGCGAAGGGACTCCAAAATCATAGAGAGAGCATCCGCTCCTCCCGACACAGAATCAGAGCCCGAAGGCAACACAGGTTTAGGGGTTGTAAACACTACAGGTGTTAGTGCAGGAGAAAACGTTAGTCTTACCTTTGGAAGAACTTCTTGTGAGGAAGACCTCCTGATCCTATCGCGCTCAATTTAAGGCGATAGGACTCATATGCTCTCCATTCATCATCAGTCAATTTTCTCACATTCCTTGCACCGATGATCAATCAAACAATGAAGCCCCCTACAACTCATACATACTGTGTGGGGTCTACCGATGCTTTCGGTAGCCTCACCTTACAATCAGCACTCACACACACTCTGAAACTCACACCACGTTGATCAGACATATCTTATAGAGAAAAGTCAATCCAAAATCAAAAACGTCCACTCGCGCATGCCAATTCAACAATCCAATTCAATACCAACAAAAATCAATCAGATACTTAGAAACGAGTCAATTTCCAAAAAATCCTGAGCAGAGGTCTGTAAACAGATGTTTACCGACCGGCGACAGAAAAAAAATATGAATAGAAAATGGGAATGGTTCCTGATATCCGCCTCCCAGCGGCGGGAATGGGTACTACCACCTGGCCGCCCACTGCGTGTGCCGCGAGTTTGAAATTTCTGTCGGACGTCAGAAAATACAGCTATATATATATCTGTCAGGTAAGTGGCATGAACAAACCCTCTTATTACATTTCCTAAGCGATTGAAAAAGGGGAAAAGAGAACTAAACATCCATCCCCCCTGTTCAATATCATAGGATGGCGTTTAATGGTACCGATCCCGGATCGAGAATAAGGGAGCAGAGAAGAACGAAGCCTCTTCGTCCTCAACATATCGAAGAGAAGAATGAAAGGGCGTTCCCTAAAGTCTACACAACTCTCACTTACTTCTAAAGAAAGATTCACTCGTAAGTGAATAGTTGCTGCCGTCGATCGAGACGATTCGTACAGACTTTTGCAATCCTGTAACGAACCTCTAGAGATCGTTACATTCTACGCCTGTTGTTATAATAGGCTCTTTCTCGTAAACTCGAACAAGGACCGACCGAGAAGATACTTCTTAAGGTATAAGAGAGCTGTGGAATATCAGAGTTGATCTGGACCACTGGTTCCCCCCAAAAACTCGTTTCGAGGACTGGAGGGACTACCGAATCGCTTTTACTTCTTTCAGATTAAGATCCAGGACATCTGAAACCCTATCCAGATGTCCGGCACCTTCTTTCTATCACCTCAGGTGATAGACGCACTGAGAGATGTTCAGAATCATTTCTAGATCTAGAATAATATTTCAGTTTCCCGGTAGGAAAAAACTGTGGTCTGAATTGCAGTCTATTCGGGGAAAAAAACTTCTTCAGGAAGGAAATGGTCCCCAGCAAGCTCATCCATTCCCTCCCCGAGTATGCTTACTTCCCTAATAAGGCTGCGCTTTGCCTAAGCAGGAGAGCAAATAAAAGTGCAATGTTGCGGTAGACTCGTAGTTCCATACCGTGCGGTAACGAGCACCGAAAGGATTAAGAGAATAACTCTGTTGAACATAGTAAGGCAAAACGAATGCAACGTTTATTCATTCACGTAAGAAATCCCTCAATCTTAGGCTAAAGTCCGTGACTGTAGGAGAGAGATACAGTTAGTCAGTCAATCCCGCAGGAGAGACGTAACCGTCAGCACAGAGATACGGTTAGTCAGTCAATCCCGCAGGAGAGAGAGACGTAACCTACCGCGCATGACAGCGCACGATCTGTTACTGGCTCGGTTGGACTGGAGGACAGACACAGCGTGACAGCAGCAGCCAGCAGCTTACGAACGTCGTCTCTTAACTTTATGTCTGGGTTATGCCAGCTTACCCTATTCTACGGAAGAAAATAGGTCCGTTTAGTTTTTTGAGCAGTAAAAACTGCTCAAGCTGGTATATTTAAGCGAACAGAAAACGCTAAATATATAGATACGTTTGTGTCGTCAGAACACTACCATACAACGGTAAAAGATAAATCGGAAACTCCTGGAAGGCTGCAGGGAGTAACGATTAAATGTCCTTAAAATAGACAATAGACCTCTCGGTTGCCATCCGAAGAGGTAACTACAGCAAGCGTATATGACTTGAACCAACCAGAAGTAAAATAACGCAAGGCAAAATATGAAATATATCACAATAAAGTTTGTTCATACTTACCTGGCAGACATATATATGCTGAATTCGGAAATACAGCTACATACATATCTGACAGGCAAGTTTCATGAACAAAACTTAAGAGAATCGAAGCAGTCAGCTCAAGCTTCTTATGTTATTGGACATAGCGTTCATTGACGTAGTCTACAAGTCTATTTCTTGTACGAGTCCTGCGAATGACGAATGAGAGCTCTTCCGAATCTTGTCAATAAGAGCTTATTCGCTTACGCAATATCAAGTTAATGAGATGTTTGTCAATGAGAACTAACCCATTTACGGGACAAAGAGATATTTTGTCAATGAGGGGATACCCACTTACTTGACAAAAACGAAAGTATATTGTCAATGGGGGAAAGTCACTGAATTGACAAAACGTAATCCAGGAAAGTCGAGATCATTTAATTTTTCCGATTCCCGTCTCAAACGAGGAAGGGGCAAGAATCCTGTTAAGAGACTGGGCTTACGGCAGGTAGAACGACGATGTTCAAATCGGCAGCGTAGTCCCGACTAGAAACTAACAAAATCTATCATCTGAAAAACCCTTTCAGATGGGCTAAAAAGAAAAAAACTTGCAAAATTATCCTGGGAAGAGGAAGAAACTCTCCAACCAGCTTCCTCTCCCGTATCACAACTAATGCCTGCTAAAGCTTAAATTTATTGGCAGTATGGCAAAGGAAGTCCTGTCTTGCGCTTTCTGAAGAGCGTCCTTTTGATGAGTGCCTTTGCAAGAATCCTACTGAACGTTGCCGAGAGTCCTGACGTGCAGGACATCGAGCCTTACATAACCCGTAACTGCCTTATCGCAAAGTCTTGACTGCGGTAGTGGCAACTTAAATTTATTGGCAGAATGGCAAAGGTTGCGGTAGAGCAAACGAGATCTTCCCTTGAGCTTTCCTTAACTCCATCCAACCTATGCGAAAAGCAATATTAATTGACAGAGACCTCTTGAATTCACGAAACCCGATGTCTTGCTGGGTTCGAAGAAGAAGTTCTGTTCACCTTTCAGCTTCCTCCGAAGCACTGGCCGTACTTCACATTCTTTGCAGGTGAAGTAGAAGGTATCACCGAAGGTATAGGTAAAATTGTCTTTTAGGCCCAAATCTGTAAACAATGAGCTTCTTGCAAGAGTTTGCAACAGAAATGTTCAGCCAGGCGACACACCTGGCGTGCGCTGGTGCACGCTCGGCGTCCACTGGCGCGCGCATCGGCGTCCACTGGAGCGCGCTCGGACGATCCACTGGCGCGTGCGCTGGCGTCCTACACTGAGCGCGCTTGCGTGGCGCACCCCGCGCGCGCCTGGTGCTGGAGTCCATCCGAGCGTCCCCGGGCGTCCGCTCTCAAAAGCTTCCTGCTACTATGACTCTTTTAGTATTCTCGGTGGAAAGACGGACACGAGTTCAGGCGACGTTCGCCTTCTTACTTCTCACTGAAACGCATAACGAGAGAGAGAGAGAGAGGACGTGAAGCGTCCTCTTCTATAAAGCTTCTATTTAGAGGGCGCGAGTCCTTCCGAAAGCTCCAACCCCTGTACGGGGAGGACGCTTCGGAGGACGAGAAGCAATCTTTCAGGATTCGTGCACGCGCACGACACTTTCGGCAGTCTGGGGATTTTCATCAGAAACTGCCGAAGGCACGCCAGATCGGTGGGGGTTCCTTGTAACCCTCCTTAGGCTTTTCGACATGCTCCCTCCCCGGGTCCTGGGAGTCAAGCAGAGGTCCCGGCCTAGAGGCGAAACGAGGCCGATCTGACGCACCCTCCACTACACAAGGGGTATCACTGCACTTCTGCACTTCACTTTTACTCTCTAAAGCAAGCACTTTCGATTCTAAGTTACGAATCGAAGAGTATCAGAGAAAGGGCAATTCCTCTACAGACACTGCTTAGGGCCCGAAGGCAACACTGCAGGGTAGGAGTAACAATTACAGAAGTAGCACTTCACAGCAATGAAGGAGAGCGCACCTCTCGTAGACATATTCATAGCCCGTAGCCGGCCCATACTACAGGGTTAGGCAAAATAAAGTCTACAGGAAGGTTAGCAGGTTCACTACCCTGACTTTTGTTACTGATTAATTGCGTACATACGAATCATACGTCTTCCTTACGGAATTAGACATGTTTACTGATTAATTGCGTACATACGGATCATACGTCTTCCTTACAGAATAGACAAAGTCTCATACTCCTTACATGACAAATCTCAACAAAGAAGCAAGACCCATACCCCTCGTACATACCAAGTGCGGATCTACCGAAGCTTTCGGTAGCCACACCCTATCTTTGCAGACAACCCCGTCTGAAACTAGCCTAACTAGATTCAGATATTTTATGCAAAAATGAATCAAATTCAAATCAATTTAAGATAGCGTATGCCTAGCCACAAATCCAAGTAAATAAATCAAAAGACAATTAGGATACTTAGCGGCAATGAAGTTTCCAAAATCCTAAGACGGAGGTACTGAAAACAGGTGTTTTCAGCACCGGCGACAGAAAAATTATGAATAGAAAATGGGAATGGTTCCTGATACCCGCCTCCCAGCGGCGGGAATGGGTACTAACCACCTGGCCGACCACTGCGTGTGTCGGAAGTTTTTAAAATTCTGTCGGACTTCAGAAAATACAGCTATATATATATCTGACAGGTAAGTTTCATGAACAAAAAGAAAAGTAAAAAAAATACAACACAAGCATTCAAAGAAATAAGAAAAGTAAGAAAATATTAGTCTTTCTAAGCAGGTCTGAAAACATCAATATCCCTTACGAATGGGGAAAAAGAAAAATAGCAAAATTCGTTTGTATACTAGAAGCCAGTCCCTACCATCAACCCCAGCCTTAAGCTCTCCAAGTACCTGAAGTAAAATGCCTCAATGTAAATTTAAAAGTGAGACTTTCTGATCAGGTTTTCATGACGGCTGTTGATACGAAGTAGTATACTGAACCTCTCTTTCTTAGAAGAGTGCTCATACTCCTTATTCAGTTAATGCAAATTTTCGGGTTGCCACTGTTACAGGAATTTCCCAAAATTTTAAAGTACTATATTGTTTTACTTCAAGGTACAAAGACAATGAAACTCATTGCTGAACTGAGAAAGTTCTAGTCAAATTAAGTGTAATTATTTTCTAAACCTTGACAAAAAGATGCATTAATTATGGAATGTTCATTGAATCATACATTGTATATTTGAGTATGTATCCTTGAGCAACACTACAATGAGGTTAATGGTCAGGTCTTCTACCCTTATTCTGTACGTCTTGACTACAAGCCAGAATGATATCAGGAATTCATTTGTTTTTTAACTTTCACACAGTGATTCCCCAACTACAAATGACACCAGCATGTATTTTTGCAGCAGACTATGCTTTCTGACCCTTATTTTCCATTATTTGCTCCAATATTAGATAGATCTTTTCAAATAAAATTTTACAAATTCTTGTAAATATGCTTACCCTTTGAAGAGACATTTTGCACTCACTTTAGACTAGTATTCCTTTCTACATAGATTAAAACATTATTTTAATTTGTATGAATACACTGACTATATGGTTTTCAACTCTAAGCCATGGGGCTCAAAAATACATGAAAATTTTTACTTCTGTTATGTTGGAGGCCAAAAGAGGCACGACATAGATGTAATGAACTTTCAACGAAGCCTGATCTGACAGTGTTTGTGCATTTAGGAATGGTCAAATCAAGTACCCTCTAAAATGACTGTATTTTAAAAGCTTTATGACTTGTGTCTGTTTCACTTCATTCACTCTTTCCATTCATAAGTTGGCCTCTCTGAAGGGGCTATTTCCTTGGCGTGGTATCTTGTGATGAATGTGAAAAGCAAGAAATTACTAGAGAAACATTGTGATAAAAGATAAAAATTGAAAAATATATATGAGAGAGAGAGAGAGAGAGAGAGAGAGAGAGAGAGAGAGAGAGAGAGAGAGAGAGAGAGAGAGAGAGAGAGAGAGAGAGCAAATTCAGCAATGACCCCATCACTGCAAAGCTTGAACCATGTTTTAATTTTCATATACTGTACTGGATAGTTTCCACCCTACACAGATATATATATATAGCTTTCCATTTCTCTAATTGCAGGGGTTCAATAAACAGCAAAGTAATAGAAAATAGCTTACCATATGGCCCATACATGCTGTTAAGTATCCACTTCCAGAGCCAACATCCAAGGCCCTATTTCCTTTCTTTAAATGATTACTCAGTAACTCCAGTGCATGAGCATGCTGTAAAAGACAAAATTGTAAAAATTTGCTCATCATAAAAAGATTTTGACAGGGATGAAAATGGATGAGAAGCTGGTCAAAGAGTAGTAGACATGGAAGAAACAGGATGAAGACTTGTAGAAGGGGCCAAAATACCTGAAAAGTACATAGTTAAAGACCTTGATCAGATGGGAATTCAGAAAGACTGTACTACACAGAAACCGGAAGACAAAGCTAATATTAAGTCTTAGTTCATATTTGGAAAATATGTCATAATAATGGCATCGTAGAAAAACAAATCAAGTTATTTAACTACATAAATACTCTAGAATATTTATTTTAAAAATTACACAAGAGAACATTCAAGAATCTGTATGAAAACTGTAATTTCACATTTTACATAAATATATTTCTGTATACTTTTTAACTAAGAATTGGTATTTCTGGGCTTAGCCTGTGTCGATCCATGAAATAGTTCCTTTAGCACTCATTTCTAAGGTATAAATATTGCTATAAATACCAGAGAAAAAAGCTATATGGTAATGCCAGAATAGTCCGGCTCGCTCACCTTTATTTAAGGTGTCGGTATGGTATCTGGGGTGAGTGAAACCACTACCAGAGGTCCCCCTGCCATTTAGTCTCTTCCTTTCTCAATATCCCTTGTCTACAGAGGAGCCGTTCCAGGCCCCCGCTACCGCTACAACTAGCGCTTTGTTTATCATTCCTTTCGATAGCACGACTTTGCTAACACACATTTTTTCTAAGTGTAGTGATTTCGCTTCGGAATTTCTCCTTTTTGCATCATGGAATGTCAGGTAGATTCTGCATCTAAGTTGAGTACTGCAATTAATGTTTGGTATTATTTGGAGGTAGCGATAGGCATGATAAACTGTTTTAAAATAGGTTAAATGCGGGAGCGGCAACCCGTGCGTTGCCGCTCCCACGCCGCCATTTCGTGGCTCGCTACCTGTGTATATTTACGCTCTTATCGTACACCAATTGGTCTCCTATACTAATTGGAGTCGATTTTCATCATTTAGCCGTTCTCTATATATATAATTTATAGATGCGTTTTTATTTATCTGACGTTTTAATGTTTAGTCCGATCGCGGGGATAGCCTACGGACCGAATCGCATGCTTTCGGGACGTAGCCTACTCAGTTAGCCATATTTTACATCTTGAGGTTGGCATATCAACCATATATCTAGTTAAGATGTATTATATGCTATTAGTATTATGGTAAGACACCCCTGTCTTCTACGGTAGGACCCTGATCCATTCGTAGCCTATACATGTTCGTCCTCGAGCCACCCTGGCCACCTTGCCCTTTCGGTTAAATATTTTGATTCGGAATCTAGGCAGCTAAGCCGCTCTGAGTTTGCCAGGCCAACTAGTTCAGATCGATTCGATTTACGAAGTTAGGCCAGCTGCTCGAGAGGACTCATTGCTTTCCCTTTCGCTCCATATTTATTTCTCTCTTTCTTATCTCCCCCGCGTTAGGACAGGATGTGTCTTGATATATGTGTTTTATTATGATTCATAACCCTCTTACGCCGGAGCGGTAAAAAAAAAAATTGTCTCCCGTGTGCCGGAGGGGTTTCGGAGTGAGCGCGGAAGCGGAAAAAATATTTTTTTCAAAAAATGACAATTTGTCCAAAATTGCATTTTTCCTAACTATACAAACCTGAGGTCCTTTTACAATAGGAAGGTACTAGCGGCAGCTGGATAGGTCGTAAGCTTTCGAACAAGGGGTTCGGTAGTTAACTGCTTGTCCGACAGGCGCGCGCGCGCGACTGGGAGGTAAACAAATCACTTTTGCTTTTGGCCCAAGCAAAAACTGCAGAGTGAGGGGTGGCATGAGGTGGGACTATGTGGTAAAAGGACCTCAGGTTTGTATATTTAGGAAAATGCAATTTTGGACAAATTGTCATTTGTTCCGACACGGCATACAAACCTTCGGTCCTTTTACAATAGGAAGACTCACTTCTTGGTGGGAGGAATCTGAGTCTTTTGTGAACAGACTGGTGTTCGCCCAACCTTGGAATGCCTCCCTGGTCGTAAGAGCGAGGGAGGGATCCAAGCCTCTGTCCGATTGATCGGGGTGTGCACCGCAGGATCAATGGTCAGACCTCTGGACCAAGTACTAAGAGAGAGGCAAGCGTATCTCTTCGTACCAGCAAACAAGAACAAGTTCCTATTTGCAAGAGGCAACATAAAGTTATGGTTTGTCTCTTGTTGGCATCCACTTCCCCCCCCTTGTAGGAGGAAGTGGTGGATATTCGCTCCCATCCCTAGTGAAAGGGATAGGATGGGGCTCTGTCGAGTAGCTCACCGGCATCTCGTCCTTATCCAGCAAGGTGATGACCGTATCCCTCTACCCACAGGTAGAGGGGGAGAAAAAGATAGGAAGAGAAGCCAGTCACTCTCTCATTCACTTACTATTCTTACAGTCACACCAGGACTCGATGCTGTTCAGCCTGCTAGGGTCTGGGTTAGCTACACAACGTGTTGAGCAGCCACCACGGGTCCCAAGGAAAACGATCCAAGGACCTGTGGGCAATATCCAAAGGGTAGAAGGAGGTGCCAGTGGTCTGGTTGTACCAGACCCCTGCCTTCAGTACCTGCGCCACGGAGAAGTTCTTGTGTAACTCGAGGGAGTGTACTTCTAGGTCATCTTGGTGCTGACGAAGTCTTCAACACTCAGCCTGGGATGTTCGAGTTTCTTCAGAAAGCGCGGTCGCGCTTTCACAGGACAAAGCAGCATCTCCTTCGCATCGAAGGCGGTGAAGTCCATTAGGGAGGGGATTGTGAAGGACTCTAACCGATCGTCAGGAACCGAAGGGTTCAGAGTCTTCGCTACGAATTCGGTACAAAATCGAGCGTCACGAATCCCCATCCCCTGGATGCTTGACTTCGCAGGAAAAGTCATGCAATTACCTCAGAGGAAAAGAAGGGAATGGTCGTATGACCTATCCCTCTTCTCGACTTCGGTGATGTCCTGTACCCATACTGGTCTATCCGTCTGCAGCGAAGTTGTTCTTCTCGGTAGTGGATAGGACACCGACACTCAATGGTGGTGTCGATGGTATGGGTACTGTGACAAGCCGTTAGGACGAAAAGAAAAGACTGTTGATGGAACAACCGAACTAAGTCCACAGCGAAGTTCGTAACAGACTTGGGCGCTCTGACAGCTGCCGACTGACTGCGTTCGGTAGGAGGCAAGTTGTCCAAGCACCCGAGCAAGTCACGTGACCTTCGCCTTAAAAGGGTTATGCCAAGAGACTAAACAAATAATTTGTTCGTCACCGATGCCAGAAGGCAAGGTGATGACTCTCTTAAGGCATGTGCCCAACAGGCGAAAGTCAATTGCCTTCTAGAGACCGAGGTCCCTGATGGCAAGATATCTCATAGTATAGTTGATTCTCGGCTAAGGAGAAACAACACTATGTGTCGTTGAAGACGAAGGTGTACAGAAAATGCAACCTACGTCTTCACAGCTGAACCGAGAGAAGGATTCTCAAGATTATGAACCTGTGCTACAAACACTGAGAACGCTAACCGCTATTCATTGCTGTCCGGTGAGGATCGTAGTTGCAATGAAAGCGGAGCGCTTTTCAGTAATGAAGACACAGGGGAATACTGCCTGAAGACCTGCTTCTCATGGGCTGAACATTTGGAAGTAGAGCTGTCAGGTCGGAGAGTAGGCGATGTCTTCTGACACATCTGTTATTCGGGGCGAACAATGAATAATTGCACACCTACGAATACGAGATATTTTGAAGACAAACTCAGATGTCTGCAAAAATCATTCGCATTATCGCGGTGCGATGCAGCGGGTGACTAGTACAGACTTCTGTTACCGTGCGGTAAACAGAAAGATGAGAGTCCAAGAGATATCTCTGTTGAAAATTCTCGCAATGTCGAAGGCAATGAAATCGAGCGTCACAGCAGTAGATGGTCCTTCATTATTGCGAGAATCCCCGTTAATCAGACCTAAGTCCATGATTGTTGGGCAGAGATACGGTTCGGTAGTCAATCAAACCAGGGGAGAGAGAGACGTAAACTGACCGTGCATCTCCGAGACCTAGCTGATACTGAGCCGCTATCAGGCAGTTCAATACGCAGTAGCTCTCGGTGACTCGTCATCCTGAGTTGCCAGGTAATCCATTATTCCACGAAGGAATGCGTTCGGCTAGAACCATCGAGCATAAAGAATACGCTCGAGCAATTATATTTAAACGAAACGGATTTCGGTAAATACAAAAGCTGATTTGGTGTTGTCATGACAATACCAAGTATCTAAAATCGAAACTGATAACTGCTGGGAGGTTGCAGGCAACCCCGAGTTGCAGTTCAATTAAGATACAATTCGTCTCGGTCACAAACCGTAGAGTTAACTACGGTATGCGCCTACCCCCCCGGACAATTCAACTGTTAAAAGAATCATGTCGCGAGGGTAATATACGTAGTATATTTGTAGGTTCTGTACAACGACCTCCATCCTAAATTCTTTTCCCCTCGAGGAATGAGAATAAGGATTGGAGATCGACCGCCTTCGTTCTCTAGTCAAGAGAGTGAAGGAGAAGTCTTTCCCAAAGGAAAGCTTCAATGGTGAACAGAATACCGAAGACGATAGTTCAAGCCAAAATGACAATTTGTCGAAAATTGCATTTTTCCTAACTATACAAACCTGAGGTCCTTTAACAATAGGAAGGTAACTAGCGGCAGCTGGGACGGTCGTAAGCTTCGAACAAGGGGAGAACACGGTAGTTAACTGCTTGTCCGATCGTGCGCGCAGCGCCGCGCGGGCGGGCGGTGAAGAATCACTTTTGCTTTAGGCCCATGCAAAAAGTTGGCAGGGTGAGGGGTGGTATGAGGTGGACTATATGTAAAGGACCTCAGGTTTGTATAGTTAGGAAAAATGCAATTTTCGACAAATTGTCATTTGTTCCGATACGTAATACAAACCCTCGGTCCTTTAACATATGGAAGACTCACTTCTTGGTGGGTGGAATCTGAGTCTTTTGGTGAACAGACTGGAGTTCGTCCAACCTTGGAATGCCTCCCTGGTCGTAAGAGCAAGGGAGGGATCCAAACCTCTGTCCGATTGATCGGGGTGTGCACCGCAGGATCAATGGTCAGACCTCTGAGCCAAGTACTAAGAGAGAGGCAAGCGTATCTCTTCGTACCAGCATTGTAAGAACTTGTTCCTGTACAGGAGCCAACATAAAGTTATGGGTTTGTCTCAAGTAGGCATCCACTCCTTCCCCCTTGTTGGAGGGAGTGGAGGATATTTGCTTCTATCCCTAACTAAAGGGATAGATTGGGGCTCGGTCGAGTAGCTTACCTGCATCGAATTCCTTTCCAGCATGGTGACGACCGTGACCCTCTGCCCACAGGTAGAGAGGAGAGAAAGATTGGAGAAGAGAAGCCAGTCGCACTCTCATTCAACCATTCATTCCTACAGTCACGCAGGAATCGATGCTGTTCTGCCTGCTCGGGGTGCTGGGTAAGCTTACACAACGTGTTGAGCAGCCACCACAGGTCCCAAGGAAAAAGTATCCAAGGACTTGTGGGCAATATCCCGAAGGTAGAAGGACGTGAAGGTAGTCTGTTGGCCCAGACACCTGCCTTCAGGACCTGCGCCACGGAGAAGTTCTTACGGAACGCCAAAGAGGGTCCAATACCTCTGACTTCGTGGGCTCTCGGTCGGAGCGTACGGATGTCGTCACTACCATCAGCCTCGTACGCTCTCCTGATCACCTCACGCAGCCAGAAAGAAAGCGTGTTCTTGATACTTCTTTCTTGGTAACCCCCAGTGCTAACGCAGAGGCGTTCGACACTCAGGCCTGAGGTTGTCGAGTTTTCTTCAGATAGCGCCGTAGCGCCCTCACAGGACAAAGCAGCATCTCATCCGTATCGTTGTCGGTGAAATAAAATCCATTAGGGAGGGGATCGTGAAAGACTCGAACCTGTCGTCAGGGATCGACGGATTCTGAGTCTTAGCTACGAAATTCGGGATGAAATAGAGCGTCACAGATCCCCAGCCCCTGGAAAATGTTTTACACTGAAGGACAGACCATGAAGTTCCCCTACTCTCTTCGCCGATGCCAGGGCCAGCAGAAGAAGAGGGTCTTGAGGGTCAGATCCCTGTCTGACGACTCTCGGAGTGGCTCGAATGGTCTTCGAGTTAAACTCCTAAGGACGAGTCACATCCACTCAGGGGGGCCTGAGTTCCCTGGGTGGGCAAGACCTTTCGAAGCTCCTCTAAGCAAGGAGATCTCGAACGAGTTCGAGATGTCCAGTCCCCTCAGTTTTAGGACGAGCGCCAGTGCTGCTCTATATCCTTTAACTGTGGGTACTGAGAGGAGCTTCTCTCGGCGAAGAAACACGAGGAAAATCCGCTACCTGCTGAAGAGTGGCTCTGAGAGGAGATAGACCCCGTCTACGACACCAACCACAGAAGACGGCCCACTTCCCCTGGTACACAGCTGCAGAGGACTGTCTGACGTGTCCAGCCATCTCTGTTGCTGCGCTGCGAGAAAAGCCTCTCGTTCGCAAGAGATGGTGGATAACAGCCAGCCGTTGAAGTTGTAGGGACTGGACTGCTCGGGTGGTACCCGCTCCTACGTGTGGCTGGGCTAGAAGGTTGTGCCAGTGGGGCATCTCTCTCGGTTCTTCCGCAAGAAGAGCAGCAGGTCCGGATACCAAACGGCTTGAGGTCGTTTGGGAGCCACCAGGATCATCCTGAGATTGGGAGTGACCAGCGCTCGGCTGATCACTTTCCGAATCAGACAAAAGGGAGGAAAGGCGTAGACGAAGAGGTTGTCCCAGGGGTGTTGAAGAGCGTCCTCTGCAGCTGCCCATGGGTCCGGCACGGCTGAGCAAAAAACTTGAAGTTTTTTGTTGTGCCGGGTGGCGAACAGGTCTATGACCGGACGCCCCCACAGGTTGAAGAGCCTTTCCGCCACTTCTGGGTGTAGGGACCACTCGGTCCCTATTACCTGATCCCGACGGCTGAGCTTGTCTGCTACTACATTCCTCTTGCCTGGAATGTAGCGTGCTGACAGCTCTATCGAGTGAGCCTGGCCCACTCGTGCACCTGCACAGTCAACTGGTGTAGCGGGAGAGACACTAGGCCCCCCTGCTTGTTGACGTATGCCACTACTGTGGTG
>NC_061108.1:125228513-125300313 GCF_015104395.2 Macrobrachium nipponense
AGACAATATCTACTACAGTCTAGTTAAACCCCCTTTCCCCGCAAGACGCGGTAAATTTGAATGGCGGGTGTACGTACGTAGCTAAAACTTGATATGCTGATCCGCACGGGTTCTGCACAATTAATTAATTGTAGTTTATTGTTAATATCTTCTTTATTACTTACTATTTTCACTTCAAATAAATTGCAAGTTCAAGGCAGAACCTTTCTATATGAAATGGACACCTTTTAAATTGTATTATTCCCTTCTCTATATGTTTTTCTAGATTTCCTTTAATATCCAAAATTTGGTCAATATTCTCAGCGGTTAGTGAAGACAAATTTTGTATCCTAATTTCATAAATTACTGCTTGATCAATTTACGTAAACTCAATGCTATAATATTCCAAATTTACTTGTCATTCAGGGGAAAGCAAAAGCAGATGGATATACATTTTCAGAACATTTTTAGAGTATAATTCATAACTACTCAACACACTGGCACTAAACTCAAAACACCTCTGAACGTATGTGAAATATGCCTTGTTCAGTAACACAGCACAAACAAGTATTAATTATATATATATATATATATATATATATATATATATATATATATATATATATATATATATTTATATATAATTTACATTATTTATATATGTGTATAATATATATATATATATATATATATATATATATATATATATATATATATATATATATATATATATATATATATGAATGTGAGTGCATGCACATGTTCATTTATATATCTACATGTGTACAGTATACTAAACAAAAGAAAGGAAAAATATATGTTCATCCATAAGTCGGTACTTTACTCTTAGTAGTTCTTATGATATGAAGCAAAGCATGCAGCACAAAGCCCAACATCACATTTTTGGTATTCCCAAGTAGAGTGTACGTTTTTATTCAATATCAGCATGTAATAATTACGAAAAATAAGAATTATGATAAAGATTATCACTCGAAACCAAGACGCCAACCATGATATCTCAATGTACATTCGAAAAATTATTAGCTTTTGCTACAAATTCACTTATATGATATACGAATTATTCCATTACTGGTAATTCCTGTTATCACTTAAAACTTGTTTTATCATTCTATCATGTCTTTATCCCATATTAACCTGTAATAATTACAAAAATAACGATAAGAGATAGTAGTTATCGAAAGCCGGTCACGAAACACTCAAAACCAACGCCGAGACTGAAGTTTTGCCGGGAATTTTTGCTTTTTTCCACGTCATAAACCTTTTAACCAATTAAGTAACGGGATTCTAATGATGTCATTGTGATGTAATAACATTTAGCCAATGACACTCAAGTATTGATATGGCATCATAGAGCACGGTACTGGTGTAAGAAATCTGTCTCTAAAAGTATTGGCGCGCGGTTCAAATCGGGCCACTAAAGTGGCTCAGCGTCGGGAGTTGGAAAGCCAGAAAAGTGGCTCCTCGTCTTTAGGGGGTTAACATATTCTCACTGAATTGATGTAGACTGTAGGCTATTGCCTTGTAGCCTATTGCCGATATTGTTATCTGAAACTGAAAGCAGGGCCGTTTCTAGCTATAAGTGGACTAGGCGATTGCCTAGGGACCCCAAGCCACCAGGGGCCCCCTGGGTAGCTTGGAAAATTTAAATTCCCCAAGCCACCTAGGGGCCCCCGATGAAAAGTTGAAGTTTCCCTTTGCTTGCTGAATTTGATCCTGTCATGTAGCAGCACATTGAGTGTGTTGAGAGTGGACATTTCAGTCATTTCAGCTATCTTGGAAATATCATCCAAAATAAACTTATTGCTACAATCAGTGGGAAAATAATGGACACAGTAGTGACTGAGATTAAACAGTCCAAATATTATTCAATCATTTTGGACTGTACTCCTGATGTAAGCCACCAAGAACAGATGTCAATTATCATAAGGACTGTTAAAATCGAGAAAGCACCAGAAATCAAGGAACATTTTATGGGATTTATCGTAGCTTCTAAAAAAACAGGTCTTGATTTGTCATCATTGATTTTGAAGAAACTAATGAAGCTGAATATTCCCTTTGATGACTGCAAAGGACAATCATATGATAATGGTGCCAACATGAAAGGGAGGAACAAAGGGGTTCCAGCCAGACTTCTTGAGAAGAACCCTTGTGCACTTTAAGTTCCACGTGGGGCACATTCCCTAAATTTGGTGGTATCTGATGCAGAACAGCTTCAACAGATGCCATCAGCTATTTCTGCAATCCTAAGGGAACGTGTCCCTGTTCCACTAAAGACTTGGAGTGACACAAGGTGGGAGAGCCGTATTAACAGCATAGAGGCTGTGTGGTACCAGGCCTCTAATATAAGGGAAGCTTTGCTGAAGATCAGGGAAGTGACAGACCCTCTGACCAAGGTTGAAGCCCAAACTTTGGCAGAAGAGGTGAGGTCATACCGATTTATCATTTGCACAGTCGTATGGTATGACATTCTACACAATGTGAACCATGTCAGCACTCCTGCAGTCTCCCACAATGGGGCTTGATGTGGCAGTTGACCTCCTCACTAAAGCAAAAACATCTCTGACTAACTAGAGAAGAACTGGCTTTGCTTCAGCTCAGACATGTATGAGGAAATGAATGCAGAGGTTGTAGTCAAAGAGAAAAGTTTAAAAAGCACAAAAACGCACTTTGCTTATGAAGCCCCAGATGAGCCCATTGCAGATGTCATGAAGAGGCTAAAAGCAATATTCTTTAATTTTGTTGTTGACAAAGCCATTGAATCCTTAACTGATAGGTTTGAAACACTGGGTGAAGTGCGAGACAGATTTGGAGTGCTGCTCAGTTTCCAAAAACTGGATGATTAGGCATTGAGCAACCAGTGTGACAACCTCTGTATGACATTAAGCGCTGGAAATGAAAGTAATATTGATGGAAAGGAACTGGCAATGGAAGTAAAAAACTTGCCAAGCTTACCGTCAGATGACATAACTGCTCTTGAGCTCCTCACCTTTATCCACAAAAAAATTTGGAGGAACTGTATCCCAATCTGTGGGTTGCCCTGAGAATCGCCTGCACTCTGCCTGTGGCTATGGCGGCCTCAGCAGAGAGGAGCTTCTCAAAGCTGAAGCTTATCAAGACCTATCTAAGGTCTTCCATGGGACAGGATCGACTCACTGGTCTTGCTATAATAGTCATCAACCATGAGGTTGGCAAGCAGGTGTCATATAAGGACAACATTCATGAGTTTGTGAGTAAAAAAGCCAGGAAGCAGACATTTTGAAGATAATACATTGTTACTGTGAATATGAAATATTAGATGTTTCTCTGCTATGTGTAACTGTGATGTTAATTAAGCATTATTTTAAGTGTTGTTTTTTTTATTATCTTTGCACTTTGAAACAGATGTGAAATAAATAAATGTGAAGTGTAATAGTTTCTTGTATCTTAGTAAACCAACTAAAGGGCTAGGATTTGCTTCATCACAGTTTGACAAACCCCTCGTGGATAAATGAAGTACCTATCTATCTAGGGCCCCCACATAGCTAGAAATGGCCCTGTCTGAAAGGATTATCTATATTTATTTAATAATAATTGCGGAACATTTCTTTAGATAAAATTTCTAAATAGAATAATAAATTCTCCAAAACAATTTTCACTCCTACAAATAGCTAATGATTACAAAATGCAAGAAGTGCCCACGTGTGCTGGTGAAATATAGCTCCATAGTCTAAACTAAAAATTCTTAACTGGAACTTGAAATTATACACTTAGCTGAATCAATAACTGTAGAACGGACTTCTCTGAGCTCTGGTTACTTGAGCAACCAAAAATGGAATGATGGCTTGGTCAGATATTGGTCGTATGTAAACAATATGACGATGCATATGCGAATGACCACTTCTTCTTCTTGCAGTTTTGACATAGGTAGACTGGGTATTATTGTTCACCGATGATAATAGAAAGTGCCCGCTGATAATGAGTCCATTTTACTCTATCACGTTATAATGGTTATCATTACGGCACACTACCCAGCCACAAAACCAGTTAAGAGAATTCTTTGACATTAGTCTGGTTGCCATGGAGCTCTGGATAGACCATGGAAAGGACAGTACATGAAGACGAGACAGCGACTACAATAACAAAAAATATATATATTTTTTAGCATTTCCTTCCATGTTTGGGGCCCATGCCCTCATTGTTGTAGGCATGATTGATTGTTAGAAAATCATGGTGTGTTTCAAAAACTTATTTTTTCATACAAATCCTGAGATACTGGTAGAGGTCACTGTAGGGTCAGTAGAGGTTGAACAACCAAGCCCCTGAATTCGTGGATTTTTCTTTGGACTATATCAACTCATTATTTGTGGGAAATTCGCCTATTCACATATTTTTGACCGAGAAATATTTACTAGATACTGGATTTCCACATCAATTTCAAGACTAAATGCACTTTTTGCAATAAACATATTAAAATAATCAGGTACAAGCATTTTTAGAAGGATTTTCTTGTGTTTGAACTGACAACATAGGCAGGGGTCTAATACACATCAGCAAATACTGGGGATCCACTGTATTGTCACGGGGATTGAGTAACCAAGCAAAATTTCAAGTCCACTGGATGAATGGCACAGGTTGAAAACTGAGTTGCAAGATTTGAGGCCAGACACCTTGGACAGAGATCAAGTATACAGTTTCTACCTTGTGTGAATTCTTTTGAAATTACTTTGATGAGAAAAACCTCTTTGATATACAAAGTGAAAGGTTCTCATGTATGAGTTCTCATGTGAGTTTTAAGATTACCTAATTGAGAAAAACTTCTTTGACATATTGAACAATTATATGGTTTTTCTCCTGTATGAGTTCTCATGTGACTTTTGAGACCACTTTCAAAAGGAAAACGTCTTTGACATGTAGAGCAACTATAAGGTTTCTCTCCTGTATGATCTCTCATGTGAGTTTTTAAATGACTTGATTGAGAAAAACTTCTTTGACATGTTGAGCAAGTATATGGTTTCTCTCCCATATGAATTCTCATGTGATATTTAAGACCACTTGATGCAGCAAAACGTCTTTGACATATAGAGCAACTATATGGTTTCTCTCCCATATGACTTCTCATGTGTTTTCTGAGACTACTTTCAAAAGAAAAACTTCTTTGACATAGAGAGCAAATACATGGTTTCTCTCCTGTGTGAGTTCTCATGTGCTTTGTGAGATCATTTCTTTGAGAAAAACTTTTTTGACATATAGAACAAGCATGTGGTTTCTCTCCTGTGTGAGTTCTCATGTGTGTTTTGAGATCACTTGATTGAGAAAAACTTCTTAGACATGTTGAGCAAGTATATGGTTTCTCTCCTGTATGAGTTCTCATGTGTTTTTTGAGATTAGTTGAGAGAGAAAAACTTTTTTGACATATAAAGCAAGCATGTGGTTTCTCTCCTGTATGAGTTCTCATGTGTTTTTTGAGATCGCTTGAATGAGAACAACTTTTTTGACATATAGAACAAGTATGTGGTTTCTCTCTATGGGTTCTCATGTGGGATTTCTCTCTTTTTGAAAATGCATCTCTCTTGCCAAAATGTCTACTTTCTTCTGCAATACAGATCTTCTTTACGCTTTCATCATCACAGCTTGAAGAGATGCCCTCCTCATACTTAACAGATTGGGATGAACAGTTCACATCAAATTCACCATGGTCAAAAAATTCTGGTTCTGCCTTGACTTCTAAGAAGGGGTCTGCAAATGAAGAGCCTTCACCTTTGTTTTCAATAAGGCCTTCCTCCAAATTCTTTTCCTCTTTGATTAACAACAACGATGACGATTTTTCAGCTTCCATTTTCAGGACGTTCTATGTACAATACTCAATCCTTGTAAGGAGCTGATTAAATTTTCCTACTGTAATACTCTGAAATAAAATGAAAAAAAAAAAATCAGAAAAATATATTCTGAATAGCACCACTCATAAAAACCAGAATGAGAAATTCAAAACAATTTCATATTTTACAATAGTGAGTGCTTTTCTCAACTCTGAAATAAGCATCTTTTGAGAAAACAAAAAATATCACAATGCAATGGTCATTTGGACAGAATTTGTCCCAAAAGATATAAAAAAGCAACACTGGATGCTGTTTGGAATCAACAAATTTATTCAGGCCAAAGTTGGTCGACAATTCAATCACCATTTTCTACCTTTACCACAAATTCAAGACTTACTCTAATTTTGACTATCAAATGAACATCATCTTTCCTTCATGAGTTGGGAGTATTATATAACTATTTAAGAAGAATGGGTTTTTTTATACGAGTTACATTTACATTTTATGGTAGAAAAGGCTATTTTCATTAGGAAAAATACAATTTTTTTAAAGTAAATTGTATTTTTACTAACTATACAAACAACCAGTCTTTTACATTAGAAATTACTTATGCCGAAGCTGGAAAACGGCTGCTTTACATTTAAACAAGGCAGCCAGGTAGTTAAACTACCATTTGGTTGGTAGAAGTCCAGCCAAACTGAACGTAAACATTCAAATTGCTTTCAGCCCAGGTATCAGACTGAGGGGTAACATGAGGTGGGCCTGATGTGTAAAGGGCCTTAGGTTTGTATAGTTAGAGAAAATACAATTTAATTTTTTTTAAATTGTCATTTATTCCTAAACGATACACAAACTCTCGGTCCTTTACACTAGGAAGACTCATACTTGGAGGGAGGAATCTGAATGAGTCTGTAGAACTGACTGGAGTTTGCACACCTGGAGTTTCTTCCTAGTCGAAAGGGCGAAGAAGAGAGTCATGCCTCTGATGAATTGATCAGAGTACAGGGACTGCATGATCAAACATCAGACTTCTGGGCTTTTTTTGAATGAGGGAGGAAACGTAACCCCATATGACAAACAAGCTGGGATGAATCTGAGAGTCAAAGACAGAATGGTAAATATAAGCAGTTTGATTATTGTCAGGGAACTCTCCCTCATCTCTTACGAGAGAAAGGGCAGTTGCATCTATAATCTAAAAGATATATAGAATGGTTGCTCAATTGCAAAACTTACCCTGCACTGGTGTCAGTTCCAGCATGTTACGGCTTAATCCACTCTCTGCCTGATGGAATGGAAGAGGTATGAAGGGACGGAGAAGAAGACGGGACAATCACTCCCACATTCATTCTCACATCCACAACTGTACATCTAAGGCAACCTTGTCCTGATAGAGGAGCTGGGTACCCAACACAACTTCTTGAGCAGGCAACACCTATCCCAAGGCTAAAGTCTCCAAGGACTTGTGGGCAATGTCCTGAAGGTATAAGGAAGTAAAGGTGGTCTGTCGAGACCACACAATAACCTTCAGAACCTGATGGACTGACAGATTCTTCTGGAATGTGAGGGTTGGACCAATGCCCCTAACCTCGTCAGCTCTCGGATGGGAAGTACCGTGTCGTCTATGCCAGCAGCAGAGTACATGTTCTTGGACACTTCTTTATTGGACAAGCCAGTACTGCTAACGAAGAGTCAGTGACACTCAGGCTGGAAATGCCCAGTCCTCTTCAGAAAAAGCTGCACCACTCTAATAAGACAAAGTAGCATTTCGTCTGCATCATTATCAATGAAGTCCTATAGGGAGGGGATCATAAAGGACTCAAACATGGCATCAAGGACCTACGGGTTTTGAGTCTTTGCCAGGAAGTCTGGAATGAAATTGATCATAACAGATCCCCATCCCCTCGAGTGTTTCACATCGAAGTCCATAAAGTTCGCCTCCTTTCTTCATCGATGCCAGGGCAAACAGGAACACAGTCTTCAGGGTCAGATCCATGTCTGATGACCCTCATAAGGGCTCGTACGGTGCATGAGTCTGGCCCCTGTCAAATGCAATCCCTAAGGTGGGCAAGAATTTTCAAAGCTGAAGCTTATCATCAAAAGCAAAATCTCCAGAGAGGAGGAGATATCTACCCCTTTCAGCCTATGTACTATTCCTTGGGGAACTCGATAGCCTTTCACTCTTGAAACAGAGAGAAGGTTCTCTTGGCGAAGGACGACAAGGAAATCCGCGACCTACTAAAGAGTAGTTCCCACAGGAGAGAACCCATCTATGACGTCAACTACAGAAGCTGGCCGATTTTCCTTAGTATACTATTGCAGAGGACTGTTTGAGGTATCCAGGCATCTATGTTACTGTGCAGGGCAAAAAGCCTCTTGCACGCAAGAGATGGTGGATAACCTCCAGCTGTGAAGAAGCAAGGACTGCACTGCCTTATGATACTACTCTACGTGTGGCTGACAAAGAAGGTTGTGCCAGGAAGGAATCTCTCTCGGTGCTTCGGAGAGCAGAGCTAGAGTTGGGACGGTGACCAATGCTCTGGTAATCACCTTGCGAAGCCAACAAAATGGAGGGAATGAGTAAACGTCAAGGTTTTCCCTGGCAAGACGGAACAAAAGACCTGAAGTTTTCTGTTGTGCAGGTCAAACAACCTCTCCGTGATGTCTGGATGAAGGGATCACTCTGTCCCTATCACCTGATTCTGGTGTCTGAGCTCATCTGCCAATACATTCCTTTTGCCTGGAATGTATCTGTCCGACAGCTCCGCCAAGTGAGCTACCGCCCACTCGTGCACCTGCAATGTCAACAGGTGAAGCGGGGGAGATATGAAACACCCCTGCTTGTAAGGGGGGAGATATGAAACACCCCTGCTTGTAAGGGGTTAGGTATGAAACACCCCTGCTTGTAGACACATGCCACTGACGTGGTGTTCTCACTCAACAACAACCAACAACAACAAGGAATGCCCCATAACTCGATACTGAAACTCTTGGAGAGCCAGGAAGGTTGCTTTGCGTTACAGGATTTTGATGTGGAGGTGTCTGTCAAGTCAGTTCCACATCCCTGAAGTCAGCAACTCCTCCAGATGTGCGACCCATCCCTTGGTCGATGTATCCGGGAGGGGGGGGCATGCAAGGATACTCCTTTTACGAGATTCCTGGCATTCAACCACCAGTCTAAATCCTCTATCACTTCCTCCAACTGGGGAATGAAAAAGGAATGACGATCTTAAGATTGGGGCCAATACTCATTCATTCTCTACTAGAGTGAACAAAGGTGAAGCCGCCCATGATGACAGATGACTAACTACGACTTGCCGTTGCTGTGCTGGTTGCTCCCGTTGAAACAAGAAATACTGCGCTACCTCCCTGAACCTGCTGATAAAAGACTCTGAGACAGAAACACTTGCTTTTACCATGTTTATCAGCATGCCCAGGTACACTATCCTCTGCTTGGGGATGAAATCGGACTACTAAAAATTTACCACAATCCCAAGGGTGTGGCTAAACTTGAGGAGTTGATTCCTGTCCCGTTAAAGCAACTGCTTGCAGCAGTTCACCAGGACTAACCCGTCATCGAGATACCTCAACAGATGTATTTCTTGTGAATGGGACCTCAAGGCTTGCTGCCTCTTACTGCAAAAGATAATTCTTTCTGAAGGAAGATGCTGCAACAAGAGATCTGGACCTAGTCGTACTAAGTCTGGGTCAACCTGCTTTGTCAGCAGAGACCTCTCCTAAGGCATACAGTAGTGCTTCTGAGAAGGCAGAGGAGGGGGAAGTAGCTTGTCAGAACGATTTGCCTTAAGTAAATTCTCTTGCCTAGTGACAAGATTATTTACCAGGTTAAATACTCCTTTGGCAAGTGAGGGTCATGGCAGCCCCATCAAAACCTTGGGTTCTTTTTTTGGTCACCAAAGGGATTTGAGACGTGAGGGGCAATCAACAGAAGAGGCCATGGTCCCTTCCACAAGATCAGTCCTCTGAAAAAGTCCTCTGTATTTCAGCGGTGTCCACATCCTGGGGGAGAGGACCCTTGAATCCTTCTAGGGTGCGGTTCTCCTGATCTACTCTCCCGGTAGGAGGGAAAACTTCGACAGACCACTTCAGTCTGTTCTAACAACTTGGTTGTACAACTGGTGCGATCCTAAGACTGAGCCAGGAGTGTATGCCCTTGCAGCTGAACTCTGGGGAGAAGACTCTCCAGAGTTTCTCCTGGCCAATTTGTTGCTCCCTGTAAAACCCCAGGAGGTAAAGGGAAAAGGAGAGGAGGATCAGGCTCTCTCAACCTTCCTGCTAACCAAACCAGCAGGAGGCTGTGTCATGAGCGGTCATCAATACACAGTGAGAATGGCAACGCAAGTCTAGGAGAGTGCTTCCCACTCGGTGAAGCATTTATTCGAGGAGAGTGAGGTTTCCATGACCAATGAAGTAGGAGGAATCATCGGAGTGGTCAAGTCAGGGGTCACTGGTAATGGAGGCACAAAGAGCTCAGGCACAGGAGGAGAGAACACCACAAAGCCAAGAGGCAGCAGCACTGACAACTGAGGTGCCAGCAAGTGAGGATGTGTGCCCATCACCACCGGGAATCACATTCGTTAGGTGATGGACGAACACCATGGAGGCACGCGTGTAAACATGTGTTGCAACAGTTGCGGAGGTAGCGGTTGTCGCTGTGCGAGATATGGGGAGGAGGGGAACTCTTAAAGTGTGACATGAGCCCCTGTATCAATGGTCTGCCATTCAATCCAAGTGACAGCCATGCCTGCTGGAGATTTCTTGTTTGAGTGTCCACCAAACCTGTAGAAGCAAGAGTTGAATTTGAGGGGGGAGTCACCCCCCTTGCTACAAGGGAGATATTTTCCCCCTCGAGTGAGAGGGAGGCCCCAAGAGAGGGGTAGTCCTGGCAGCCCGTCCCCTGGCCTTCTTCACCCGACGAATCAGGTAAAGAAGATGAAGGAGAGTTTTCACTGAAGGAGAAACAGTAAGAAGGGGAAGTTTGCTGGGGGGAGAGAAACAAGGATGAAGGTTCAGCAACCAAGGGCGTTAGTCAGGGGGCATGTTACCCTATGACGAACCTAGTAGCCTTCCTCTGGTACCATTTCCTCCCTTCAAACTTCACCCACAGCTCAGGCGACCAGGAACAGCATTCAGTACAAGCAGATGTTCTAGTACACTCATTCCCCTGCCAATGGCTGCAAAGGGTGTGAGAATCAAGGTCAACAAATGAGCGGAAGTTTCTGTACTTTTTCCCGCCAACTCCCAGACACACATGTTGGGAAAAGGCGTCTCTGATTCGTGGGTCTACATTATATATTAGATAAACAAACATACATTCAATTCACCAAAAACACAGAAAGATCCCACTGGGAATGTTTAAGTAGAACCTCAAGAACGGTCTGGCAGAGAGCATAGCAACATGTCTTCACCAGACAATGGCCAAAAGCAAATTGGAATGTTGACATCCAGTTAGGATGGGACTCTCAGCTATTAGACAGGTATATTGCCTAACCACCTTATTTCAAAGTCTAGCGGCCATTTCCTGGCTTTGCCTTAAGCAATTCCTCACGCAAGCAACCAATGGTTTGTGTATTGTGTACAAACAATTTCATTATTCCACCATTTTGGAGCCATATTTCTTCCATTATGATCCTGAAACATGCATCATAAACTACTGCCCTACTTATGAAAGGATTTAGGTTCCAAAAAAATCATCGTTTTTGGAAAAATCATATCCCAAATACAGCCTAGCCTGCACTAGAGTAATCAGTACCATCTATACATATATGATAGCCTACCTTACACTATACAGTATACTCTATAAATATAAGGTATAGTAGTTATTAACATAAGCTAATTCTGATAATTTAGTACAAAGAGAAATTGAATAACACTAATAACAGTTAGCCTAGTGTACACTATGGTATATTGTATGCATATACAGCAGCCTATCCTTAAGTATACTCTATACATATATGGTATACTAATTATTAATATCAGCTAATTCTGAAGGTTCAGTGCAGGTTAACTTATGATAATTCTGTACAAAAAGAAATTGAATAACAAGAACAAGAATCAGACTGTAATGTAAGGGGTATTCACCAAGATTCGGTCCATTGTAGGCATAAGTGATCAGTGTCAGGCTGCTTCTGCCTATGTAAAACTAAAAATCAGAAGAAGAGGAGGAGGAGGATGATAAAGCTGCTGAATCATCAACTCGCTCCTCGTCAGATAGTATTTCAAGGAAACAGCTGTTATAAGATGCAGAGGATCAAGGATCAAATGTCGGGGAGGGGGGCAGAAGACAATAGCACTGGAGCCTTTTTCTTAACCCTTAATGGACAGATACCCTTGTATGAGTAACAATAACAGGTTTTGAGTGGTGGATGCAATACCGCCTGGTGAATATAAATACAGTATTATGCGCCATCAATTTGGTAATTACTTCTATAGCCCATAAATTCACTAATGGCAACTTTTAGATTGGCTAAGATGGGAGACTGGGCAGCTCAGAAGCTGAGTTGTGACCTGCACTTCAAGGGAGGATGTACTGCTTCTGTGTCTCACTTGACATCTTTTTATAAATTTGCTGATAAATATACTAAGGGGTAGCTGTTGTTTTTAGTTCTTATCTTTTATGATGGTACGTTATGGAGGAGTTATGGGAGTTCCATTTGACAACGTCCTAGAGAGAGAGTTTTGAGTGAGTTTTTTGGTCAGTCTTTAGTCTTTAGGCAGAGCTTGCGATGGTCAGTAGTGTCGGCAGTAGTCTGTTGAAGGCATTGATAGTCAGCTAAGTTGTGCGTTTTTTGTTTGTTGTTTAGTTGTTGTTAAGTTGATGTTGTTTGCTTTGGAGTTGTTGTGCCTTGTTGTTAGATTTGTTGTGCTTGTGAGTTCCTGTTGGATTATATGTGAGTTGTTATGGTTGAGGGTTGTTGTTGTGGAGCTGTTGTGGTTTCTTGGTGTTGGTTGTGAGTTGGTGTTGTTGGTGAGCTGTTGTTGATTTCTTGGTGTTGTTTAGTGGGTGTGTGTGTCGAGGGTTTTTTTTTGTGTTAGTGATTGTTTGTGCAGTGGTCTTTTGTTGTGGTTGTATTCCTTGTTTGTTGAGTTGTGTGTTGTGTGTTCCTTGGTTGTTTGCTGTGTTGTTGAGTTGTTGGTGTGTGTTCCTTGGTTATTGTTTGTGTTGTGCTTGTTGGGTTGTGATCATTGGTGGTTGTGTGTTTGTGGTCCTTAGTTGTTGGGTTGTGGTTCTTGGTTGTTGGTGGTGTCTCAGAGACCTCAACCAGTGGACAGCACAGCATAGCACTGAGTATCTGCAGTTCGGTGAGTACATGTGTTTGTTTTTTTGTTCTTTGTGTGGGTAGGTCAATTGTCCTGTGTGTATTCAGTATTTTTGAAGAGGAAAGTGTGACTGAGGGTGAGTTTGGTAGCTGGATTGATTAAGTTTAGGTGGGGGGGATTTGCCCGCTTTTTTTTTAGCTTGTGATTCCGCCACGTCAGTTATAATTGCAATTTTGAAAAGAAATGTTTGGAAAACATGTATAATTAAAAAAAAGTTACTGTATGGCAAATTTCAGTAAATTTACTGAATTCTTTTAACCCTTTAATGCCCATTGGACGTATTAAATGTCAACATAAATTGTCTGTCGGGTGCTGATAGGACGTCTAGTACATCGATAAAAAAAGTTTTTTTAAAAATTCGCGGAAAAATACTTATAGGCCTACCAAGTGAAAACTTTTGAATCACACGCCTTGGGGGATGCTGGGAGCTCACGGATCAAGGCGTTGTTTTGCTTACAATCGTTACGCATGCTCGCAAGGGCGAATTTCTTTATTATCGCACTAAAAAGTATCAGTGACACATCTCAGATATTATTTCATCACTTTGACATAATTTTTGCACCCTTTTAAATTAGCCGTTACATGGAGCATTATATATGAAAATGTGTGCAATTTCATGCACAATACAACTAAAAACAACCCATGGTTGTAGCTTTTATCAGTTTTGAAATATTTCATATAAATAACGATAAGTGCCACAATTTCAACCTTTGGTCAACTTTGACTCTACCGAAATGGTCGAAAAACGCAATTGTAAGCTAAAACTCCTATATTCTAGTAATATTCAATCATTTACTTTCATTTTGCAACAAATTGGAAGTCTCTAACACAATATTTCGATTAATGGTGAATTTATGAAAAAAAAATTT
Organism: Macrobrachium nipponense; assembly: GCF_015104395.2. Taxonomy (NCBI): domain Eukaryota; kingdom Metazoa; phylum Arthropoda; class Malacostraca; order Decapoda; family Palaemonidae; genus Macrobrachium; species Macrobrachium nipponense. The sequence goes on from NC_061108.1 coordinate 125,242,516, forward strand.
TTCCTTACGTCCGCGCGGTAACTCTTCCGAAAAAAAATCAGAAATTTTTTCGTCCGATTGTCGTAATGTTTGCACCATTTTAAATTAGCCGTTAAATAAAGTTTTATATATGAAAATGTGCACAATTTCATGTAGAATGCAACTAAAAATAATTGAAGGTTGTAGCTTTTCTCATTTTCGAAATATTTGTATATAAAAAAATATATAAGAAAATTCGACATTCGGTCAACTTTAACTCGTCAGAAATGGTAAAAAATTGCAATTGTAAGCTAAAACTCTTACAGTATATTAATATTCAATCATTTATCTTCATTTTGAAACAAATTGAAAATCTCTAGAACAATATTTAGATTTATGGTGAATTTAAAAATAAAAATTTTTTTTTACATCTGCACGTTACGAATTCATGCATCATTTTGTGATAATATTTTCTGTGTTGCTTTGATTGCTTTACAATGTGTTATATACCAAAATGATCACAATTTAGTGTACAATAATACGAAAAAAAAACTAACTCGTTAGCTTTAACCGTTTTGCTCACAGCACGATTTGAATACAATAATATATGAAATTTTGTTTTCGCGCTATCATATATCGCATTATTAAGATATGATAATGATATTTTTTTTTTATTTCTGATGGCTGCATACTAAACTTATGGCAATGAAAAAAAGGAGCCAAAAATGAACTCTTAATCTTGAAAACTGTGCGCGCTGTGATATTTTGAAAAAATAATTTGTTCCGACACGGCATACAAACCTTCGGTCCTTTTACAATAGGAAGGTACTAGCGGCAGCTGGATAGGTCGTAAGCTTTCGAACAAGGGGTTCGGTAGTTAACTGCTTGTCCGACAGGCGCGCGCGCGCGACTGGTAGGTAAACAAATCACTTTTGCTTTCGGCCTGCTGGCGTGTGGACGTGTATCATCGCTCTCTGCCCGCTTCATCGTCGTTTGCTTTCGCATGATTGTGTTTTTTCTTTTTCTATGTATCTAGTGAAACTGAATTGTAAGTACAATCATTTCATTGAATTCATTGTGAATTAAAGGATCTTGGCTTCACAACGCCCTCCGATTACCCGAGTGCCGGGACTGAAGGGCGTAATTGCGGGAATTCATTTTCCCAGAATGATCCTCGTATTGTGTATGCTCGTGCCGAGGGCGGGAGCGCTCGCTCCGAGCGTATATTGGGTTGGAAATGTGTAGATGAAAATCGTAAGTAAGTGCTCTTTTTCATTTATATATTTTTTTGACCTGTATGCCCGTTGCCGAACGAATGCGCTCGGCACGGAAACTTATTCAGTATGAAAGTGGAATCGCAAGTACAGTATTCTTTTTCATTTTCATATATTATTTTTTTATTGTAGCAATACTCATTTTTTGGATCAGTTTCCGAGCTTACCCGGAGATTGATCCCCCTTCCCCCTTTTTATTTTGAATGAAGTGAAATCGCAAGTGCAGTTCTTTTTCATTTTTGTTTTCATTTTTTTTTTTTTTTTTTTTATTGAGATTGCTTTGTTGACTGGGATCATGTTCCGCTATTCACGGGAATTGATCCTTCCCCTTTTTATTTGTATGAAGTGAATCGCAAGCGCAGTAGTCTTTTCATTTTTCATATATTTGTTGATTGCATCAATTCATTATGGATCAAGGTTCCAGAAACCTTGATCCATAAAGGTAAGGAATGGAACCTTTCACCCTTGCGCTCGGTACCGAGGGCGCAAATGCGCTCGATCCGAGCCCTTATTCATTGTGAAGTGAATCGTTTTGCAAGATGCATTTTCATTTTGTTCCTTATTATTGATTGCATCAATATTATTTGGTTCAAGTTCCGCTCATCAGGGAATTGATCCTTATGCCTTGTATTCGTGCCGATGGCACGATTGCTCTGGGCTCTTATTTTGTTGTTGCGTACATGGGTACTGTGCGGGGGTGGGAACGAGACCCCCCCCGCTCGTTTCCCACAGATGGCTCTTCCCCTTGGGGGGGGGGGGGGAGGTTATCGGCGTTCTTCTCCTCGCCCGATCCGTCGAGCGCGGGGGGGGCGCTCGGTGCCCGATGTTGCGGTTGTGTTGGGGGTCTTCCACTCGTTCGGAGGGATCATCACCCCGCACGGGGGGATTTCCCCACAATTGGTGTCGCTACTGCTGTTGTTTCCGCAGGTGCTGCTGCCACGAGCGTGGGCCTTGGTGGGGTGTGGGTCGTCCTTCCAATTGCAGAGCGTGCTGGTGTCCAGGGGTCTGCGGTTCTGTGTCTGGGCCTACTACTGCGGTCACCCATGGAGTGGTGACCACGCAACCAGGTGACGACGTCCCTCCTCACCTGGTGTACTCGCCTCACGTGGTTTCAGTCTTGCCTACAGCCGCTGTGAAGTGCCGTTCGCCGTAACCGAGAGGGGGTCGTGCCGCCGCCGCTCGTGGTGCCGCGCTGCTGCAGCGACCACACTTCCGCTGCCCTAGAACTCGCCCCTGGACCTGCCGCCGGTACCAGGATGTTGCTGGCTGCTGCTCCACTTCCTGTGTTTCCGGTGCTGCCTGCCGTACCTGCCGATTCTGGGATCAGATTCTGGGATGCGTTGCTGCGCTGGCTGTCCCTAAGCCGTTGCTGCACTGGCTATTCCTGCCGTGCTGCGCTGGCTGTCCCTACCGATGATGTGCTGGCCGTGCCTGCTGTTCCTGAGATGCCCATAACCTGCTGATGTCGTCCCTGTTCGTGGTGGTACTACCCCAGACTTTGGTCTGTCTGTACAGGTGCGTCCGGGCCCTGTGGCTTCGGCTACAGCAGCCCCGGCTCCGCCCTGGATAGCAGATCTTAACGTCTGTCCTGAGGAAGCTGACGAAGAAGAGGAGGAAGGTGTCGTGGTCGTCGTCTTCATCTTCTTCATCGTCGTCGGCCGCCGCCTCTTCCCCTTCGACTTCTAAGGCTTTACAGCCGAGGAAGAAGAAGGTCGCCCCCCTCCTCCCTCCTAAGAAGCTTCCTCGGGAGCTTCTCGGGACCCGTCTCACCTCGGTGGGACGGGAGGGTTCCTTCCGCTGGTCCTCCTGCTCCTTCGGGAGCGGGGCCCGTCTCTTCTTCCGCAGGGAGAAGACTACGGGGACCAGAGGGGTACCGGCTAACACCGGTACTCTCCTCGCCTGGTGTCAGTGGTGCTGCCACTGCATCAGGGTCCGTCTCGGCCTCTCGTTCGCGGGAGGTACCGAGTGTACGGTCGCCTACCAGCGACCGTGCAGCCAGGAACCAGACCTCTGAGTCCGCTCAGCGTCAGGTTCACGGCACGGGGCGGAAGACTGGTGACAGCCGCTCACGGCGACTCTCACCAGACCAGCTCTCGCTCTCGCGGCGAACAGCTGGCTACCCTGGGGACGTGACGGTCCCACGAACCGGCCACGGCTGAGGCTGGGAAGAGGTCCTCCCGTTCGCTCGGTGCCAGCCACGGCTGGAACCAGCGACGTGACGTGCCGTGAGGACAAGCACCGGTCTCACTGTGACAGTGGGAGCCTGCAGGTCGCCTGACCGTCGCTCTCACAGAGAGCGATCGGGTACGGCAACCAGCACCAGCTCTTCTGACACTCGAGATCGGGGCCGCTGTGCTCAGTCCAGCCGTTCTCCACAGCGAGACGGTTTCGACCAGGCCTGCAGCTCGATCGCCACCGCTGGGTTGACGATCGCCCTGCAGCCCTCCAAGCCTGCTGGTTCTGCCAGCGAGCAACGAGGGAGCGTCAGGTCTGCCTCTCCCGTACCTTCAACCACCTCGGTTACACCGGGAGGAGCGAGGTATTGAGGAGTGATCGTGAGGGGTGCGCCCCTCATGATCCCACACAACGCCCTACGTGCCAGGCACGGTTCTTGGACCGGCCAGGGCGTATGCGCAAGTGGATGGGGAAGACCGAGAGGGCTGTCGCTGTTCCCCCTTCTTAGGAGGAAGGTTCTCGGAATATGCTCTCGTTCGAAGGGCTTAACGGTCCCACTCTGCAAGATGCTGTGACTTCCGAGACCCAGAGGAACTTTGCCGAGGTTACGGCGCTGATTCGTCAGCACAATGACCTCGGGGAAGGATCGCCGCTCCCACCAGCAGAGCCACGTCTCGGCTCGAGTCGTTTTGGGGCCCGAGAGGGAACCCAAATCGACGGTGGGTTCGGCCGCGATCGGAGCTTGCCGACTGTGTTGAACCAGGTAGTCTCTCGTCTCCGACAAGAAGCTCTCTCAGTTCTGGACGGTCGAACAAGCTACTTCACCTCCTCTACTGCGACAGAGCGTTTATACGTGTCTTCGGACACCGTATTTAAATACCCCTTCGGTCCTCCTGAGGTTTCGACCTCGACGAGGACTGGAATGAGTCGGAGGCGGTATCGGCTCTCTACTGTCAGGTGTCGATCAGCCCCACCCAGACGACGTTCACAGTGGCGGCAGACACTTACCTACAGTATGAGTTCGTAACCCTCCTCGGGAAAACGTTTTCTCCTGACGATACGTTTTCCCAGGCTCTGAGAGGCCATCGCCGTAAGGCGATGGCTGTCTCCTTTTCTCTCCAACTGCTAGATCCGCTGGAAGGCGAGCCAGTATCCAATTCCTCCCCCATTCCCTCTCTGCTTACGGCTACGAGGGAAAGGGGAGGGATCCTACAGAGATTTCTCTGTAAGATCCCACGTTAGGGGCTGCGCTACCGGGGGGACCTTCGGGTCCTACCTGACGTAAGCCCCGGTCATTGAGGAGGGATCCTGCCCCACCCTTTCTCGATTTCTACGGGAATCGAGAGGACCACCAGCCGATATCGTCTGGACGAATTCGGTGGGGGGTTTCGCAGAGTGCTTAGAATTCTACGGAATTTCTAGCGCACCTCAGAGTGTTCGAGTTTTTACGTATCTCCAAACCTCAGGTCGAGACCACGGTCCAAAGTGAGCGAGAATCCCCGATAATTGTTACACGATAATCGGGAACCTCGCTTATGCTCGAATTCCTGTAATTTCTAGCATTTGGAAGAAGACCGCTGCTGAAAGAAGAGTATCTCACAGTAGGGCGCTTAACCTGGATAGAGAAGAACGGACGGGAACTTCCAGTTTGGCTTGAACTATCGTCTTCGGTATTCTGTTCACCATTGAAGCTTTCCTTTGGGAAAGACTTCTCCTTCACTCTCTTGAATAAGAGAACGAAGGCGGTCGATCTCCAATCCTTATTCTCATTCCTCGAGGGAAAAGATTTAGGATGGAGGTCGTGGTACAGAACCTACAAATATACTACGTATATTACCCTCGCGACATGATTCTTTAACAGTTGAATTGTCCGTGGGGTAGGCGCATACCGTAGTTAACTCTACGGTTTGTGACCGAGACGAATTGTATCTTAATCGAACTGCAACTCGGGGTTGCCTGCAACCTCCCAGCAGTTATCAGTTTCGATTTTAGATACTTGGTATTGTCATGACAAACACCAAATCAGCTTTTGTATTTACCTCGAAATCCGTTTCGGTTAAATATAATTGCTCGAGCGTATTCTTTATGCTCGATGGTTCTAGCCGAACGCATTCCTTCGTGGAATAATGGATTACCTGGCAACTCAGGATGACGAGTCACCGAGAGCTACTGCGTATTGAACTGCCTGATAGCGGCTCAGTATCAGCTAGGTCTCTGAGATGCACGGTCGGTTACGTCTCTCTCTCCCTGGTTGGATTGACTACCGAACCGTATCTCTGCCCAACAATCATGGACTTAGGTCTCTGATTAACGGGATTCTCGCAATAATGAAGGACCATCTACTGCTGTGACGCTCGATTTTCATCGCCTTCGACATTGCGAGAATTTTCAACAGAGATATCTCTTGGACTCTGTCATCTTTCTGTTTACCACGCAACGGTAACAGAAGTCTGTACTAGTCAACCGCTGCATCGCACTGCGATAATGCGAAATGATTTTTGCAGACATCTGAGTTTGTCTTCAAAATATCTCGTATCGTAGGTGGGCAATTTCATTGCTCGCCCGCCCGAATTAACAGATATGTCAGAAGACATCGCCTACTCTCCGACCTGACAGCTCTACTTCCAAATGTTCAGCCCATGATAAGCAGGTTCTTCAGGCAGTAAGTTCCCTGTCTTCATTACTGGAAGCGCTCCGCTTTTATTGCAACTACGGTCCTCACCGGACAGCAATCAATAGCGGTTAGCGTTCTCAGTCTTTGTAGCACAGGTTCAGAATCTTGAGACTCCCTCTCTCGTTCAGCTGTGAAGACGTAGGTTGCATTTTCTGTACACCTTCGTCTTCAACGTCACATAGTGTTGTTTCTCCTTACCCGAGAATCAACTATACTATGAGATATCTTGCCATCAAGGACCCGCGGTCTCTAGAAGGCAATTGACTTTCGCCTGTTGGGCACATGCCTTAAGAGAGTCATCACCTTGCCTTCTGGCATCGGTGACGAACAAATTATTTGTTTAGTCTCTTGGCATAACCCTGTTAAGGCGAAGGTCACGTGACTTGCTCGGGTGCTTGGACAACTTGCCTCCTACCGAACGCAGTCAGTAGGCAGCTGTCAGAGCGCCCAAGTCTGTTACGAACTTCGCTGTGGACTTAGTTCGGTTGTTCCATAACAATCTTTTCTTCGTCCTAACGGCTTGTCACAGTACCCATACCATCGACACCCAACATTGAGTGTCGGTGTCCTATCCACTACCGAGAACAACAACTTCGCTGCAGACGGATAGACCAGTATGGGTACAGGACATCACCGAAGTCGAGAAGAGGGATAGGTCATTCGACAATTCCCTTCTTTTCCTCTGAGGTAATTGCATGACTTTGCCTGCGAGTCAAGCAATCCAGGGGATGGGGATTCGTGGACGCTCGATTTCGAACGTTCCGATTTCGTAGCGAAGACTCTGAACCCTTCGGTTCCTGACGATCGGTTAGAGTCCTTCACAGTCCCCTCCCTAATGGACTTCACCGCCTTCGATGCGAAGGAGATGCTGCTTTGTCCTGTGAAAGCGCGACCGCGCTTTCTGAAGAAACTCGACATCCCAGGCGGAGTGTTGAAGACTCTTCGTCAGCACCAAGATGACCTAGAAGTACACTCCCTCGAGTTACACAAGAACTTCTCCGTGGCGCAGGCTGAAGGCAGGGGTCTGGTACAACCAGACCACTGGCACCATCCTTCTACCTTTTGGATATTGCCCACAGGTCGCTTGGATCGTTTCCTTAGTACCCGTGGTGGCTGCTCAACACGTTGTGTAGCTAACCCAGAAGACCCTAGCAGGCTGAACAGCATCGAGTCCTGGTGTGACCTGTAAGAATAGATAAGTGAATGAGAGAGTGACTGGCTTCTCTTCCTATCTTTTTCTACCCCTCTACCTGTGGGTAGAGGGATACGGTCATCACCTTGCTGGATAAGGACGAGATGCCGGTGAGCTACTCGACAGAGCCCCATCCTATCCCTTTTCACTAGGGATGGGAGCGAATATCCACCACTTCCTCCTACAGGGGGGGGAAGTGGATGCCAACAAGAAGACAAACCACCATAACGTTGTTGCCTCTTGCAAATAGGAACTTGTTCTTGTTTGCTGGTACGAAGAGATACGCTTGCCTCTCTCTTAGTACTTGGTCCAGAGGTCTGACCATTGATCCTGCGGTGCACACCCCGATCAATCGGACAGAGGCTTGGATCCCTCCCTCGCTCTTACGACCAGGGAGGCTTCCAAGGTTGGGCGAACACCAGTCCTGTTCACAAAAGACTCAGATTCCACCCACCAAAAGAAGTGAGTCTTCCTATTGTAAAAGGACCGAAGGTTTGTATGCCGTGTCGGAACAAATGACAATTTGTCCAAATTGCATTTTTCCTAACTATACAAACCTGAGGTCCTTTTACACATAGCCCCCACCTCATGCCACCCCTCACTCTGCAGTTTTTGCTTGGGCCAAAAGCAAAAGTGATTTGTTTACCTACCATTCCGCGCGCGCGCGCCTGTCGGACAAGCAGTTAACTACCGAACCCCCCCCTTGTTCGAAACGCTTACGACCTATCCAGCTGCCGCTATAACCGTTCCCCTATTGTAAAAGACCTCAGGTTTTGTATAGTTAGGAAAAATGCCAATTTTGGACCATGTCATTTTTCTCTGCTTCGGCACTCACTCCGAGACCCCATTGGCATACGGGAGACGATTTTTATTATACCCCTTCTTCGTCGTTAAAGGGTTTAAACCAAATATACTCAGAATCTGTTACTGATTTTAGTTCTTATCTGTTATGATACAGTGGGAGCTGTAATTATAAGGCTGTCTTGTAAAAAGAGGACCCACAAGAGGCTGTAAATTTTCATTTAAACTTCTCGTGGTTGGTAGGGATAATTTTTTTGAATATTTTTCTTACACTATGTTCATTTTCTTAAATTGGCTGACCTCAAAGTTTGCCCAGTCTAAGGTGTTGCATACTGATTTTTCACCCAGGCTCTTAAGGGTTAAAGAAGCACTCCAACGTCAGTTGCATGGTGTTTTTCATTCTTCATAAATGACTCAGTAACATGCAAAGCGTCTTGATGTGCTCTCACAACTTTAGCAAACTGTTCCATGTTCCCATCCATTTTACTTAAAAGTTTCAGTCCATGTTCAGATGAGGCAAATGCCTCTGCCAATTCTTTTGCTCTGGCTCTTGAATATCTTCTTCCTCTGTTCTTTTCCTCTCTTCTGTAAGTGCAATTAAATCCTCTGCTGTTAGCTCTCCATCTTGCACATCTAGGTATAAGTTCTTAGATATCTCCCTCATCAATTTCTAAATCTAAACTTTTCCTAAGTGTCAAGATCTTTTCTATTAATTTCCGCAACTTCTTCACCTTTATCGAAACCTTCAAGTGAATTCACATACACTTGTAGCAGATTTTTCCAAATCCCATTCATACATTATTTCTATACCTCCTTCCATGCCTTTCTAATGTTCATAATGGAGTTTAGTAAATTTCACTCCTTCCAGAAAGTTCTTAGATTTTTCTTCTCATTATCCACAGCCTAAAAAGCCTAGGCAAATGTGTTCTGAGGATGACAGGTCTTGAACGTAACCACAACGCCCTGATCCAAGGGTTGTATGAGATAAGTTGTGTTTGGTGGCAGAAACAATTTTTACATTCTCGTTAATATCTCCGATGCGCTGAGGGTGGCTGGGAGCATTGTCTAGAATCAGCAGAATTTTGAAAGGGATGTTGTTATCCCTACAATAATCTTTCATCTCCATAATAAAGTAATGCACAAAGCGGTCTTAGAAGAGCATTGCAGTCTTCCATGCTTTCTTATTATAACAGTAATACACATAGAGCGTATGCTGATCAATTCTCTTTAGTACCCTCGGATTTTCGAAGTGATAAATCATGAATGGCCTAAGTTTATAACCTGCCACACTTCCAACTATGCAGAAGAGTCAGTTGATCTTTGTATGTCTTAAATCCGAGCATCATTGTTGCTTCTTTATGTTTTGTCAACATTAAAGATTTGCTCTGGCAAGTACCAACCCTTCATCAACAATGATTTTATGCAAAACATCCTTAATTTTGGCAGATCCTTCAGCATCAGGCTTGCTGCTTCAGCGCTAATTTTCACAGTATGAAAATTATGGCGGTTTTTTTTTTTAAATGAAGGAGCGATCGGTGAAAAACCTGTCCTCTCACAAGAAAATATCATACATCACTAAGTGGCTAAGGACGACCTGTTCGGTGGAAATCTACGTAATGACCCTTACAATCTGCCTCAAAAGGGGCATGCTGACCTAAACCTACCTGTGGTGTACCACACGGCAGAAAATGCCTTCCAAACAGCAAAATTCCTTGCAGAAAAACTCAAAAGAAATCGAGGAAACAAATGATAAATTTTCAAGAATCTGGGACGTGATCAAAGGACTACAGGAATCCCAAGACAGACTTCAAACTGTGGAAACAAATAACAATCTCGCCTGGATCTGGGATGTGATCAAAGGAATGCAGGAATCACTAGACAAATGCACAGAAAGCCACCAGACTACTTTGAATGAGGGAGAAGTGAGGGTGCGACACAAAGTTGATTGCCAACCAGGTTAATCAACTGGCCTCTTCCTTCGGTTGAGTGCCCCATCACTTATAGACCGTTCTGAGGGGACTGTTGGACTCCCAACCTCCTCCCCTTCCCTAGTACCTCTGGTGGAAGATGGATCTCCAGTGATGATCCCCACCCGTCATATGTAATGCTCCCGACCCTATCTCTCTCCCCCAAAACCCCCGATCGTGGATGTGGATGAGAGTGATTATGAGGGGTCTGGTGGCTGGCAGACACAAACAAGCAGAAAAAAGAAAAGAACCTCTCGTTTGGCCGATGGACCGGAGCCCAACATTCGTGTTTCGCCTCACCCGAAACCTGAGAAGAGATGTCACACACCAATTCACAATCTGCACTCATCGGTGATGCTAGACGCCATAGTATAGAGTCAAGTTTCTCACGTTCCATTTTGCACAAAAAAATTTTTTCCTTTAATTTGCTCCAAGACTTGGTGGCATGCACATGCGTATGAGTTTGTTGGAGGTGTTGGAACTCTTATGGGTGACAATGGACTGAAGGGACTCATGGAGGAGGCAGCTTTTGGACAAGTAATCAAAATGTTATCTAGAAAGAAATTCCCACAAAGTCTTAAGAGCTCTTTGGCTGGTTGCAGTAGAACTTCTTTGCTCTGTGAGCCAACAATGTCAGAGCTACTCACGAAGATGGGAGTTGAAAGAGCTGATCATTTGGGTGGATGGGAGGTTAGCCAGCACAGGTGGGCAGTCACATGCCGTGGGAGGTTGACTGGCACATGAGGTAGAAGGCAAGCCTGCACCTAAACCCTTGCTTGGGGTGTCAGTAAATTCCCCTTAGGGGGAGGGTTGGTCCCGGATTAAGTTATATCTTGTGACTTATAATAGGACCAAAATTCTCGCCTTTAAGAACATCGAGGTGTTGGAATAGGCAGGTAATCCTGTAAGCCACTTTATGTTTACTTTTGCATGGGAAGACACAAGAGCAAATAGCTTCGTGACAGGGTTGTACTTCTCCTTCACATACCACACAAGGGTGAGGGTTGAATTCATTCTTAAGTCTTGTGATCATGGTATTGTATGCAGAAAGTTCTGTTGTATAGGTTTACTTTTAAACTTATAACTGAGAACACACTTTCATACCAGCTCAATTTCAAAAGTTCATCCTTAATTACAGTACTGTAGGCTACTGGTAAACAAGCACTGCTAAGATAAACAAGTAGTTAGCACAATAATTTTTTTTAGAGGTTAACCACCACCTCCAGAAACATTTAGGCTTGAAGTTTGAATTAAGAGGTAGCTATTAGTAAGGTAGTTAAATTTTTAAATTCTCCCTCATAGCATGTATTTGTTTTTTTTCATATTCTTTTATCAGACTTTGTGTAAATGATTCACTATATCAAAGAAAATAATCCCACAAAGAGAATATAGTTACCTACATTCTAGTTCCCCAAAGAGCAGGTGTTATGTGAATAAAGTTGGTGCATTGGGCCCACAAGGAAAAACACACTTTAATTGGGAAGTAGTGCATTGGGACAAGATACTCTGTGCATTAGGACTAGCACTGGTGCCTTCAGGTAATAGTGCATTTAGTCTATAAATCGTATACACTAGTGGGCATTGACAAATAACTTTTGGCAGTGTACAACTTTATTTGGATATTATTGAAGTTTTAATGAGGTCATGTGAAACACTTTGTTCATATATAAAATACTTTTATAATTTATAAATGCTTTTCAAGTTTATTCATTGAAATAAACAAAAACATGAAATGTTTTAATCAAATCAGAATAGTAATACATTACTTTAGTCATTGACAAAGCAAGTCCTATTCCAAGAATTCTGACTGGTTAGCCTAAAATATACAGTAATAAAGTCAGCCCAGTGTGTCCAGTGAGCTAATACAAAGCATAAAGACTTACTAATGCTGTATCACATTCTTTATAGAATGTTAAAAACAAGAACATATAATAATAATCAAATAAAACAGTTCCTAATTTTCATTAATGATTAATAAGAAAAAAAAATCACTTTTTACTTTCAATAAGTCAGTTTTATGTACATGGCTTCTTTCTAGTATAAGTTTTAACACACCTTTGAGACACCTTGATTCAAAATATCTCCTTTGCCATGCATGAGACATGAATGGCTTCTCCAATATGGGTTCTCACAAGGATTTTGAGAGTAGAGGAATATTAGAAACCGTTATGGCATTCAGTACATTTAATTATCCCCATAAATATTTAAATAAAAATTTAAACATGCATTTATAAAAATGCACCAAAAATTAGAAATAATTTTTTGAAACACCAGAATTTTCTTACAATCAATCATGTCTACAAAAATAAAAGCGTGAGCCCAACCGAGGAAGGAAATGCTACAAGAAATAAAAAAACAGGTTTTGATATAGGAAAAACCTATTTTTGGTGGTTGCTGTTGAGCCCTCAATGATTACCCTTTCCATGGTCTATCCAGAGCTCCATGGTGACCAGACTAATGTCAAAGAATTCTCTTAACTGGTCTTGTGGCCAGGTATTTATGACTTGTGATAAAGTATGGTTACTCAGGATAAAAAACCAGCACTTTTCTAGTTACCCTCAATGAATGCTAATTCCCACTTTAAACTGAAAGAAGGACTGATTATGCAATATACACTGTCATATTGTTTAAATACAAACAAAATTCGACCAAGCCGCCATTCCTTTCTGTTGGTCAATGCAGGATGATTCCTTTACCCAAATCCCATTTCTTTTCACCAGGGAAGTGGGAGGGTTTTCAGGACTCGACAGCGACCGTCAAAAATTGGTTTTTTCTATGTCAAAACCTGCTTTTTGATAGAGAAGTGGCTGTCTCATCCTAAAGGAGCTTCACAAAGAAAGTAACATGTGACAAAAAGCTCTTGAATTTTATTCCCCAACAACCCAAAATGGGTCCAGGGTCAGCCACTAGTTTTATTCCAAATTCCTTTAGGTTGGTAGCAAAGTGGAACAACAAGAAAATAGACCGAACTCGCATTTTTTATGGTGAAGTTCTATGGTGACTTACCTAAGCATGCCGGGTATGGTTGCAGTATTGTCAAACCTTCCCCAGTGATAGTACAGTGTATTTGCCGCTGTAGTGCTTATGGGTCAAGATTATCCATGCCACTTACTGATACACAGTGTAGTCGAATTTGTTTGTGCTCGTGGCAAGTGTTGCAAGAGTGAAGGAAAAGATGGACCTTTAGGGATGTCTGCTGTGACCTCTAGGTAAACCTCAAGTGCTTGAACTGGGCATTATGTTTTGTCTGCTAATTCTAGTTTTCTTAGAATGGGAGATTTCCTTCTTAAAGGAATCCTACTCTTGGCAAGGAATGACAGGCCAGAGGACAATAATAATTGAGTGTCACCTGTCTGCATGATGTATTGTCCCCACCTAAGAGAGCTCAGTTTGCTATGTACAAGCTCTTGATGCTAATGCAATCAACAAGATCGCATATTGTAGCTTGTGAGTTGGTGTTGTATCAGGTCCACTGAGCTGAGGGGCTGATCTAAGTCTAAGGACCTTGTCCAGGGACCAAGTAATTGGAACCTTTCTAGAGTGGATCTTTGTAGGGCAAAGGACTGCAGAAGGGAAGTGACAACTTATATACTAGAGTCAAATTATGAAATCATAAAACAATGGTTCCCTTAATGCTGCCTTGTATTCCATGATTGATGGAACTGCAAGGCATTTGTCTTCAAAAGGGATAAGGCATTTTTTAATTGTTTCCTTAGAATATTTGACTGGCTCTTAGTATGGAGATAATGTAACTATATATTCCATACACACCTGTATTCCCTGATACGTATATGAAGTCTGTAATTTCTGCACTGGGTACCTAGCAATGTTGGGTGAATAAGTTTCACAGTACAGCTAATATATAAGAAAATCCACCTGTGAAGGTCTTGTCCTTGAAAGAAAGATCCTTAACCCTTAAACGCCGAGCCGCTATTTACCAAAGTGTGTCTCGTACGCCAGCAGCGTTCAGGAGTTCGTGCGAAAGTGGAAAATTTTTTTTTCAAAAAATCACAACTTACTTTTTAAGAGTAAGAGTTCATTTTTGGCTCCTTTTTTTTGTCATTGCAATCATCAGAAATGAAAAATATCATGATCATAAATAAATATTGGAATATATGACAGCGCAAAAAAAAATTTCATATATAATTTTTGACAAATCGCGCTGTGAGCAAAACGGTTAAAGCTAATGAGTTAATTTTTTTTTATTGTACACTAAATTGCAATGATTTTGGTATATAACAAATTGTAAAACAATCAAAGCAACACAGAGAAAATATTATCACAAAATGATGCATAAATTCATAACGCGCAGACGCAAAAAAAAGTTTTTTTCAAAAATTCACCATAAATCGAAATATTTTGGTATAGACTTCCCATTTGTTGCAAAATGAAGGTAATTGATTGAATATTACTAGACTGTAAGTATTATAACTTACAATTGCATTTTTCGACCATTTCGGTCGAGTTATAGTAGACCAAAGGTTGAATTTTTTTCTATTTATTGTGATTTTTATGTAAATATTTCAAAACTGATAAACCTACAACTACAAGTTATATTTTGTTGTATTCTACATGAAATTGTGCACTTTTTCATATATGAAACTTTATGTAACAGCCAATATAAAACGACGCAAACATTACGACAAACTGACAAAAGAATTTCTGAGATTTCGGCAGTTACCGCGCAGACATAAGGAAAGTTTTTTTTCATAAATTCAACATAAATTGAAATATTGTGCTAAGGACTTCGAATTTGTTGCAAAATGAAGGGAAAGGATTGAATATTACTAGAATGCAAGAGCTTTAGCTTACAATTGCGTTTTTCGACCATTTCGGTCGAGTCAAAGTTGACCAAAGGTTGAAATTTTGGCACTTATCGTGATTTATATGTAAATATTTCGAAACTGATAAAAGCTAAAACCATGGGTTGTTTTTGGTTGTATTCTACATGAAATTGCACACATTTTCATACATAAAACTTTATGTAACGGCTAATATAAAACGGTGCAAACATTACGACAAATTGACGAAATCATTTCTGAGATTTTCGGTAGAGTTACCGCACGGACGTAAGGAAAAAGTTTTTTTTTCAAAAATTCACCATAAATCAAAATATTGTGCTAGACACTTCCAATTTGTTTCAAAATGAAGGTAAATGATTGAATATTACTAGAATGTTAGAGTTTTAGCTTATAATTGCGTTTTACGACCATTTCAGTCGAGTCAAAGTTGACCAAAGGTTGAAATTTTGGCACTTGTCTTGATTTATTTGAAAATATTTCAAAACTGATAACAGCTACAACCATGGGTTGCTTTTTGTTGTATTCAAAATGAAATTGCACACATTTTTATATATAAAACCTTGAGTAACGGCTAATATAAAACGGTGCAAACATTACAACAAACTGACAAAAGAATTTCTGAGATTTTCTGTAGAGTTACCGCAAGGACGTAAGGAAAAAGTTTTTTTTCATAAATTCACCATAAATCGAAATATTGTGCTTGAGACTTCAAATTTGTTGCAAAATGAAGGTAAATGATTGAATATTACTAAAATGTAAGAGTTTTAGCTCACAGTTGCGTTTTTTGACCATTTCAGTCGAGTCAAAGTTGACCAAAGTTGAAATTTTGGCACTTGTCTTGATTTATATGAAAATATTTCAAATTATATAGAAATATTACAAAACTGATAACAGCTACTACCATGGGTTGTTTTTTTGTTATATTCTACATGAAATTGTGCACATTTTCATATAAAAAACTTTATGTAACAGCTAATATAAAACGGAGCAAACATTACGACAAACTGACAAAAGAATTTCTGAGATTTCAGCAGAGTTACCGCGCAGACGTAAGGAAAGTTTTTTTCATAAATTCACCATAAATCTAAATATTGTGCTAAAGACTTCGAATTTGTTGCAAAATGAAAGTAAATGATTAAATATTACTAAAATGTAAGAGCTTTAGCTTACAATTGCGTTTTTCGACCATTTCGGTCAAGTCAAAGTTGACCAAAGGTTGAAATTTTGGCACTTATCGTGATTTATATGAAAATATTTCAAAATTCATAAAAGCTACAACCATATGTTGTTTTTGGTTGTATTCTACATGAAATTGCACACATTTTTATATATAAAACTTTATGTAATGGCTAATATAAAACGGTGCAAACATTACGACAAACTGACGAAAGAATTTCTGAGATTTTCGGCAGTTGCCATGGGCGGATGTAAGGAAAAGTTTTTTTCAAAAATTCACCATAAATCGAAATATTGTGCTATGGTTTTCCAATTTGTTGCAAAAAGAAGGTAAATGATTGAATATTACTAGAATCTAAGAGTTTTAGCTTACAATTGCGTTTTTCTACCATTTCGGTCGAGTCAAAGTTGACCAAAGGTTGAAATTTTGGCACTTATTGTGATTTATTGAAAATATTTCAAAATTGATCAAAGCTACAAACATAGGTAGTTTTTGGTTCGAGTCTACATGAAATTGCACACATTTTCATATATAAAACTTTATGTAATGGCTAATATAAAATGGTGCAAACATTACGACAAACTGACGAAAGAATTTCTGAGATTTTCGGCAGTTACCATGCGCGGACGTAAGGAAAAAGTGTTTTCAAAAATTCACCATAAATCAAAATATTGTGCTAGAGACTTCCAATTTGTTGCAAAAGGAAGGTAAATGATTGAATATTACTAGAATGTAAGAGCTTTAGTTTATAATTGCATTTTTCGACCATTTTGATCGAGTCAAATTTCACCAAAGGTTGAAATATAGGCACTTATTGTGATTTATATGAAAATATTTCGAAACTGATAAAAGCTACAACCATGGGTTATTTTTTGTTGTATTCTACATGAAATTGCACACATTTTCATACATAAAACTTTATGTAACGGCTAATATAAATTAGTGCAAACATTATGACAAACTAACAAAAGAATTTCTGAGATGTTCAGCAGAGTTACTGTGCGAACATAAGGAAAAAATTTTTTTTTTTTCAAAAATTCACCATAAATCATGTGCTAGAAACTTCCGATTTGTTGCAAAATGAAGGTAAATGGTTGAATATTATTAGAATGTAAGAGTTTTAGCTTATAATTACGTTTTTCGACCATTTTGGTCGAGTCAAATTTGACCAAAGGTTGGATTTTTGAAACTAATCGTGATTTATATGAAAATTTTTCATAACTGATAAAAGTTACAACCATGGGTTGTTTTTGGTTGTATTCTACATGAAATTGCACACATTTTCATATATAAAACTTCGTGTACCGGCTAATATAAAACAGTGCAAACATTACGACAAACTGACAAAATAATTTCTGAGAGTTTCGGTAGTGTTACCACACGGAAGTAAGGAAAAAAGTTTTTTTTTCAAAAATTCACCATAAATCAAAATATTGTGCTAGACACTTCCAATTTGTTGCAAAATGAAGGTAAATGATTGAATATTGCTAGAATGTTAGAGTTTTAGCTTATAATTGCGTTTTTCGACCATTTCGGTCGAGTCAAAATTGACCAAAGGTTGAAATTTTGGCACTTGTCTTGATTTATATGAAAATATTTCAAAACTGATAAAAGCTACAATCATGGGTTGCTTTTTGTTGTATTCAAAATGAAATTGCACACATTTTTATATATAAAACTTTGTGTAACAGCTAATATAAAACGGTCCAAACATTACAACAAACTGACAAAAGAATTTCTGAAATTTTCTGTAGAGTTACCGCACGACGTAAGGAAAAGGGTTTTTTCATAAATTCACCATAAATCGAAATATTGTGCTAGAGACTTCCAATTTGTTGCAAAATGAAGGTAAATGATTGAATATTATTAAATGTAAGAGTTTTAGCTTACAATTGCGTTTTTCGAACATTTCAGTCGAGTCAAAGTTGACCAAAGTTGAAATTTTGGCACTTGTCTTGATTTATATGAAAATATTTAAAAATTATATGAAAATATTTCAAAACTGATAACAGCTACTACCATGGGTTGTTTTTGGTTATATTATACATGAAATTGTGCACATTTTCATATAAAAAACTTAATGTAACGGCTAATATAAAACGGTGCAAACATTTCGACAAACTGACGAAAGAATTTCTGAGATTTTCCGCAGAGTTACCACAAGCAGAAGTAAGGAAAAAGTGTTTTTCAAAAATTCACCATAAATCGAAATATTGTGCTAGAGACTTCCAATTTGTTGCAAAATGAAGGTAAATGATTGAATATTACTAGAATGTAAGAGGTTTAGCTTACAATTGCGTTTTTCGACCATTTCGTTTGAGTCAAAGTTAAATAAGGTTGAAATTTTGGCACTTTTCGTGATTTATATGAAAATATTTGAAAACTGATAAAAGCTACAACCGTGGGTTGTTTTTAGTTGTATTCTACATGAAATTACGCTCATTTTTATGTATAAAACTTTATTAATGGCTAATATAAAACAGGGCAAACATTACGACAAACTGACGAAAGTATTTCTGAGATTTTTGGCAGTTACCTCACGCGGGCGTAAGGAAAGTGTTTTTCAAAAATTCACCATAAATCGAAATATTGTGCTAGAGTTGTTGCAAAACGAGGGTAAATGATTGAATATTACTATAATATAAGTGTCTTAGCTTACAATTGCGTTTTTCTAACATTTCAGTCGAGTCAAAGTTGACCAAAGGTCGAAATTTTGGCATTTATCGTGATTTACATGAAAATATTTCAAAAATTATAAAAGCTACAACCATGGGTTGTTTTTGGTTGTATTCTACATTAAATTGCCAACATTTTCATATGTAAAACTTCGTGTAATGGCTAATATACAACGGTGCAAACATTACGACAAACTGACAAAAGAATTTCTGAGATTTTCGTCCGAGTTACCTCACGGACGTAAGGAAAAATTTTTCATAAAAAATTCACCATAAATCGAAATATTGTGCTAGAGACTTCGAATTTGTTGTAAAATGAAGTTAAATGATTGAATATTACTAGAATATAAGATTTTTAGCTTACAATTGCGCTTTTTGACCATTTCGGTCGAGTGAATGTTGACCGAAGGTTGAAATTTTGGCACTTATCGTGATTTAGATGAAAATATTTCAAAACTGATAAAAGCTATAACCATGGGTTGTTTTTACTTTTATTCTACATGAAATTGCGCACATTTTCATATATAAAACTTTGTGTAACGGCTAATATAAAACGGTGCAAACATTACAACAAACTGACAAAAGAATTTCTGAGATTTTCTGTAGTTACCGCACGGACAAAAGGAAAGTTTTTTTCAAAAATTCACCATAAATCGAAATATTGTGCTAGAGACTTCCAATTTGTTACAAAATGAAGGTAAATGATTGAATATTACTAGAATGTAAGAGATTTAGCTTACAATTGCGTTTTTCGACCATTTCAGTCGAGTTAAAGTTGACCAAAGGTTGGAATTTTGGCACTTGTTGTGATTTATATGAAAATATTTCAAATTATATGAAAATATTTCAAAACTGATAACAGCTACAACCATGGATTGTTTTTGGTTATATTCTACATGAAATTGTGGACATTTTCATATATAAAACTTTATGTAACGGCTAATATAAAACGGTGCAAACATTTCGACAAACTGACGAAAGAATATCTGAGATTTTCCGCAGAGTTACCACGAGCAGAAGTAAGGAAAAAGTGTTTTTCAAAAATTCACCATAAATCGAAATATTGTGCTAGAGACTTCTAATTTGTTGCAAAATGAAGGTAAATGATTGAATATTACTAGAATATAAGAGGTTTAGCTTACAATTGCGTTTTTCGACCATTTCGTTTGAGTCACAAGCTACAACCATGGGTTGTTTTTAGTTGTATTCTACATGAAATTACGCTCATTTTTATATATAAAACTTTATGTAACGGCTTATATAAAACGGTGCAAACATTACGACAAACTGACTAAAGAATTTCAGAGATTTTTGGCAGTTACTGCACGCGGGCGTAAGGAAAGTTTTTTTCAAAAATTCACCATAAATCGAAATATTGTGCTAGAGACTTCCAATTTGTTGCAAAATGATGTTAAATGATTGAGTATTACTATAATATAAGATTTTTAGCTTACAATTGTGTTTTTCGACCATTTCGGTTGAGTGAATTTTGACCGAAGGTTGAAATTTTGGCACTTATCGTGAATTATATGAAAATATTTGAAAACTGATAAAAGCTATAACCATGGGTTGTTTTTAGTTTTATTCTACATGAAATTGCGCACATTTTCATATATAAAACTTTGTGTAACAGCTAATAAAAAACGGTGCAAACATTACGATAAACTGACAAAAGAATTTTTGAGATCTTTGGTAGAGTTACAGCACGGATGTAAGGAAATATTTGTCAAAAATTGACCATAAATCGAAATATTGTGCTAGTGACTTCCAATTTGTTGTAAAATGAAGGTAAATGATTGAGTATTACTAGATTGTATGAGTTTTAGCTTACAATTGCGCTTTTTGACCATTTCGGTCGAGTCAAAGTTGACCGAAGGTTGAAATTTTGGCACTTATCATGATTTATATGAAAATATTTCAAAATTGATAAAAGCTATAACCATGGATTGTTTTTAGTTGTATTCTACATGAAACTGCGCACATTTTCATATTTAAAACTTTATGTAACCGCTAATACGTATAAAAGTGCAAAAATTACGACAAAGTGACGAAAGAATTTCTGAGATGTGTCGCTGATGCTTTATAGTGTGAAAAGAAAGAAATTCGCGCATGCGCGCCTGGGTAACACTTGTAAACAAAAGAAGAGCTTGATCCATGAACTCCCAGCATCCCACAAGGCATGTAATTTAAAGTTTTTGCAAACTAGGCCTATGACTATTTTTCTGGGAATATTTAAAAAACTTTTCGTAGTCGGTGTATCGTACGTCAATTAAGCACCCAACAGACAATTTTAGTCGACATTTAAGGGTTAAACGACTTTCTCTCCTACTGACTGGGATACAACAGCGGACAGTTTGAAATTTATTTCTTTGTTCGTTGTTACAGTAATAAAAATCAATGCCTGTTTGGCCAATTGGAGGGACCACTTTATCTCATTTGGGGAAGTAGCTTGCACATTTTTTTGACTGAACTTCAACAAATGAACTGTAACTGCCTGTTACCACAGGGGCAGAAGTCCTGGGTAAGTTACAATACCCGTCCCAAAATATAGTAATTTCAGTCAGAGTCAGAAGGATCCTATCCCTTTTGAGGGGAAAGATCCTGATTATTGATAGCTGCAAAGGAGGATAAAATTCTTTCTAGAAGGTTTCACCCATGGCTACCTGGTCCATAAGGGTAACGCAGTGTCATTTCAGTGACAATGGCCACTTCATATTCCATAGTAAGAATGTTGCCATGTAAAAATTGATCTACTTCCTATGTGGGACTGATGTTACTGGGTTTTTGCCCAAACATAAATCTTGATCTGAGAAAAATGGGTTACATATCTGCTGCCGCAGTTTTGACATAAGTAAACTTGGTATTATTGTTTGGTGATGATAATAGAAAGTGCCCTCTGATCCTGAGTTCATTTTATTCTATCACGTAATAATGGTTATCATTACGGCACAATACCCGGCCACAAAACCAGTTAAGACAATTCTTTGACATTAGTCTGGTTGCCATGGAGCTCTGGATAGACCATGGAAAGGGCAGTACACAAGGACGAGACAGCGACTACAATAACAAAAATAAATATATATATTTTTTTAGCATTTCCTTCCATGTTTGGGGCCCATACTTTTATTGTTTTAGACAATATTAATTATTAGAAAATCGTTGTGTTTCAAAAATTTATTTTTTCATACAAATCCTGAGATACTGGTAGAGGTCACTGCAGGGTTACTAGCAGTCACTGGTGACCTACTCAAATTTAAGGTTGTGCAACCAAGCCCCTGAATTCGTGGATTTTTCTTTGGACTATATCTACTCATTATTTGTGGGAAATTCGCCTATTCACGTATTTTTCACCGAGAAATTTTTACTAGATACTGTATTTCTACATCAATTTCAAGACTAAATGCACTTTTTGCACAAACACAAATTAAAATATTCAGGTACAGGCATTTTTAGGTTTTTATTGTGTTTGAATTGACAAAATAGGCAGGGGTCTAGTACACATCTGCGAATACTGGGGATCCACTGTATTGTCACCAGGATTGAGTAACCATGCAAAATTTCAAGTCCACTGGATGAAGGGCACAGGTTAAAAACTGAGTTATATGATTTGAGGCCAGACAGACGCAAAAGTTAAATAAATGCACGTAATAACGACAACTTGGACAGAGACCAAGTATACAGTTTCTGCCTTGTGTGAATCTTTTGAAATTACTTTGATGTGAAAAACCTCAAAACCTCTGATATACAAAGTGAAAGGTTCTCATGTATGAGTTCTCATGTGAGTTTTGAGAGTACCTAACAGAGAAAAACTTCTTTGACATATAGAACAATTATATGGTTTTTCTCCTGTATGAGTTCTCATGTGTGTTTTGAGAACATTTGATTGAGAAAAACTTCTTTGACATATAGAACAATTATATGGTTGTTCTCCTGTATGAGTTCTCATGTGACTTTTGAGATTACTTAAGTGAGAAAAACTTCTTTGACATATAGAGCAAGAATATGGTTTCTCTCCTGTATGAGTTCTCATGTGTCTTGTGAGATAATTCCTTAGAGAAAAACTTTTTTGACATATAGAGCAAGCATGTGGTTTCTCTCCTGTATGAGTTATCATGTGTTTTTTGAGATCACTTGATTGAGAAAAACTTCTTCGACATATAAAACAATTATATGGTTTTTCTCCTGTATGAGTTCTCATGTGTGTTTTGAGAACACTTGATTGATAAAAACTTCTTTGACATATAGAACTATTATATGGTTTTTCTCCTGTATGAGTTCTCATGTGTGTTTTGAGAACACTTGATTGAGAAAAACGTCTTTGACATATAGAACAATTATATGGTTTTTCTCCTGTATGAGTTCTCATGTGTCTTTTGAGATTAGTTGATTGAGAAAAACTTTTTTGACATATAGAACAATTATATGGTTTTTCTCCTGTATGAGTTCTCATGTGGTCTTTGAGATTAGTTGAGAGAGAAAAACTTTTTTGACATATAGAGCAAGTATATGGTTTTTCTCCTGTATGAGTTCTCATATGTGTTTTGAGCTCAATTGATCGAGAAAAACTTCTTTGACACATAGAACAATTATATGGTTTTTCTCCTGTATGAGTTCTCATGTGGTATTCTAGATGACCTGATTGAGAATAACTTCTTTGACATATAAAACAATTATATGGTTTTTCTCCTGTATGAGTTCTCATGTGTGTTTTGAGATAAGTTGATTGAGAAAAACTTTTTTGACATATAGAACAATTATATGGTTTTTCTCCTGTATGAGTTCTCATGTGTGTTTTGAGCTCACTTGATCGAGAAAAACTTCTTTGACATATAGAACAATTATATGGTTTTTCTCCTGTATGAGTTCTCATGTGTCTTTTGAGCTCACTTGATCGAGAAAAACTTCTTTGACATATAGAACAATTATATGGTTTTTCTCCTGTATGAGTTCTCATGTGTGTTTTGAGCTCACTTGATCGAGAAAAACTTTTTTGACATATAGAACAATTATATGGTTGTTCTCCTGTATGAGTTCTCATGTGTGTTTTGAGCTCACTTGATCGAGAAAAACTTTTTTGACATATAGAACAATTATATGGTTGTTCTCCTGTATGAGTTCTCATGTGTTTTTTGAGATTAGCTGAATGAGAAAAACTTTTTTGACATATAAAACAAGTATGCGGTTTCTCTCTATGGGTTCTCATGTGGGATTCCTCTCTTTTTGAAAATGCATTTCTCGTGCCAAAATGTCTACTTTCTTTTGCAATACAGTTCTTTACACTTTCATCTTCACAGCTTGGAGAGATGCCCTCCTCATACTTAACAGATTGGGATGAACAGTTCACATCAAATTCACCATGGTCAAAAAATTCTGGTTCTGCCTTGACTTCTAAGAAGGGGTCTGCAAATGAAGAGCCTTCACCTGTGTTTTCAATAAGACCCTCCTCCAAATTCTTTTCCTCTTTGATTAACAACAACGATGACGATTTTTCAGCTTCCATTTTCAGGATGTTCTATGTACAATACTCAATCCTTGTAAGGAGCTGATTAAATTGTCCCGTTGTCATACTCTGAAATAAAATGAAAAAAAAAAAATCAGAAAAATGTATTCTGAATAGCACCATTCATAACAACTAGAATGAGAAATTCAAAACAATCTCATATTTTACAATAGTGAGTGCTTTTCTCAACTCTGAAATAAGCATCCTCTGGGAAAACAAAAAATATCACAATGCAATGGTCATTTGGACAGAATTTGTCCCAAAAGATATAAAAAAAGCAACACTGGATGCTGTTTAGAATAAACAAATTTATTCAGGCCAAAGTTGGTCGACAATTCAACCACCATTTTCTACCTTTACCACAAATTCACGACTTACTCTAATTTTGACAATCAAATGAACATCATCTTTCCTTCATGAGTTGGGAGTATTATAAATCTATTTAAGAAGAATGGCTTTTTTCTTATACGAATTGCATTGAAATTTTAAGGTAGAAAAGGCTATTTTCATTAAGAAAAATACAATTTTTTTAAAGTAAATTGTATTTTTACTAACGATACAAACAACCAGTCCTTTACATTAGGAATTACTTATGCCGAAGCTGGAAAATGGCTGCTTTATTTAAACAAGGTGGCTAGGTAGTTAAACTACCATTTGGTTGGTAGGAGTCCAGCTCACCTGAACGTAAACATTCAAATTGCTTTTGGCCCAGGTATCAGACTGAGGGGTAGCATGAGGTGGGCCTAATGTGTAAAGGGCCTCAGGTTTGTATAGTTAGAGAAAATACAATTTAATTTTTAAAAAATAGTCATTTATTCCTACACGATACACAAACCCTTGGTCCTTTACACTAGGAAGACTCATACTTGGAGGGAGGAATCTGAATGAGTCTGTAGAACTGACTGGAGTTTGCACACCTGGAGTTTCTTCCTAGTCGAAAGGGCGAAGAAGAGAGTCATGCCTCTGATGAATTGATCAGAGTACAGGGACTGCATGATCAAACATCAGACTTCTGGGCTTTTTTTGAATGAGGGAGGAAACGTAACCCCATATGACAAACAAGCTGGGATGAATCTCAGAGTCAAAGACAGAATGGCAAATATAAGCAATTTGATTATTGTCAGGGACCTCTCCCTCCTCTCCTTGCTAGAGAAAGGGGCAGTTGCCTCTATAATCTAAAAGATATATAGAATGGTTGCTCAGTTGCAAAACTTACCCTGTACTGGTGTCAGTTCCAGCATGTTACGGCTTTATCCACTCTCTGCCTGATGGAATGGAAGAGGTATGAAGGGACAGAGAAGAAGACGGGACAATCACTCCCACATTCATTCTCACATCCACAACTGTACATCTAAGGCAACCTTGTCCTGATAGAGGAGCTGGGTACCCAACACAACTTCTTGAGCAGGCAACACCTATCCCAAGGCTAAAGTCTCCAAGGACTTGTGGGCAATGTACTGAAGGTAGAAGGAAGTGAAGGCAGTCTGTTGAGACCACACCAAAACCTCCAGAACCTGATGGACTGACAGATTCTTCTGGAATGTGAGGGTTGGACCAATGCCCCTAACCTCATCAGCTCTCGGATGGGAAGTACCGTGTCGTCTATGCCAGCAGCAGAGTACACACTTCTTATCATCTCACGAAGGCAGAAAGAAACCATGTTCTTGGACACTTCTTTATTGGACAAGCCAGTACTGCTAATGAAGAGTCAGTGACACTCAGGCTGGAAATGCCCAGTCCTCTTCAGAAAAAGCTGCACCACTCTAATAAGACAAAGTAGCATTTCGTCTGCATCATTATCAATGAAGTCCTATAGGGAGGGGATCATAAAGGACTCAAACATGGCATCAAGGACCTACGGGTTTTGAGTCTTTGCCAGGAAGTCCGGAATGAAATTGATCATAACAGATCCCCATCCCCTCGAGTATTTCTCATCGAAGTCCATGAAGTTCGCCTCCTTTCTTCATCGATGCCAGGGCAAACAGGAACACAGTCTTCAGGGTCAGATCCCTTTCTGATGACCCTCATAAGGGCTCGTACGGTGCATGAGTCTGGCTCCTCAAAATGAGATCGTTGGTGGGCAAGAATTTTCAAAACTGAAGCTTATCATCAAAAGCAAAATCTCCAGAGAGGAGGAGATATCTACCCCTTTCAGCCTATGTACTATTCCTTCGGGAACTCGACAGCCTTTCACTCTTGAAACAAAGAGAAGGTTCTCTTGGCGAAGGAAGACTAGGAAATCCGCGACCTACTAAAGAGTAGTTCCCACAGGAGAGATACCCATCTACGACGTCAACTACAGAAGCCTGGCGATTTTCCTTAGTATACTAATGCAGAGAACTTTCTGCAGAGAACTTTCTGAGGTATCCAGGCATCTACGTTGCTGTGCTGGGCAAAAAGCCTCTTGCACGCAAGAGATGGTGGATAACCTCCAGCTGTGAAGAAGCATGGACTGCACTGCCTGATGGTACTACTCTACGTGTGGCTGACACAGAAGGTTGTGCCAGGAAGGAATCTCTCTCGGTGCCTCCGGAGAGCAGAGCTAGAAGGTCAGGACGGTTATGAATGCTCTGGTAATCACTTTGCGAAGCAGACAAAATAAAGGGAATGCATAAATGCCAAGGTTTTCCCCGGCAAGACGGAACAGAAGACCTGAAGTTTTCTGTTGTGCAGGTCAAATAACCTCTCCATGATGTCTGGGTGAAAGGATCACTCTGTCCCTATCATCTGATTCTGGTGGCTGAGCTCTTCTGCCACTACATTACTTTTGCCTGGAATGTATCTGTCCGACAGCTACGCCAAGTGAGCTACCGCCCACTCGTGCACCTGCATTGTCAACAGGTGAAGCGGGGGAGATATAAAACACCCCTGCTTGTAGACACATGCCAATGACGTGGTGTTGTCGCTCAACAACAACCAACAACATGGAATGCCCCATCACTCGATACTGAAACTCTTGGCGAGTCAGGAAGGTTGCTTTGAGTTTCAGGATTTTGATGTGGAGGTGTCTGTCGAGTTGTTTCCACATCCCTGAAGTCGGCAACTCCTCCAGGTGTGTGCCCCATTCCTTGGTCAATGCATCCGGGAGGGGGAGCATGCAAGGATACTCCTTTTACGAGATTCCAGGCATCCAACCACAAGTCTAAATCCTCTAACTTCCTCCAACAGGGGAATGAAAAAGGAATGAGGATCCTGAGATTGGGACCAATACTCATTCATTCTCCACTAGAGAGTGAACAAAGGTGAAGCCGCCCATGATGACAGATGACTGACTACGATTTGCCGTTGCTGTGCTGGTTGCTCAAGTTGAGACAAGAAATACTCCGCTACCTCCCTGAACCTGCTGATAAAAGACTCCGAGGCAGAAACTCTTGCTTTTACCATATTTATCAGCATGCCAAGGTACATTATCCTCTGCTTGGGGATGAAATCGGACTACTTGAAATTTACCACAATCCCAAGGGTGTGGCTAAACTAGAGGAGTTGATCCCTGTCCCGTTAAGGCAACTCCTCGTAGCAGTTCGCCAGGACTAACCCGTCATCGAGATACCTCTACAGACGTATTTCTTGTGAATGGGACCTCCAGGCTTGCTGCCTCTTACTGCAAAAGAGAATACCTTCTGAAGGAAGACGCTGCAACAATAGATCCAGACCTAGTCGCACTAAGTCTGGGTCCACCTGCTTTGACAGCAGAGAACTCCCCTAGAGCATATAGTAGTAATAATAATAATAATAATAATAATATCCTTTATTTCGGTTCAGGGCCATATACAATGAACATACAAAATACACAGTAAAATACACAATCTAGATATGAGTCAACATGATAGGAAAAATTAGTAATCGCCACTTATCCACAAAATAGCTGAGGTAGCATAAAAGATAGTAATCATAATACTGGTAATAGTAATAATATTGGTGAGAAAAAAAAATGCATTGAGAGTTATAACAGTTAGTGCACAAATTATATAGCTTAAATTTCACTAGAGACCTTAGGTGGTTACAGTAGTCTGGTCCAGAGGGCTAAATACATAAATTGAATGTATATATATATATATACATATATATATATATATATATATATATATATATATATATATATATATATATATAACACTTTAACTTGATAGTAATCACAGAAATAATGAAAAAATAAAATATCAGCAATAAATATAATAATGACAAAATCTGCAGATGACATCTTGCTAATACAGAGATAAGTCCTTTAGGGGACAAAGGCCTCATTTTCCCATCTTTCCCACAATTTAGATCTTCTTCTTGCTTCACTCCTTAGGATGCTTTGTATGAGCGAGTTGCCGCTGTTTCTCACTCGGGTTACCAGGCTGGACATTGTTCGCCTTACAATGATTTTTAAATTGTCCAGGTGGTTTTCTAAGAACATCTGTGTGGCGGAGTGGTAGCGTGGAGTGTTTGTGAGGCGTCTCAGAATGTCATTGTGCACAACAGTGATACGTCTCATGATCTCTCGGGTATAGTTCGTCCAGAGGGAACACCCATAGATACTGTAGCAGTACGAGCGGAAGAGCAGCAGTTTCACGTCTCGGTGACAGAAGGCAAACCTCCTTGCAATCATGTTGCCAGTTGCACATAGTTTACGATGCCTCTGTTCAATGTCTGCCGTATCTTTTAGGTCGTCGGTAATAATGTGACCCAAATACGGAAATTCGTGCACAAATTCCAGCCGATGGTTTCCGTGGAAAATTTGAGGTTCTGCAATATGCTTAAGCGATCTCGGGAGCAGTGACATGCACTGGGTCTTGGTTTCGTTGTAGATTATATCAAATTCCTCTGCATATTGGCGGCAGGTGTCGATGAGTCGTTGGAGACCTTGCACTGATGGGGAAATCAGAACCATATTGTTGGCGTAACAGAGGTTGTTTACAGTTGTTTCATTGACGGTGCATCCGATTGGGAGCGAGTTCAGTTTGACATTCAGGTCATCTGTGTACGTATTAAACAGGTATGGAGAGAGAATGCCCCCTTGCCAAAGCCTGTTTAGGGAGCCGAAGGTGTACGATAATACATTGCCCCATTTGACACAGAATTGCTGTGTGGAGAACCAGCAATGTAAAATGCCAATTAGATATAGGGGTGTTGCCCTTTATGCAGCTTCAGGAATAGCTTTCAGGTAGTTTACTCTGTCAAATGCTTTTCTCACATCTACGAAACACAGGAAAACCGGAGATGCTGATGATAGGTAGTAGTTCAGCAATTCTTTCAGTATGTAGATGCAAGTGTCGGTTGAGTGGTTTGCTTTAAACCCGAACTGGTTGTCAGTGGTGTGTAGAAAGGGGAGAAGTCTCACAAGAAGAACCGACTCAAGTATCTTCGATGCGATCGTTGTGATTGCAATTGGCCGGTAGTTGCCAGGGTCAGCTGCATCCTTTAGCTTGTTTTTGATTAATGGTATCAAGTGAACTAAGAGTAGGGAGTCTGGAAGAAACTGGTGAATTATGCATGCATTGAATAAGGCAGCTAGCAAAATGTAAATTATCGGATGGCAGAATTTGAAAGCCTCTGCGGGAAGACCATCACAGCCGGGCGATTTATTATTAGGTATGCTGTTTATGGCATCGCAAATGTTACCTGGCGTAATACGGTCTGCAAAATGAAATTGAATGTTGTCATTAAGGAGGTTATCTACCTCGCTTCGGGAATCCTGATCATTTATGCAATTCAGGATATTGTTGAAGTGATCACCCCACATCCTTGCGATAGCCTCGTCTCCGACTGCTTCCCCTACTCTCTGTGATAGCTTTTTAGTTTTGGGATTTAAGGACTGGATATCTTTCCAAAGACGAGGGTAATCACCAGATTCTACATTTCTAGATATTGCATCGGCTCTTAGTTGTTTTTCATTTAACCTGCAGTGCTTAAGAGCAAGTTTGAATTGCGCTCTCGCCTGCCTCATTAGTAATGCAGTGTGTCCTTCCCTCGGGCTGCCATTTTGCCTCCACAGTAAAAACATTTCTTGTGAGTATGTATACAGATCCTTAACCAAGTCATTCCAACCAGGTATATTACGAGAATTACCTTGACGAAATCTAAAGGCAGTCCTGCCCGAAGCAAGCATAGTGGAGATTATGTTCAAATAGAATTCATTCAGATCCCTCTTGTGGTGGTCATTTCTACATTTTGTGTTGGTACACAGTAGGGCGTCAGCCGGTTGAATTATTGACCGCAACCTGGTTTCCGTGGTCGCCCTAAAGTATCTGGTTTTCTGTTGGTTTTTAAACTCCCAGTTAACCGCTGGTGGGCGGTCAGTTAGTGGGTTCACGGTAGGGAGGGATGGGGTACTGAATGACACCTGTAATGGGATGTGATCGTAGCCCGTTGCAATATCGTAGCGAATATTGCAGGTCATAATAGAATCATGAAGTTGTGGAGATGTGATGCAGTGGTCCAGCCAGGAGGTTGTAATTGCGTCCGCTCTATTATGTACATATGAGTAGGAGGAGGGAGGGAGGAGCATTACATCGCTAATTTGGAGAGCATGATTTTGACAGAAGCGAGTAAGTTC
Organism: Macrobrachium nipponense; assembly: GCF_015104395.2. NCBI lineage: Eukaryota > Metazoa > Arthropoda > Malacostraca > Decapoda > Palaemonidae > Macrobrachium > Macrobrachium nipponense. Next base: position 125,273,252 of record NC_061108.1, read on the forward strand.
ATTATAAAATTGTTTTGTGGGGTGAGAATTAAGGTCCCCTATTATACAAATATGATCAGCAGGAGAATCTTGAATAATACTGTGTAACTCCCCTAGGATCATGCAGTAATGATCAAAATTATTGTTATTTTCCCATGTCATATAAACATTAATTATTAGGATTTTAGAATTCCCTACTGTCACTTGAAGCCCAAGCAATCTGTCACTCCTGTAGGTCATCACCTTTATCATATTGTCTAACGATTTGTGCCACAGGAAAGAAAGTCCCCCTTTCGGACGACCGGCTATGATTTGATCTGTAACTTGCATCGATGAAGTCGAGAAGGTTCTGAAGTCTTCATGAGGAGGGGGAAGTAGCTTGTCAGAACGATTTGCCCTAAGTGAATTCTCTTGCTCCGTGACAAGATTATTCACCTGGTTAAGTACTCCTTTGGCAAGTGAGGGCCATGGCAGCCCCATCAAAACCTTGGGTTCTTATTTTGGTCACCAAAGGGATTTGAGATGCGAGAAGAGGCTATGGTCCCTTCCACAAGATCAATGTGCCGACGAATCAGGATGATGATCACTGAAAAAGTCCTCTGTATTTCGGGGATGTCCACATCCTGAGGGAGAGGACCCTGGAATCCTTCTAGGGTGCAGATCTCCTGATCTACTCTCCCGGCAGGAGGGAAAACTTTGACAGACCACTTCAATCTGTCCTAACAACTTGGTTGTACAACTGGTGCAATCCTAAGACTGAGCCAGGAGTGTTGGCCCTTGCAGCTGAAGTCTGGGGAGAAGACTACAGAGTTCCTCCTGGCCGATTTGTTGCTCCCTGTAAAACCCCAGGAGGTAAAGGGAAAAGGAGAGGAGGACCAGGCACTCTCAACCTTCCTGCTAATCAAACCAGCAGGAGGCTGTGTCATGAGCAGTCATCAATACACGGTGACGATGGCAACGCAAATCTAGGAGAGTGCTTCCGACTCGGTGAAGCATTTATTCGAGGAGAGTGAAGAGGTTCTCGCTCACCAAGCACATCACTCACCTTAACCAAACCAGTCCGATTGTAGAAATCCAAACTGGGGTTGGGTGGAGTCAAGCACGCCACTTCTTTGAGGCTGAAACCTCGCAAGAAAAAGACTTGACAGGCAACCTCCTCTTAGTCTCTCCAGCTGCATGATCTTGATGGACCAAAACACTTAACTTGGAACCTGTAAGAACACTGGTACTAGTGTCAACAGGAAGGGAGGAGACACGTCCATGACTTGCCACTTTCTTGCCCTGTACCTGAATCGGGATGATGAGATCTCTCTCCGGCAACAATTCTGGATGCACGAGGTTCATTCACTTGGAGTGACACGCAAATGAACTCCTGACACAGCACCAGTTTTTGGAGTAAAACTCCAAGAACTGGTGACAGGAGTACAAAACAAAAGTCTGTGCACCTAAGGCTCCCAAAATGCTAGACATGGGGTTAGACAGAAAGTTCCAAATCCCACAGGATTAGGAGAGCTGATGAGAGACCAAACTTCCTCTGAGGAAGGAGGCAGACCCTTAGAAGTGTCATAGCAGGACTTCTTAGAGGGAGGACAGACCGCCGCCTTCTTCTTAACCGAGAAGCCTTAGAAGAAGAGGAAGGAGCAGCAGATGATGATGACGAAGATAAAGTCGATGAGGAACACAACGACACCTTACGAGACTGCTTCTTCGTCAGCTTCTTCATGATGGTGGTCAGATTGCCCATCCAAGGGGCAGCAGGCATCACAGGAGCAAATGGGACAGCTGAGGCAGTGAAAGCAGCAAGAACAGGCCCAGTGCCAGTAGCAATCACAATAGGAGGAATGAAATTTGAGGTGTCCACAACCACTGAAGCAGGAGGAATCATCGGAGTGGTCAGGTCAGGGGTCACTGGTGATGGAAGCACAGAGAGCTCAGGCACAGGAGGAGAGACCACCACGAAGCCAAGAGGCAGCAGCACTGACAACTGAGGTGCTAGCAAGTGAGGATGTGTACCCAAGTCACATTCGTTGGGTGACAGACGAACACCATGGAGGCACGCGTGTAAACATTTGTTGTAACAGTTGCAGAAGTAGAGGTTGTCGCTGTGCGAGATACGGGGAGGGGGGCGGGGGACTCTTAAAGTGTGCCAGTCAATCCAAGTGACAGCCATGCCTGCTGGAGATTTCTTGTTTGAGTGTCCACCAAACCTGTAGAAGCAAGAGTTGAATTTGAGGGGGGAGTCACCCCCCTTGCTACAAGGGAGATATTTTCCCCCTCAAGTGAGAGGGAGGCCCTAAAAGAGGGGTAGTCCTGGCAGCCCGTCCCCTGGCCTTCTTCGTCCAACGAACCAGATAAAGAAGATGGAGAGTTTTCACTGAAGGAGAAACAGCAAGAAGGGGAAGCTTGCTGGGGGAGAGAAACAAGGATGAAGGTTCAGCAACCAAGGGTGTTAGTCAGGGGGCGTGTTACCCTAAGATGAACCTAGTAGCCTTCCTCTTGTACCGTTTCCTCCCTTCAAACTTCACCCACAGCTCAGGCGACCAGGAACAGCACTCAGTACAAGCAGATGTCCTAGTACACTCATGCCCCTGCCAATGGCTGCAAAGGGTGTGAGAATCAAGGTCAACAAATGAGCGGAAGTTTCTGTACTTTTTCCCGCCAACTCCCAGACACACATGCTGGGAAAAGGCGTCTTTACGGGGCCTCTCTGATTCGTGGGTCTACATTATATATCAGATAAACAAACACATTCAATTCACCATAAACAGAAAGATCCTACTGGGAATGTATAAGTGTACAAGCTCAACAACAATCTCGCGGAGAGCATAGCAACATGTTTTCACCAAACGATGGCCAAATGCAAATTGGAATGTTGACGTCCGGTTGAGACGGGACTCCCAACTATTGGACAGGAATTTTGCCTAACCACCTTCTTTGAAAATTCAGCAGCCATTTCCAGGCTTTGCCTTAAGCAATTCCTAATGTAAAGGACCAATGGTTTCTATATCGTGTATGATCAAATTGATTATTCCACCATTTTGGAGCCATATTTCTTCCATCATAACCCCGAAACATGCGTCGTAAACCTGGAAATAATTTTGGATGAATACAGTTTGTTTGTTTGTTTGTATGGTGTTTTTATGTTGCATGGAACCAGTGGTTATTCAGCAATGGGTGGATGAATACAGGTATTGCCCTACTTATGATGGGGTTAGGTTCCAAAAAACCCATTGTTTGTTGGAAAAATCATATCCTGAATATAGCCTAGCCTGCATATATGGTAGCCTAGCCTACACTACACAGTACACTCTACACATATATGGTTTAGTAATTATTAAATATCAGATAATTCTACAGGTTCAATGCAGATTGGCTTATGATAACTCTGTACAAAAAGAAATGAAATAACAAGAACAAGAATCAGACTGTAATGTAAGGGGTATTCACCAAGATTCGGTCCATTGTAGGCATAAGTGATCGGTGTCAGGCTGCTCCTGGCTACGTAAAACTAAAAATCAGAAGAGGAGCAGGAGGATGATAAAGCTGCTGAATCATCAACTCGCTCCTCGTCAGATAGTATTTCAAGGAAACAGCTGTTATAAGATGCAGAGGATCAAGGATCAAATGTCGGGGAGGGGGGCAGAAGACAATAGCACTGGAGCCTTTTTCTTAACCCTTAATGGACGGATACCCTTGAATGAGTAACAATAACAGGTTTTGAGTGGTGGATGCAATACCGCCTGGTGAATATCAATACAATATTATGCGTCATCAATTTGGTAAGTGGAGCCATTACAGTGGAACCTCGACATACGAAAGTTCCTACTTACGAAAAATCCAAGTTGCGAAAGCAAAGACAAAGATTTTTTTGCTTCTGTATACGAAAATAATTCAGGTTGCGGAAGGGCAAAGTCTGAGATTCACCCGGACCACCGAGAACAATTTTAAAACAGCCGCCAACTGAGGAGACTCGCCACCACCCTCCCGCTCTCCCATTGGTTCCTGATGCTAGTCACCGCCGTAAGATCCTGCTCTCCTATTGTTCAGCATTATGCCTCTATGTAAAGGCGTTCCTTGACCATTTTTTACAGCAGTATTATCGTAAACACTGGAATTCGTTCGTTCACATATATTTCCTTTGTTAATGTAAATTCGTGTTAGTGATTTGCTATGTTGTACTGTAAGTAATATCGTGTTGTGTGTGAGCTTAATTACTTACGTTATTAGCCATGGGTCCCAAGAATGTTGCTGAAGTTCACGGAAAGAAGAGGATGCTTTCTATGGAGAACGAAGATGGAGATAATCAAGAAGTGTTAATGTTTTCTGCCATTTGTTAATGTGTTTCGTAAAGTTTAGTATTAATGTTTTCTGACATTTTTTAATGCGTTTCGTAAAGTTAAGTGTTCATGTTTTCTGCCATTTGTTCTCCTCTTGTCTCCACTTTCGGTGATCGCCTCACTCGGAAGGTAAGGTTCCACATTTTACTACATATGTATGTACATGTACGTAAAGTATTTCTTGTACCATGTACACTAATACACTTTATTTACAGGTACATATAGTATATGTAGTTTATGTTAGGTACTGAATGGTCCAAATTGTTGTATTTCATTGTTTATTGGTCAATTTAGATTTATTATAAAATTTACTGTGGTGTTTTTGTAGGGCTTGGAACGAATTAGGCAATTTACATGTAATATGTAGTTCAAGATACGAAAAAATCAGGTTACAAAGGCCGCTTCGGAACGGATTAATTTCGTATCCTGAGGCACTACTGTATCACATTATGTTGATGAAACTTCAATCTTTGAATGGTATGCTTAAAGATGTAATTGTATTGTTTCACCAATTAAATATCGAGTGAATAAGGTTCATCCACCCAATGACGATGAATCCACTACGATGTTTCCCCCTAGTAGGTGGACTTTGGCTGTGAAACGGCTCCACTATCGTTTTTTTGTTATTGCTTATTTTCGCTTGTATTTTGTGTTTTAAATGTCATAAATAAGGGGATATAACACAATAACACGGCAAAACCTTCCCCAAAAAATAAGGGGAAATAACACAATAACACGGCAAAACCTTCCCCCAAAAATAAGGGGAAATAACACAATAACACGGCAAAACCTTCCCCAAAAAATAAGGGGAAATAACACAATAACACAGTAAAACCTTCCCCCAAGTGTTTTACCCCACCCAAAACCCCACACATTCCCATTTACCGTAGGATATAGTTGAACAGCATAATTCTCCCCAGTGTTTTACCCCACCCAAAACCCTGAATTCCCATCGGGAATGTAGGATAGAGTTCAAAGGTAAATTACAGTTGTCCAAATAAATATTACTCTAAATTCTTGTTCAGGAGATAAAACTGCATAGAAAAACAGCAACTGCCATAGTAGGGGGAAACACCACAGTGGATCCATCGTCATCGCGTGGATCAGCCTTATTCACTTGATATTTAATTGGTAAAACAAGAATACAATTACATCTTTAATCATATCATTCAAAAGACTGAAGTTTCGTCAACATAATGTGATATATGAAAGCGCCATACGAACTAAAATAAGCATGTGAAGTCTTCGTAAAATATGTTTTCAAGGCAGTTTTGAAATCCAATATCGTGGCATCCGCGTGAGGTGACATTCGTAAGCACAGAGGAGCCACCATCTTTCCCAGCCTTCCCAGCACTCATTTGAACAATGTTAGCATATATATGTAATGTTTATTGATCTTACTCAAGATTGCAGTTGTAATCAGCACAATAAAACAACATTTTGTTGCCTATATTAGTGAAAGTATGAAACTTCTTGTTCCCGGGGTCATGGTTTGAACTGAAATTCATTTTTACCTAGTAATCGGTGGTTTTATCCTTACTGCCATCACAACTGAAACTCCACAGTGCTTATTTGATTGTAATTATACACATTTTGGTCTTAATTCACTCCAAATTGCACTTGAACTACGTTGTGGTTCCTGGTTCCTACGCGCTCACTCCACAAACACAGTTGCGGGCAGCACACGACTACACGGTTTATGAGGTGCAAAGCTTTATTCCATAAATTGTTAACTTTACTCATTATTTAGTTTAACTTTACTTTGTTACTTCAGAATATTTATTTAATTCATGTCTATTATCCCTTTTTTGTGACCAAATTAACCCCAAAAAACTACAGATATTTCTAAAGCAGATACAAGCAGACGATGGCAAAATGACTCATCGTTGCCCATCTAGTGGAGCATCACACATACACTAATGTATTTACAAACTGTTTCCATGAATTCTAGTCGTTATCGTACTGCAATAATGATAAAAGTGCTCTAATATGTATATATACTACAAATAGATACACTAATTTCACTCATTTCCCCAGTTTTGTGTAAGTCTTTTACCCAGTTTGGAGGGTAAACACATACCAATTGGCAACACTGATAAACAATTGAAGAGCACGAAGAACGCTCTAGGTACTGTTCACAAGCAAAACTGTTGATATTTGAGTCAAGAATCTAGTTACTTTTTCAACAACGAATATTTTCAAATTAATAATCATGAATAGGGCAAACAACCGACTGGACTGGCCAACTCACTGACTACCGCATTTGTGGCCACCCTCCGAAAAAGTACTTTTATGCATTCAACTTACCTGTCAGATATATACTTGGCTATAGACTCCGTCGTCCCCGATAGAAATTTGAATTTCGTGGCACACTCTACAGGTAGGTCAGGTGATCTACCGCCCCGCCGCTGGTGGCGGGAATAGGAATCATTCCCGTTTTCACTAAGACAGATTTTCTCTATCGGCCGTGACAAGCAACCATTGTTGTTTTTTGTACTCCCTGATTTGATTTTCGTGTTTTTTCATCGCTATTGATCTTCTAAGCCGGTTATTTTGGTGACGTATTGGATCTTTGGTTTGGCATACTCTTTCGTGGACTGTTATTTGGACTTGGTTTTTGGATATTTCTCATAATGTCGGATTCTAGCTTTACGGTTAGAAGACAGTGTGTAAATGAGGGATGCATGGTGAGGCTACTGAAAGCTTCGGTAGATCCTCACACAGTTTGTAAGGGGTGTAGAATGAATGAATGCTCAATATCTAACACCTGTGATGAATGTGCAGGTTTGAATGAGGATGAATGGAAGAATTTAAATTCCTATTTAAGGAAATTAGATATGGATAGGGCTAGGAAGGCTTCCTCCAGAAGCGTAAGTAGGTCTCGTTTCTAACGAGTCTATTAAAAATAACACCTAACCCTAAAACCTGTATCTTCTTCCTCGTGTACTAAGACTGCAAATCCAGCAACGGAAATTGGCAGATTCGTTAAAGCTGGCCATTACAAAGGATGGAACGTAAATAATGCTGATGGTTACAAGGTAAGCACCAGTGAGGGAGTCGATTTGAAACGTGTCCCTTATGCAGTGGAGGGTGCGTCTGATCGGCTCCATCTCGCTCCCAGGCCTAGACCTCTTCCAAGCTCACAGGCCCAGAGGAGAAGGAATGTTCAAAAGCCTTACGGAGGTTATGAGAATCCCCACCGATCAGGCGTCCCCTTGGCAGATTCTGTGACGACCCGAACTGCCAAGGATCGCTCCAGCGAAAAAGCATCCTAAAAAGTGTTTTTCGTCGTCAGATTCTTCACCTAATGTAAAAAGGGGGGGGGCTGGGGGGAGCTCTGATGAACTATCACGCCCCTTAAAAAAGAGGAGTTGGAAGGCTCCAACTTTGAATTCAAGCCCTGAACTTTTCTCCTATGGATCTCCATGTGAAAGGAAGAAAAGAAAACTAATTCCTAAACGTAAATTGGAGTCTCCTTCCTCTTCTAGACCTCCCTCACCCTGAATCAGGAAAGAGAAAGAGAATGCGGCTGCGAAAATTTCTCCTAAATGTACAGGAGCAGCTTTCCACTTTAGTAGGAGTTTTCACGAAGGAGACTCCCAGAAAAAAGGACTCTTTCCTTCCGATAAAGAGAACGAAGGAAAGGAAAGAAGAAAAGAATGCGCAAAAGCCAAAATGCCAACCTGGCGCAATGCGCCAGATGCGCTAGAAGCTCCATACGAGTCGGAAGAGCCAGAAGCGCCAGATGCGCCAGAAGCGCCAGCAGCGCCACCCTGCCGAAATGCGCCAGAAGCGCCTGCCTGGCGCAAGGAGCCACGAGCGCCAACCTGGCGCAATGAGCCACAAGTGACAACCAAGAGACGGAGTTCTTCCAAAAGACAATTAAGCCAGGAGGGTTTTTCTAGCTTTCGGAAGGATAAACCTTTACCTGACAGGGAATCTAGGTGTCGCACAGGCGGCCGTAGCCCTTGTCAGGATATGGGTGGTTCCGGGGAAAGTGATAGGAGAGGACATCCTTCTTCTGACAGGAGAGAAAGGTGCCGCAAAGGCGGCCGTCGCTCTTGCCAGGAGAAGGATAAGGTCGTGTTTCAGGATCAACCTATCTCTCGTAGGGACGCAAGTTGCCGCACAGGCGGTCGTCGTTCTTGCGAGAGTGGGGCAGATGTTGCAAGAGACCCGTCTCCTATTGAAAATAAACAATCCTCTTTGGAAATGGAGTTGGATTTGGAAGAAGTTTCGGACTCGGAAGATCACTCGGCTCCAGGCTTGTCAGATTATAAGACGCTGGCAGCCCTCTTACTTCAAGAGTTTGGGGACTCTTTAAGCCCTACTGCTCCTCCTTCTCCGAGGTCTTTATTTACAAGGACGAAGGTCTCGAAGCCATCATCCTTCGTTAAAATGAAACCAACCATTTCTATGAATAAGGCTCTCCGATTCGTAGGAAATTGGTTTCAATCCAAGGAGAAGGCGGGGAAGACAGTCTTTGCCTGCCCTCCATCCAAACTATCAGGAAAGAAGGGAATTTGGTACGAGACGGGCGAGTCACTGGGTCTAGCTCTCCCTACCACTGCCGAAGCAGATTTTTCGAATCTGGTGGATTCGTCAAGGAGACAAGCATTGTCATCTGCAAAAATCACATGGGGGACGTTTCTGAGATGGACCATCTCCTCAAGGGATTGTTTAATGTCTTAGAAGTTTTTAACTTCTTAGACTGGTCCCTTGGGGTGTTGGCCAAGAAGACTCAAGAGAATGAATCTCTTAGTCCAGAAGTCCTTTATAGTGTACTGTCCTGCATGGACAAAGTGGTTCAAGATGGATCAGGAGAGGTGGCCTCGCTGTTTGGAACTGGGATTCTGAAGAAGAGAGTATTATTTAGCTCCTTTCTGACGAAAGCTTTTACTCCCATTCAGAGGTAATCTCTTCTTTATGCTCCTCTTTCGGACCAATTGTTTCCTGCACAACTAGTTAAGGACATTTCTCATTCCTTTGAAAGAAAGTAAGGCCAACGCGAAGATCTCTTGGCCCAAAATCTTGCCTAAAAAGGGAAATCCAAGGGCTTCGGTTCCTGTGAAGAGAGAGAATCGTACTCCTCAACAGCCCTTTCGAGGGAGCTCTTCTGCCAGACCCTCCTTTAAGAAGAGAGGAGTACAGAAGAGAGGTAAGTCTTCATTCAGACCTATCAAGAAAGCTAAATGAAACACCAGTCCTTCAAGCACCGGTAGGAGCCAGACTTCGGAAATTTTCCGAAGAATGGACTCTGAGACAGGCAGAAATATGGTCCCTTTCAGTGGTAACGAAGGGATATATGATCCCCTTTCGAGGCAGGCCTCCCTTGACAACGAACCCGAGGGAACTGTCAGCCCAATACAGGGACCCTGCCAAGAAAGAAGCATTATTGCAACTGGTAGAACAGATGTTGCAAAAGGAGGCCATTGAAGTGGTTCGGATCCGCATTCCAGAGGATTCTACAAAAAACCGTCTTTTTCTGGTCCGAAATCCTCGGTGAGGGTGGAGACCAGTCCTGGATTGTGAGCGCATTGAACCGATTTGTAGAGAACACAAAGTTCTCTATGGAACATCAAAATCGGTTTCTTGCGGCTCTTCGTCCAGGAGATTGGATGGTCTCCTTAGATCTACAAGATGCTTACTTTCATGTCCCCCTGCATCCATCATCATCGAAGAAATATCTGCGGTTCATGATGCAGGGAAAGTATTCCAATTCAGAGCCCTATGCTTCGGCCTGTCTACGGCCCCTCAAGTATTCACGAGGCTAATGATGAAATGTTGCGAGATGGCTACATCTAGAAGGACATTATATCCCTTTATCTGGACGATTGGCTAATAAGAGCAAAATCGGAACTTCAGTGCTTGAAGGGCTTGGAGAAGACTTTGGATTTGACAAAATCTCTGGGACTACTCGTGAACCTCGAGAAATCACAATTGATCCCCAGATCAATTGGGGATACAGATGGATTCTCGGGGTTTTCGGGCTTTTCCATCTCAAGACAGAATTGCTCGAGGCTTAGAAAAAATCTCGAACTTCTTAGGGGAAAGACGGACCTCGGCGAGGGAATGGCTCAGTCTGCTGTGGCACCCTTTCCTCGTTAGAGCAGTTCATTTTCCCTAGGGAGATTAAATCTCAGACCTCTGCAATTTTATCTCAAACAAATGTGGAGTCAAAAGACAGGAGACTTGTCAGACGTTTTTTTCCCATTCAACAGGGATAAAATCCGACCTGGAAGTGGTGGTTAACCCCGTTAACAAAGCAACGAAGGGGTGTCCCTCTTGATTCGGAACCTCACCGAGTGTTGTTTTCCTTCCCGTTGGCCTCGGAAACAGGTTGGGGAGCAAACACTGGGTCCAAAGGAGGTGGCAGGTACCTGGACCAAACAACAGACTACACTGCACATCAATGCGAAGGAACTCCTGGCGATTCATCTAGCCCTGGAATACTTCGAAGCGGAAGTCAGGGAGAGTGGTAGTTCAAGTCAATTCTGACAATACCACAGCTCTGGCTTACATCCGGAATCAAGGGGCACTCACTCTTTCTCACTGAGCGAAATAGCGAGAGATCTATTAACCTGGACAGAAGAACGGGGCATTATTCTGCGGACAAGGTTTGTTCAAGGAGTAAAAAACCTAAGGGCAGACAGGTTGAGCAGAAAGAACCAGGTACTCCCGACAGAGTGGATGCTCCACTCAGAAGTCTGCAGACAAATGTGGTCCCTCTGGGGAAGACCCAGATCGACCTGTTTGCCACGTTCCTCTCCAGGAAGATAGACAACTTCTGCTCGCTAGAAGAAGATCCCAGAGCCACGGCGATCGATGCTTTCCTCATGGATTGGTCAGGCATAGACGCCTACACCTTTCCCCCATTCAAATTGCTGGGGAAGTACTAAGAAAATTTGTGGCATCGGAGGAACGAGACTAACTCTAATTGCTCCCTTCTGGCCTTCCCGAATCTGGTTCACAGAGGTACTGGAATGGACGGTGGACTTCCCCAGATCTCTACCAACAGACAGATCTGCTCAGACAACCCCACTTCGAGAGGTTTCCACAAAAACATCCAAAGTCTCTCCCTGACTGCCTTTCAACTATCGAAAGACTGGTCAGAGCGAGAGGCTTTTCAAAGAAAGTGGCAACTGCAATTGCTAGAGCCCGCAGAGCCTCTACCTTGCGGGTCTACCAATCGAAGTGGGAAGTTTTCCGTAGATGGTGTAGGTCGAAGAAGCTGTCCTCTTCCCAATTTACCTCTGTAAACCGAAATCGCGGATTTTCTCCTCTTCTTAAGAGAAGAGTCCAAATTGGCCGTATCCACATTCAACAGAGGGCTGAATCTTGAAAATAATAAGGATCTTCATGATCTCATCAGGTCTTTCGAGACTAAGAAATTGAGATCTTCTATTCCCCCGAGTTGGAACCTTGACGTAGTCCTTATATTCTTGATGTCGGACAGGTTCGAGCCTCTAGATAAAATCTCATTCAGAGATCTCACTAGTAAATGCATATTCCTGTTGGCTCTCGCAACTGCTAAGAGGATCAGTGAATTGCATGCTTTGGGACTCTAGGGTGGGATTTAAAAAAGACTCGGCTGTTATTTCTTTCCAGGATCTATTCCTGGCAAAGAATGAAAACCCTTCTAAACCTTGGCCTAGAAGTTTTGAAGTCAAGGGACTCTCTTCTCTGGTAGGTAGAGAGTTGGATCGGTCCCTTTGCCCAGTCAGGACCTTAAAATTCTATTTAAAAAAGAAGACACAACTTCAGGGATGTAGACAAAGTCTTTGGTGTTCGGTAAGAAACCCCAAGAGACCTATGTCAAAGAACGCCAGTCAGAAATGTGATTACCGAAGCTCACAGGAATTGCCAAGAGAACTCTTTAAAGCTGCTGAGAGTAAAAGCTCACGAAGTCCGGGCTGTGGCAACTTCCCTTTCTTTTACAAAAAATATGTCCATGAGAAACATTTTAGCAGCAACTTATTGGAGGTGCAATTCAGTATTTGCATCCCACTATTTAAAGGATGTTAGAGTAACATATGATAAATGTTTTTCTCTTGGACCTTATGTATCAGCGGATACTATGCTGGGAAATAGAGCAGACGCTGATCCTTAATTTTGTTTTTATGTTTTTAATAATTATTTTTAATATTGTTGTTGAGTTGTGGGTTGCTTGAAAGGATGTTCGGGGATGACTCCTTTCAATCTTAGTACTAACCCCTGTCAGGATCAGGTGATCGGGATTAGTGTCGTGCTCTATGATCATGCCAATAGGCAAGGTGTTTTGTCATGTTAGTGGATAGGACCCCATTGACAAAGATCCTAAGGTTTCTGAGCATAAGGTGGGTAAGACCCCTGTAACAGACCATCAAGAACTCTTAGCATGAGGTCACTACCTCGCTGAGGCTCTTGAAGCGATACGGGCTCCTAGGCAGTAGCCATGAAGTCTTTCGCTAACACAGGTAGGAATCAAGGTTTTTTAATTTTACTACCTACAACATATGTTGTTTCCTGTCTATTTCAGTAAATTAGCTGTCTCTTACCCTCCACCAAAGGTGCCAATCAGCTAAGTATATATCTGACAGGTAAGTTGAATGCATAAAACTTTATTGTATCATGACAATAACATTTTAACACGTCCTGACACAGGAGATGGTCATCACTCATGAGTTGTTGAAGGTGAGCGGTGAGAGGAGCTCAAGACCTCTACTCTCCTTTCGAAGTAAGTATTTTCTCCAAAGTTAGAAATTAAGGACATATTTTAAGATTAAACAGAGGGTAATGAAAAGTGTGGCCAATGCAGTGCACACTACCCCACGTGGTGGAAACTGGATCCGCTTGTCCAGTCGGTTGTTCCCCCTATAGGTCACCGCAGAATAGGGTAAAACACCGCATGGACTGGCCAACTCACCAACTATCACAGTAGTACTTTTAACGCGTCCTGACACCGGAGATGGTCATCAGTCATGAGTTGATGTTAGTGAGAGAAGGAGCTAAAGACCTCTATTATCCTTTCGAAGTATTTTCTCCAAAGTTAGAAATTAAGGCCATATTTTAAGATTTAAACAAAGGGTAATGAAAAAGGTGGCCAACGCAGGCCCACAACACCAAAAGGCTTTCGAAATTTTTACTGACGATTAAAAAACTTTAGAAGATTGACGCCATCTCGATGTTTGCAGAGTCGCTTGTGTCAACAAAATACCCATTTCCTGTGCTAAATCCGCACACCACTTGTACCCATAGACGCTGGGGCACTTTCATCACAATGGTAAACACGGAAACTACAGTTTTGGTAGAAGACGACGACGAAGCGTGCACTAGATAATTATTTAAATAAATAGTAAAACATCAATATTTTACATATTTACGATGATTAATTCGAAAATATTCCTTACTGAAAAAGTAACTCGATTCCTGACTCAAATTTAAGTAATTATTTTTCGGAATTAGAACATTTTTTTAAGTCCTGTATTATGACGTCACAATATCTTGACTTTCGTACCAATTGTAAATGAATTGCTATACTCAACTTTCTTGCAGAACAGTTTACCAGTTATTCATGCAGATTGTTATCAGCTATTCATGTAACTGTTATAATCGTAATGCGCATATATATATCTTTATTATTTACTTTTGGGATATATGAAGATGTTTTACTGCCAGAGTACCGCCGTAGTGTGACGCAATCGCTTTCGCTCCCTGGGCCGCTAGTCTGTTTTCGCACCATAAAAAATTAATAGGGCCAAATTTGCAATGACCAGAAAGTCGTTCAAAGAGGAAAGTTAGCATTGAGGAGCATATGTTTTGATAGAGAAAAATACAAATTTATACGATAGCTAGCTTGTAAAAAATACTTGATTACAAAAAACTTGATTGACAACTAAGCAGCATACCTACTATGGGTTTCAGAGACAGTGCAAGCACGTTTTTTGGCAATATTTCTGTAATGAACACTCGTATCAGACGAGATTTTGCTATAGTGTATTATTTCATCGTGCATTTTATTTCACATGGAATTCACTGTTGCCAATTGGTATGTGTTCACCCTCCAAACTGGGTATAAGACTTAAGCTGGCCTCACACTAGTCATTTCTAGCTCGCGGTTTTGGCCAGCATCCAGCCGATGCTCACGAGCAAAAGTGTTGTATCGTCACACTAGGATCTCGTGGTTTCGAGGAGCAGTAGGAAAAAGTAAACATCCTCCCATTTGTACTTTTTAAGCGTAGTTTTCTTATAAAGTTCATCCGTGTGATCCCACAACACTCGGAACTCTCTTACTTTTTCTAACAATCCATGGAGAGCAAAGGACGTCCACACATACCGATGTCTTTGTGTGGGAAGAGACATGGTTCCTGAGCACGTCCTGTTAGAAGCAGCCATCTTGTTTGTTTACACTACGCGGTCGCTCGGGGTTCGTGGCTGCTGCTTCCCGACAAGGCGGGAAGCAAAGATCTCGAGCTAAAATCTCCCGGTTTTCGATTCTCGGCAGCAACGGCTCGCTGCTCGAGAAAAAAAGGCCTAGTGTGAGGCCAGCTTTATACAAAATGTAGAAATTGGTGAAATTAGCCTATGTATTGGAAGTATATATACATAAATATTAAAGCAATTTTATCATTATTGCATTACTATGACAACTAGAATTCATGGAAACAGTTTATAATAATGCCATTCTTAGCATGCAAACATTAAAGGTTACATTTATTTCTGGCATACAGTTATTAAAAAAATCAAAATACTAATAGACAAAAATCAATGAAAAGTGCTGGAAAAAAAAATTATAATCCACTGATCTGTCGTCTGCTCCGCGATGGTTTTCGGCAGCCAGATGTACGACAAGGTTAGAAACATTGGCTTGTATCTATTTTAGAAATATCTGTAATTTTTCGGGGTAATTTGGTTGCAAAAAAGGGATAATAGACATGAATTAAATATACAGTTACCATCCGAGTTACGACCTGCGCGAGTTACGTCCACCCGTACTTACGACAGTGTCCGACAGGGGTCTATTTTTTTATATTGGCGGCGTTTTGTTTACTGTTGGCAGCGCGGTAGCGTAGTGCGTGCGGCGCGGTATGACAGTTACGACGGCGCCGGCAGCACAGCATCCCAGACAGACTCATCCCAACCACCTCACTCACTGTCTAGACATTGTAGCAGTACTGTAACATTGTAGCAGGAACATTTTTTTTCATTACACCTTTGCCATGGCCCCTAAGAGAAAGTCTGACTCATCAGAATGCAATTCTGCCAAGAAAGCTAGGAAGGCACTGACGTTGGAGATGAAGATGGACGTAATCAAGAAATATGAAGGTGGAATGAAAGTTAATTGTATAAGCAGAAGTCTCCATCTCTCCCACTCCACGGTCTCCACCATTCTACGTTCAAGGCGCACTACGTAAGAATTTCCTTTGACCAAGCCATCGAAGCTATGGATGAAAACCCTGAGCTGACTTTGCGGGATTATTGGAAATCATACAACATTTACCATTGTATCAAGCATGTCGCTAAAGCTTGGGATTTGGTGACAGAAAAATGTATGAGTGGTATTTGGAAACACTGCTGCAAATGCTTCCTCAGAGATTTTGTTGGCTTCGATAACGAAGAGGAATTAAGCAACGTCCGAGGAAAAATTGTTAGCTTGGCAAAGCAACTTGAGTTAGGATGTGATGAAGAAGAAATTGAAGAACTGATAAGTGAAGAACCTGAGGAATTAACAAATGAAGAACTGTTAGCAATAGAAGAAGAAAGGAAAGCTGAAGAAAAAAGAGGAGAGGAAGAAAAGGAAGTTGTAGAAGAGGAGGAGCCCGAACGAAAGTTTACTGTAAAGGGATTATCGGAAGCCATACAAATGCTTAATACAATGCTGCATAAATTGGAAGGAATGGATCCGAATGTTGAACGGTTTGCCCGGATAGAGAGATCTATGCAAGAAGTAATGAGGCCATACAAAGAAATCTACGATGAAAAGAAAAAAGCAGAAGATCCAAACGACACTTAGCATGTTTGTCAACGAACACAAAAGCCCGCCTCATCCAGCATCGAAGCCACCCCCTCCCCTACATCGGCCAACGCAGTAACCACCCCTTCCCCATCCCCTGCCTCGCTTGACTTAACAGCTGATCTTTCTTTCGACCGTGCGTATGAAGAAAGTGTTGATGACGTCGAACCAAGCACCAGTGAACATTAATTTTGAGTGTTGTTTTGCTTATTTTTTTACATGCATATGTATTTTCTATTTGTACTACAGTACTGTATGTTCTATTTTTGAACTGTAACTTTTCTATTTTCGTATTTTGATCTTCATTTGTATTTTTGTATAATAAATTCAACTGCAGTAATAAATATTTTTTTTCTAAAACCATATTATATTAAGATGTATGTACGTAGTATATCAACTAAGCAACTGAAAAAAAAAGCTAAATACATTGCACCTACAGTATAATATTAAAAATATCTCTATGATAAAATGATAAAAGTGAAACTAAAAGGCATAAAAATGATAAATACATAAACAGCTTGTACGTATAGTACAACAGTAATATTATTCAACAGAAAAAGTATGATAAAAGTGAAACTAAAAGGCTATTATATAAACAGCTTGTATATACATATGTACAGTAATATTATTCAACAGAAATATATGATAAAATATAAAAGTGAAACTAAAAAGGCATAAAAATGATAAATAAACAGCTTGTATATACACAATAATATTATTCAACAAAAAAGAAAAAGTTACTTAAAAATGCAACACATTCTATCATATGTCCTCGAGTACAGTATAATCTTCCACTTTAACCGAGTACTTATAATCCACGTGTCGGCCATTTTGGCTGGTATTTTCGACTAACGACCATTCTGACATACGACCTGTTGGTCGGAACGGATCTAGGTCGTAACTCGGATGGTTACTGTATAAACATTTTGAAGTAACAAAGTAAACTTAAACTAAATAATGAGTAAAGTAAACAATTAAGGGAATAAAGCTTTGCACCTCATAAACAGTGTCGTTGTCTGCTGCTCGTAACTGTGTTTGTGGAGTGAGCGCTTAGGAACCAGGAACAACAACGTGGTTCAAGTGCAATTTGGAGTGGATTAAGACCAATAATGTATATAATTACAATCAAATAAGCACTGTAGAGTTTCAGTTGTGATGGCAGTAAGGATAAAAATGAAATTTTCATTAATAAAATGAAGTTTTATTGTATACTTACCGAACAATTATACAGCCGTGATTTCCACGAGCAGCAGGAGACTAAATTCAAATTTGGCGCGTAGGCGTCGCCAACACTGGTGGTGATGACGTCATCTCCCTCCGCTCGCGGGAGAACCAGGTACAACTGCCCAGGTGAATCCACTTCTTTCTGCCCCTCCGTCCACCTATGGGGAGGAGGGTGGGTATAATCATAATTGTTCGGTAAGTATACAATAAAACTTCATTTTACTAATGAAAATTTCATTTTTATTATAGTGTCTTACCGAACAATTATACAGCTGATTACACATTGATGGGAAGGTGGGATTCAGTGGACCACTAGTATTTCTAAATGAGTTACATTTATTACAATACCAGTAAACACTCAAGGTGTCTGTTGTACCTTACCTTGTAAGAGAGCTACAGCAGACTGTTACTGCCTCTGGTCGGTGCTCTTCTTACTATTGTAGAGGAATTGGAATTTGACCAAAGTTAGCCTCTACAGGAGTGGAATCCTTCCGTAGTTCAAGTGAGTCAAGGCTGACTGACGGAGGATAGCAACAACAAAGATTGCCCTTGCCCTGGGCTAAGACCAGCAATTCAATCATACAAAACATTTGTCACCAACACCAGATTTAAAAACATATATACCCAACCATTATTAAAATCTGACCTAACAGACTGGTGAGTATCCCAGGTACTCAATACCCCTAGCTTCCCTTATACTCAACGACCTATTACAAGGCGAAAAGTTAGCATAGAGGTGACGACCCCTGTGCCGTTTCTCCCAACACCATGCCAGAAACCGCCACCGGACCCAACGTTCTGCAATTCTCGAAAACCGTTTCTATCTCTTTGAGATAATGGCTCGCAAAAACCGAATTCGATCTCCAGAATGTACTCTGAAGAATCGTAGCAAGAGATAAATTCTTTCTAAATGCTAAAGAAGTAGCCACTGCTCTCAATTCATGAGCTTTAACTCTCAGAACGGAAAGATTGTCATTCTCGGACTGCGAGTGAGCTTCCCTGATAAGCTCTCTAATAAAGAACGATATAGCATTCTTAGAAAGAGGACGAGAGGGATTTTGAACCGAGGTCCAGAGCTTAGAAGATTGGCCTCTAATCTCTTTAGTGGCAAGAAGATACTGCTTAATTGCCCTGACTGGACATAAGAGCCTTTCTTCCTCCTCATGTCCTACCAAATCAGATAAGTTCCTAACCACAAAACTCCGCGGCCAAGGATTAGATGGATTCTCGTTTTTGGCTAGAAAAGCTAAAGATACCTTGAGAGAAACCGACTCTTTTGTCTATAGCGTGCAATTCGCTGACACGCTTTGCAGAAGCTAGTGCAATAAGAAAAAGAGTCTTCTTAGTCAAGTTCCTAAGTGAAGCCGACTTCAAAGGTTCAAACAGTGGCCCCATGAGGAACTTAAGCACCACATCTAAGTTCCAAGCCACTGTATCTTGCTGGAACTTAGTGGTTTCGAAAGACCTAATGAGGTCCGAAAGATCCAAGTTGGAGGAAATATCCAAACCCCGGTGTCGAAAAACCGAAGAGAGCATGGCTCTATAACCTCTGATCGTAGAGGGAGCCAGTTTCTTAGATTCCCTAAGAAATAGAAGAAAATCTGCTATTTCCGTTAAAGAGGTCGCAGAAGTAGAGACTTTAGCACCTCTACACCACTCTCTGAAGATTCTCCACTTCCCTTGATAGAGCTTGTTAGAAGACTCTCTCCTACAACGAGCGATAGCTTCTGCAGCTCTTCTTGAAAACCCTTTCGCTCTGACAAGATTCCGGACAGTCTGAACCCTGTCAGAGCTAGAGCGGACAGGTTTTGGTGGTACCTTTTGAAGTGAGGTTGTTTGAGAAGCCACTTCTCTGGAGGAAGAAGTCTGGGGAAGTCTACCAACAACTGAAGAAGGTCCGGGAACCATTCTTTCCTGGGCCAAAACGGAGCGATTAACGTCAGTGTTACATTGTTGTGCGACATGAACTTGTTCAGCACCTCTCTTATTAGACCGAACGGAGGGAATACATAAGCTTCCAGACCCGACCAATCCAACAGCATTGCGTCCACCAACCAAGCTAGAGGATCTGGAACTGGAGAACAAAAGAGAGGAAGACGGTTGTTCCTTGATGTCGCGAACAGGTCTATGGACGGTCGTCCCCAAAGGAGCCAAAGTTTCTGACAAATCTTGTCGTCCAAAGTCCACTCCAGTGGTAACACTTGCTGTTGACGGCTTAGCTCGTCCGCCAGGACGTTCATCTTTCCCGGAACAAATCTCGGGACTAGCTGAACATTTGCTTCGTTTGTCCACATGAGGAGATCCTTGGCTACTTCGTACAGAGAGAAAGACTGAGTCCCCCCCTGCTTCCGCACGTACGAGAGCGCCGTGGAGTTGTCGGAATGCACTGCCACTATCTGACCTTTTACTAAGCTCCGAAACTGTCTGAGCCCCAGGAAAATTGCTAGAAGTTCCTTTACATTTATGTGGAACTTCTTCTCCTTCTCTGACCAAGCTCCTGAAGCACGGTGATTCCCCAGCAGGGCTCCCCAACCTGTGTCCGACGCGTTGGAAAAGAACTGTAGGTTCGGGAGGATGGGCCGTAAATCTAACCCTTCTTCCAATCTTGCCCGAGACAGCCACCACCTTAGATCCACCTTTATTTGGTTTGTGACAGGAAAGGTAATCGAGTCCGGTTGCGTCTTCCTGCACCAAGAAGCTCTCAGAAAGAACTGCAGAGGTCTCATGTGCAGTCTTCCCAACTTCACAAATTTCTCCACTGACGTCAATTTGCCCAGGAGCCTCATCCACTGCTTGGCAGAACTTACCTCTTTGTCCAAGACCTCTTGAACTGTCTCCAGGCAGCCTTGGACCCTCTTTGGGGACAGAAAAGCCCGAAAAACTTGAGCATTCAGTCATCCCCAAATAGAGGATGCTCTGTGAAGGTACTAACTGAGACTTCCGTTTGTTGACCAGAATTCCTAACTTTCTGGCAAGATCCAGAGTTGTTCCTAGGTCCTTCATGCACCGACCCTCTGATTCTGACCGAAGAAGCCAATCGTCCAGATAGAGGGAGATTCTTACTCCTAGGATGTGCAGCCAGCTGCCCCTATCGGGGATAAAACCCTGGTGAATACTTGAGGAGCGGTCGCCAGTCCGAAGCAAAGCACCCGAAACTGAAACACCTTGCCTTCGAACATGAACCTCAGGTACTTCCGAGATTCGCGATGTATCGGAACGTGAAAATAAGCGTCTTGCATGTCCAGAGAAACCATCCAATCCCCCTGTCTGATGGACTCCAGAACCGACAGAGTGGTTTCCATATGAAATTTTGTTTTCTGGACATGCAAGTTCAGGGCGCTTACATCCAACACCGGCCCCCAGCCCCCTGATGACTTGGGAACTACAAAAAGGCGATTGTAAAACCCCGGAGGAAATTCCCCTTCTATATGCTCTATATCCTCTTTGAGAATAAACGCTTCCACTTCCGCGGCTAGCGACAGAAATTTGTCTGAGCCCGGAGAGTATGCCCGGAATGGAATTGGCACAGGTGAGAGCGAGGGAGGTGAAAATGAGAGGAATATGGTAGCCAAACTTGAGTACTTGAACTACCCAGGCTTCTGCTCCTCTGTTTTCCCATTCCTCCCAAAACAGAGCCAGCCTGCCTCCCACTGGTGCTTGAAGAACCGAGCTTTCACTTGGAAGGTTTGTTGACCTTGGCCGAGGTCTTTGACTGAGGTCGCAAATTCGACTTCGGCCGAAAGAAGCGCTTGGGTTTTCTCCCTCGAAAGGGCACCTGGGCCAGAGGGGAAACTGAAGGAACAGTCTCCAAAGGAGCTTTAGGTCTCTTAGTAGACTGTGCCAGCAAATCAGAAGTCGATTTCTTATCTAGCGCTGACGAAATTGACGACACTACATCGTCTGGAAAGAGGTTATCTTTCACAAAAGGAGCAAACAAAAGAGCAGACTTCTGTTGTGGGAAGTGACCCCCTTAGAAAGCAAAGGAGCACAAAGTTGCCTTTTCTTAAGAGTACCAAAGGCGATGAGCAAAGCTAACTCATCACATCCATCCCTAATGGATTTGTCCGCACAGGACAGAACACCAATCCAATCCTCCGCTAAATCCTGTGAAAGAGGACAGTCTTCGATCTTGGCCGCTAAAGCGCCAATAGTCCAATCAAGAAAGCTAAATACTTCCAAAAGTTTAAATT
The DNA here is from genome assembly GCF_015104395.2 of Macrobrachium nipponense. Taxonomy (NCBI): domain Eukaryota; kingdom Metazoa; phylum Arthropoda; class Malacostraca; order Decapoda; family Palaemonidae; genus Macrobrachium; species Macrobrachium nipponense. Next base: position 125,294,974 of record NC_061108.1, read on the forward strand.
GGTTCTTTACAACGTGGTCTAACTCAGGCGCTGTAAAGAAGACTTTCGCTGTGGCGAAAGCAGATCTTCTAGAGGAGTCAATTAAACTGGAGAAGTCTCCCTGGGAGGAGGCAGAAACTCCAAAAGAAGGAGCTTCCCCAGTTACATAAAACCTATACCTCTTATGAAGCAACTTAGAGGGAGGGTAAGCAAAAAGAGCCTTCCCTAAGTCTCTTTTCACAGACATCCATTTCTCCGTCTCTTTCAACGAATGTCTAACCGCTTTAGAAAGAACAAGTTTTGGGAGTAGAGGGTCCGAAGTTTTCCTCCTCATCAAAAAAGTCGAAGTCGGGGAGCGCGGAGCCGCTTTCTCAAAATAATCTGGATAAGAAACCAGAAGAAACCTAAGGAGACGTGAATAACACGAAAGGTGATGTGAATCCTCCTCCTCTACGTCTTCCTCAATCTCCGATACCGCCGAAGAAGTAGACGGGACTACAACAGGATCTGAAGGCTTCGAACTACCCTTGGACTCGTTCATCCAGTTGGTTAACATCTCTAACTGCTTGCGCAAAGGCGCCAAAGAAGAATTAATAACAGTTACAGGCGGCTTGGAAGAGCCTAAATGCTCTTCAGGAGGAAGAATAACTACTTGCGCCTTGCTCAGAACAGCCGAAATTCGAGGCGAAATAGGCGCATCAGGCGTAACAGACGAAAAAGCGCCTAAGGAAACTCCCTTAGAACGGCTAGGCGGCGATACTACAGCGCTAAAGCTACGATCTCTACTAGTAGATGGAGCCGAAAATGGAACAGCTTGAGGCGACGAACGAGCCGCTAACGGCCGAGGCGCAACACTACTCTCAGGCTCCTTAAATCGCTTGACTGGAGGAGGCGAAGAATCGGCGCCTGAACGCCTCTTTAAGGGACGCAAAATGGACGACTCTCGCCAAGAGCGCCGCACGACCGGAGACGAATCGCTTGAATCAGTAGAAAGGCGTCTAACCGCAACACCTTTCCAGAGCTTAACTGAGTCTTGTTGAGGCGCAACAGGTTCAACAAGAGAGGCGCCTGTCTGTGGGCAACTCCCGATCGCCTCCCTTGGACTTCCGGTATGTCTTCTCCCCGGTGCGGGGGAGCTGGACAGTGACCTTTGTCTAGGAGACGTGTCAGGACAGACAGACGCACCCTCAACTACACTCTTACCTGAAACCGCTTTCTCCAAAAACGTCTTAACCGAATTACCCAGTTGCATAACCGTATTCGCTAGTACCGAAAATTTCTGATCGAACCTCGATTCCAGACTGGCAATGGTGTCGGAAGAAACTACACGGGAAGCCGGAGAAGTGGGTTTAGTAGGAGGAATAGGAGGTGTAGTTAAAGGAGACATGACAATTTGAGGAGAAACAGAAGGAACAGATGCATCGCAAGAAGAAGCAGAGCTAAGCTTTCTTTCCCTAAGCGCTGCTTTCCTAATTCTGTCTTTCGCTAATTTCTCCGAGTATGAACTAAAAAACTTCCATTGAGATTCAGTCCAATCACTACACTCATTACATGTTCGATCTGCTGAACAAACCTGTCCCCTACACTTAACACATTTAGTGTGAGAATCATATTCTAATTTAGATAATCTAGTTTTACATCCTGAGATGCAAAACCTAACTCCCGACGGACTAGAATCCGACATGGCAATGCCTAAATATTCAATTAACGACAACGCCAAAAAAGAGTACTTCACCAATTCCGAAGATCAAATCCACTAGAAAAAAGCGAAGCAAAGTCATCCAACCGCACCGACCACCGATGTTCACCGGACGCCGGCAGGAAAAGAATTTGATTCACCTGGGCAGTTGTACCTGGTTCTCCCGTGAGTGGAGGGAGATGACGTCATCACCACCAGTGTTGGCGACGCCTACGCGCCAAATTTGAATTTAGTCTCCTGCCGCTCGTGGAAATCACGGCTGTATAATTGTTCGGTAAGACACTACAATAAAAATGATATTGTTAAACTACAATAAAGTTTTGTACATACTTACCTGGCAGATATATACTTAGCTATAGTCTCCGACGTTCCGACAGAATTTCAAATCTCGCGGCACACGCGACAGGTAGGTCAGGTGGTCTACCTTACCCGCTGCTGGGTGGCGGGCGTATGAACCAATCTATCTCTCCAGCCAGATTTTTTTCTTTCACCTGTCTCCTGAGGGGAGGCTGGGTGGGCCATTAGACGTATATATCTGCCAGGTAAGTATGTACAAAACTTTATTGTAGTTTAACAATATCATTTTTGTACATGAACTTCCCTGCCAGATATATACTTAACTGATTGGCACCCTTGGTGGAGGGTAAGAGACAGCTAAAGTAATAAGGAGAGATAAGAAACAACTGATGTTGTAGGATATAAATAACCTTGGTTCTTACCTGTTCAGGCAGAAGACTTCATTGATATTGTCTCTGAGTCTGCGTTGCCTGGAGAGCTACAGCTAGGACGTGACCTGATGCTGAAAGACTCTCGGATCTACCACTGGGATATGTGATCCCTTTGTGTGGTAGAATCCAAGTCGGATCCTGTTAAAGGGAGTTCGTCCCTATCTTAACAGGTCCTAACCACTACTACTGCAAGGAGCCACACTCATCAGACCACCTAACCAAACTACTAAAGATTAGTATTACGACCTAAAGAGATGCCTTCATGCATCCTCTTTAAGGCAACCAACAACAACAAATACAAGGGGGGGAAAAATTTATACTACTAAACACGGATGAGTTCCAGCTCCCTGCCCCAGCACTGAATCCGCAGATACGTACGGGCCCAAGGCGAAGCATTTTTTCGTAAGTGATTCTCACATCACGTAAGTAGTGGTTCGCGAACACTGACTGACATCTCCAGAATGTTGTCTCCATCAGATTTCGCACGGACATATTCTTGTTGAAAGCAAGAGAAGTTGCTATGGCTCTTACTTCGTGTGCTTTCACTTTAAGAAGCCTAAGATGTTCTTCTCTGCAGGATCCGTGTGCTTCTTTGATGAGGCTTCTCAAGAAGAAGGACAATGCGTTCTTCGACAATGGACGAGTAGGCTCTTTTACTGAACACCACAGGACCTCTCGGTTGGCTTTCAGTTGCTCTTTTCTTCTAAGGTAGTATTTCACCATTCTCACTGGGCAAAGAGTTCTCTCGGTTCGGTTTCTTCTCCTACCAAAGAAGATAAACCCACAAGAATCTCGAAGTTCTTGGGGGCCATGGACTTGATGGGTTCTCATTCTTTGCAAGAAAACCAGGAAGGAAAGAGCAAATGAGAGAGTCCTCCTTAAAACCCACATTACCATCAATCGCCTGAAGCTCACTCACTCTTCTGGCGGAAGCTAGAGCCATCAAAAACAGAGTCTTCCTGGTAAGGTCTCTGAATGAGGCTGAATTAGGGGGTTGGGTTCAAACCTAGAGGACCCAAGGAATTGAAGGACTACATCCAATTCCAGCTAGGTGTCTTAGGAGACTGCATTTTCGTTGTATCAAAAGACCTAATAAGGTCCTGTAGGTCCTTATCTTCCGATAAGTTGAGGCCCCTATGTCTGAAGACATTCGCCAACATACTACGATAGCCTTTAATCGTCGAAACGACCAAGCCACATTCTTGTCTTAAGAATAAAAAGAAGTCTGCAATTTGATTCACAGAGGTACTGGAAGAGGAAACGTTATTCCTCTTGCACCATCTTCTGAAGACATCCCACTTCGACTGGTACACTCGTAAGGTGGAAGACCTCCTCGCTCTAGCGATTGCCTTAGCAGCTGCTGACGAAAAGCCTTTCGCTCTGACCAGTTTCTGGACAGTCCTGAAGCAGTCAGACTGAGAGCGGGGAGGTTTTTGTGGTACCTGTCGAAGTGGGGCTGTCTGAGTAGATCGCTCCTTAGAGGAAGCGATCTTGGAAAATCCACATAGCCATTCCAGCACCTCTGTGAACCAATCTTGTGCTGGCCAAAAGGGAGCTATCAAAGTCATCCTCGCGGAATCTGACTCTGCGAACTTTTTTTAAAGTCAACCCCAGAATCTTAAGAAGGGGGAAACGCGTATACATCGAGTCCTTTCCAATCGAGTAGGAGAGCGTCTATCCCTATTGCTCCTGGATCCGAGATGGGTGAGCAATACAGATCCAGTCTTTTGTTCTTTGAAGTTGCAAACAGGTCTAAGAGAGGCCTCCCCACAACATTCCAAAGGCTCTGGCAAACATCTTGGTGCAGAGTCCACTCTGTGGGAAGGACCTGATCCTTTCCTGCTGAGGAGATCTGCCCTTACATTCCTTTCTCCTGTACGAATCTGGTGAGAAGTTTTATCCCCTTTTTTTCTTCTGTCCACAGAAGAAGATCTCTTGCTGTTTCGTACAGAGCGAAGGAATGCGTCCCCCCTTGTGCTGATGTATGCCAGAGCCGTGGTGTTGTCCGAGTTTATTTGCACAACTGCTCCTGTCACATCTGACTCGAACTCCTTCAGAGCAAGCCACACGGCTATTAGTTCTTTCCTGTTGATGTGCCAGGAAGACTGGTCCCCCACCCAGGGTTCCTGACACCTCCTTGGTTCCCAGAGTCACCCCCCAACCTGTTTCCGACGCATCGGAGAACAACACCAGGCTGGGGTTCTGGGATTGAAGCGGCAGTCCCTGCGAGAACTTGTCGGGATCCGCCCACCATGCTAACTCCTTCTTGATTTGAAGAGAAATTGACAGGGAGAACTTCAAATCCTGAGAAGGACGACTCCAATTCCGATGAAGAAAGAAGTTGGAGCGGTCTCAGGTGCAACCTTCCTAGGGAAACAAATTGCTCCAGTGAGGAGAGCGTCCCCAGCAGACTCATCCACTCCCCTCACTGTGCATACTTCTTTCCCTAAGAAGGTTGTTACTTTTTCGAGTCCCCGGCTATCCTCTCCTGTGACGGAAAAGCCCGAAAACTCAGAGAGTTCATCTGGATCCCCAGATAAACGCACTCTTGAGCGGGAATCAGACTTGACTTCTGCAGATTGACCAGAAGTCCTAAGGAATAAGTCAAATCCAGGGTTTTTCTTCAAGTCCTTCAGACAACGATCTCTGGAATTGGCCCTTATAAGCCAATCGTCGAGATAGAGCGAAATCCTCACCCCTTCTAGGTGAAGCCATTGTGCCACATTCCTCATGATGGCCGTAAAGACTTGGGGGCCGTGGAGAGGCCAAAACACGGGCCCTGAATTGGAAGATTCTTCCCCCCATCATGAATCTTAGAAACTTCCTCGAGGAAGGATGGATTGGTACGTGGAAGTAAGCGTCCTGTAAGTCCAAGGACACCATCCAGTCCCCTGGACGGAGTGCTGCTAACACCGAGGCAGTGGTCTCCATCGT
>NC_061108.1:125300813-125348397 GCF_015104395.2 Macrobrachium nipponense
GAAAGGTCCTCCAAACACTGGTCTCTCTGTTCTGGCCCTGATGAGCCAATCGTCCAGATATAGAGAGATGTTGACGCCTTTGAGGTGAAGAAACCTCGCCACATTCTTCATCAGGTTTGTGAAGACCTGAGGAGCTGTGGACAGGCCGAAACACAAGGCCCTGAACTGAAAGATCCTTCCCCCCGTCATGAAACGACGGAGGTACTTCTTCGACGAAGGGTGAATCGGGACATGAAAATAGGCGTCCTGGAGATCCAGCGACACCATCCAATCTCCTTGACGCAAAGCCGCCAGGACTGAGGCCGAAGTCTCCATAGAGAACTTCTCCTTTAGAACGAACTTGTTCAGAGCGCTGACATCTAGTACTGGTCTCCAGCCCCCCGAGGCTTTCGCACCAGGAAAAGCCGATTGTAAAACCCCGGAGAGTTTTGCTCTAGAACTAATTCTATAGCTCTTTTGTCCCACATTTGATTCACCATCAGACGAAGAGTATCCCTCCAGTACAGGGTCCCTGTGTATCTGGCTGACAGTTCCCGCGCGGGGGAATGGTCATTAGGGGAGGACTGTCCTGGAAGGGGATAAGATATCCTTCTGATATGGACATCGAAGAGGCGTCTCGAGTTTATGAGTGACCAGGCGTCTGCAAATTCGAGAAGCCTGGCACCCCAATGGTGTTTGGGAGGTTGTCTGTCTCACTTTCCTCTTAAAGGGACGGGAAAGAAGCTTTACCGCTCCTCCCCTCTCAGACCTCTTCTCTTAGAGGGAGCTCTGTAGGGAGGGCCTCCTCGAAAGGCTGAACCGTCGAAGTCGGTCCTTTCTTGTCAACCGAAACAAGGGGTGTCTTCTTCCTTGCAAGTTTGCAGGAGAAGATCCTGTGTCGCCTTCTCAGTCAGTGAGCAAGAAATGTCCTTCACTAACTGAGAAGGAAACAAGAAGTCAGACATGGGAGCGAAAACCAGGGCTGCTCTCTGTGAGGGAGAAACCGCCTTGGTTAAGAAGGCACTAAAAATACTCCTCTTCTTAAGGAGTACCGCTCCAAAAAGAGAGGAGATTTCTCCCGATCCGTCTTGTACTGCCTTGTCAATACAAGAAAGAATACTCAGAATGACTTCGGGGTCTAGACCTTCCGAGTCTGAGTCCTTCTTAGACATCACCCCAAGGGACCAGTTCTAGGAAATTAAACACTTCCAAAATATGGAAGAGACCCTTGAGGAGATGATCCGTCTCCGAAATCGCCCAAGACACACGAGCTCCATTCAAAGCGTGTCTCCGCGATGACAACCAAGGTTGAAAAGTCCGCTTCGGCTGCCCGCTGGAGAAAGGAAACCCATGTTCTCCCCAGTGTTCGGTACCAAAAGAAAACCTCCCTTGCCAGAAAGTATGGCTGGAGGCATACAGAAGGGTGGTTCTTGGCCCAGATCCTTCTTTGACAACATCCATTTGTCTAGAGACTATAGCGCTCTCTTCATAGAGATCGTAGGTCTCATCTTCAAGACCGACGAAGACTTTGGTACAACCGCACTCGAAAACAGTGATCGAGGCGAAGGAGGAGCCGCAGGAGTCAAAGAATCTCCGTACTCCTGCAAAAGAAGGTCTGTCAGAACTCTATAGTTAGAGACTCCTTCTCTACCGTTACCCTCTTCTTCCGAATCTCCTTCTACACCCTGCGGAGAATCGGCCTGGAAAAACGAGAGGATCTTCATCCCGTTTCTCTCTCTACTGGTGACAAAACTCCTACTAGGAGAGGGACTCATAGAGTGACAAAATCTCTCTCAAGTCTAAAAGAAGTCTCGCGTCTGCTTGACTTCTCACGCCTGGAAAACTCCTCGCGCTTGGCTGGCGCCTCGCGCTTGTCTGGCGCCTCGCGCTTGTCTGGCGCCTCGCGCTTGGCTGGCACTTCTCGCTTGGCTGGAGCTTGTTGCCTGGCTGGCATCTCGCGCCTGGCTGACGCCTCGCGCTTGTCTGGCGCCTCACGCAAAGCTGACTCCTCGCGCTGACTGGCGTCTCGCGCTTGGCTGAATCCTCGCGCCTGGCTGGCGCCTCGCGCTTGGCTGAATCCTCGGCGCCTAACTGGCGCCTCGCGCCTGGCTGGCGCCTCGCGCCCTGAGCGATCCTTATCTAGAGCAATACTCGCTCGGATAGCTCCTGACGCTTGCAAGACTCTTCGCGCCTGGAAAGACGTCCATGTCTGGAGGACGCTTCACGTCTGGCCGGTGAAAGAAGACGAGACTTCTTAATAGGAAGTCTAGCGTCCTTCTTGCGAAGGGGGATCCCTCGAAAGAACTCCACCAAAGAGGCTATCTGCTCTTGTACTGCAAGCAATATCCTCTTGGAAGCCACACCACGTCCTCTTCAATAGAAGAGCAGGAGAACTCGAAGGAGTGCGATCCTCAAATACCGTTCGAGGAGGCGTCGAAACCAGCTTAGCCTTCTTGATAGAAGAAGGAGCTTCCTCCGAGAAGCGTTCCGGGCTCGAGTCGAACGCGCGCTCTTTCCAATGCCTTTTCAGTGGCCTAGAAAGATCCGAGTCCTTCCACCCTCGTTTAGGTGAAGGAGAACCGGACGACGAGAAACAATCTCGTAGGACGCTTCTATTAAAGCGGTCCTGAGCAGACTGTAGCGAAACAGAACCTGCTGAAGGGACGCCTGACCGTTGGGGATTCCCCACAACCTCCGTACGACTTTCGACTTTCCTACTCCTCTGGGTATGTGAGTTTGGAAGAGGTCTAGGCCTGGGAGCATCGCAGGACGGTCAGACGCCCCCTCCACAACACTGGGAACACTCACTTCACTAAGTAATTCACTATCACTTCCCTTACCTTGCATGGCCGCCATCTTTGTCTTCATTTTACGAAGAGTAGCCTTCAGATTGGCGATTTCCGAAGCCGAATCCGAATGCAAAGCCTGTGAGGATTCAGATACATAGGGAGAATCAAATTCATTAATAAAAGGAGAGTTAGACTCAGAAAAAGGCTCAATAGGCCTTGTACTCACACTCTTTTGTGCAGCCCGTCTAATTCTATCCCTCTCTAACTTCTTCAAGTAAGAAGTTAGAGTCTTCCATTCATTAGCATTCAACTTTTCACACTCAATACAGGTGTTAGCCAAAAAACAGTCAAACCCCCTACATTTACGACATACAGTGTGAGGATCAACCGAAGCCTTCGGTATCCTCACCTTGCAGCCTACATTCACACACACTCTCACACTAACACTTGAATCAGACATTCTATCAGAAAAATGATATTGTTATGATACAATAAAGTTTTATACATACTTACCTGGCAGATATATACATAGCTATTGACTCCGTCGCGCCGACAGAATTTCGAATTTCGCGCACACGCTACAGGTAGGTCAGGTGATCCACCAGCGCCGCCGCTGGGTGGCTGGGAAATAGGAACCCATTCCCGTTTTCCATCAGATTTTTTCTACACCATCTGTCTCCTGAGGGGAGGCTGGGTGGGTAGTTTAATTGTATATATCTGCCAGGTAAGTATGTATAAAACTTTATTGTATCATAACAATATCATTTTTATACATTCAACTTACCTGTCAGATATATACATAGCTGATTCACACCATTGGAGGAGGGTAAAGACAGCTAATAACTGATTTAACAGGAAAACACAACAATCGTTGTAGGTATTAATAACATAAAACCTTGGTTCCTACCTGTTTAGACTGAAGACTTCATGGTTAATGCCCAGGAGTCTGCTTAGTCTCAAGAGCCTCAGCGAGATATTGATCTATTGCTAAGAGTTCTTGTAGGTCTGCCAAAGGGGTCTTATCCACTTACTTGGCCGATCCTATAAGGGCTATGTCAAAGGGTTTCAATCCACTTATATGAAAAGAACCTTTTTTCTAAGGAGCACAATCCCGATCCTGATCACCTTAACCTAACCAAATGTTGTATCTAAGATTGCAAGAAGTCATCCCCGGACTCCTTGCAAACAACCAAAAAACTCAATCACAATATTTTACACCTAATTCTTTATGAAAAATAAATAAAAATAAAAATAAACAAATATAATTTCAATTTGTACTACCTCGCTTGTAAGACCTATGCACATTCTCATACTGTCAAAAGCACCAAAAGCCGCCTGTGCTAGCCCAAGCACTCTTGTCAGCAGAAAATCCTGATACTGTCTTAAAAGGAGAGGTCCCTGTACGAATTTAGACAATGTCTTTAATCCTACTCCGTTTAAAAGGCACATTTGTTCATGAAACTTACCTGTCAGATATATATATAGCTGTATTCTCTGAAGTCCGACAGAATTTCTAAAACTTACGACATACGTAGTGGGAGTTAGGGTGGTTAGTACCCATTCCCGCCGCTGGGAGGCGGGTATCAGGAACCATTCCCATTTTCTATCAGATTTCTTCTGTCGCCGGTGTCGTAAACATCTGTTTACACACCTCCGCCTCAGGATTTTGGAAAACTTTTCATTGCTTGAGTATCCTCTTGACTTTTTGGTTTTGATTGGATCGATAGCTTGGCATACGTGACTTGGACTGTTTTTTGAATTTGGCTTAGATTTTTTCCTTAGATAGGTCTGGATGTAGTTCGGCTAGCGCCAGGGTGTGTTCGAAAGTGGAATGCAAGGTTAGCCTTCCTAAAGCCTTGGTTGATCCTCACACATTGTGTAAAGGGTGTAGGGGGCAAGAGTGTAAATATGATTTGCGCTGTAATGAGTGTGAAAGCTTGGATGATTTACAATGGAAGACGTATGAATCCTACGTAAATAAGTTAGAACGTGATAGGATTAGGAGGTCTTCCTCCAGGAGTAAGTCGGGTAGCAGACAGGGTCTTAATGTATCCCCTCTAACCCTCCCTTTAGATTTGTGTCTCCTAACCCCGTAGTGTTGCCTTCGGGCCCTCAAGTGGTGTCTGCGGAGGGTAATGCCCTTTCGCTTATCCTGGATTCATTGAAGACGCTTGAATCTAAAGTGCTTGCCTTGAAAACAGGCAAAATAAGTGCAGTGATAGTGCCCCTAGTGAAGTGGAGGGGGCGTCAGATCGGCCCTATAGCGCCCTCTAGGCTGGGACCTCTGCCGGACTCCCAGGACTCAGGGAGAGGGACATGTCGAAGGCCGAAGGAGGGTTACGGGGAACCCCCCACCGATCTGACGTCCCTTCAGCAGTTCCTGTGGACGCTTCCCAGGCTGCTAAGGAGCGTGCTCGAGCACGTATCCTGAAGGATTGTTTCTCGTCTTCCGACGCGTCCTCCCCGCGCAAGGTGTGGGAATCTCGTTCGGATTCGCGACCCATTGAAGAGGACTCTTCAAGAGCTTGACGCTTCACGTCATGCTTTGTCTGAGTGGCATCTTCTCCGGAAAGCGTAGCTTTTCCGCCCCCAGAAGAAGTCTAGGACGTCATCCGACGATGACGCCCGCGAGCGCCCCAGTCGCTCTAGAGCCAAGGCTGTTCCTGGGAGAAGGAAGAAGGCGTCCCCTCGCCCCTCTCCTTCTCACAAGCGCAGCTCGTCTCCGCGTAAGGAGACATCTCAGACGGAGATCATCATTGCTATGCAACGGCAACTGGACGCTTTACTAAAGCAGAAGGAGACGGTTCCTCGTCGCAGGAAAGACGATAGACTTCCTATCAAGAGAACTAGGCAGTCTTCTCCAACGGCTCCTCTTTCGTCCCCGTCTTCTGATTTTTCGCCCTCTAGACTTCGTTTTGCTACCCAGGGTTCGTCTAGAGGTGACATTAGACGCCAGGTTAGAGAGAGATCTCTGCATGCTCCTCTCTCTTCCCGTAGAGAGGACGCTCGGCGTTCCGACTTTGACGCTTCTGCTGACGACGATTTTGTAGCTGTCGGACGGACTTCTATGCGTTCGGCCCCTCTTCGACATGACAGTGTTGACGCTCAACGATACGCTAGTCGGGCAGTTGATCAAGTTTCTTCGCGGGACGTTCGTAAGGACGCTTCGCGGGACGTTAGAAGAGTCTCTTTGATGGACGCTCCGTTGGACGCTTCGCTGGACGCTCGGTCGGACGCTGATTTGGACGCTCAAGAGAACGCTACGTTGGACGCTCAGAGGGACGCTCGTAGACGTTCTAGTAAGAGCTCTGTGGACGCGAATGTGGAAGTTCGCTGTCACTCGGATGTTGTTCCCGAGGCTTTGGCACGTTCGCCTCTTAAGGTGATTCCTGATCCTGTGACTGTTAAAGATCCGTTACCCTCGTCTTCTCTTCATCGTTCGGATAGGAGACTTGGAGCTAAAGGACTTCTGCCTCTTCCTTCGGATTTGCACTCGGGTAGGGAAGAACGAGAACTTAGCGGTTCTTCTGAGGATGTTGATGAAGAACAACCTGCTACGTCTGCTTCGTCAGATTATCAAGTTTTGGCACGACTACTTCGTGATTCGTTTGGCGATACTTTCCAGCCTGCTGCTCCTCCTTCTCCTACCTCTTCAGTTTTCGTCGTCGAAGACAAGCAAGTCTCCAGGTTTCGTGAAGATGAAGACGTCGTTATCTACTAGAAGAGCTTTCCGGAAGGTTAACGCCTGGATGGAGTCTAGGAAAGCAAAGGGAAGGACTACTTTCGCCCTGCCTCCGTCTAGACTTAGCGGTAAGGCAGGGATGTGGTATGAGACAGGCGAGGAATTAGGATTGAAGGTTCCTACGTCTGCTCAAGGTGATTTCGCCAGCGTGGTTGATGCCTCAAGGAGGGCCCTTTTAGCCTCAGCTAAAGTATCATGGACGACTTCCGAACTGGACCATCTTTTGAAGGGACTGTTTAGGTCCTTAGAGGTCTTCAACTTCTAGACTGGTGTCTTGGAGCTTTAGACAACCAATCTCGTAAGCCAGACTCGATCAGCTTGGGGAGCTGTCCAGTGTATTGTCATGCATGGACAAGGCCGTCAGGATGGCTCAGAGGAGTTAGCTCTCATTTTTCGGCCAGGGGTTCTTAAGAAAAGGTCGCTTTATTGCAACTTTGCGGCTAAGTCTGTCTCTCCCGCACAGAGGACAGAACTTTTGTATGCTCCCTTCTCGAGTCATCTCTTCCCCCAAGCTATGGTGAAGGATCTGGCAGTTAGTCTGCAAGAGAAAGCCACACAAGACCTGTTGGCTCAGTCTTCGAGACGTCTGGCTGGCCCTTCAACGTCGTCAGGAGCCCAAACCGTTTGAGAAAGCAGAAGCCCTTTCGTGGAGGGACTTCCGCTAGATCGTCTCCTCGAGGAAGAAGCCTTCCTAGAGGTAGAGCCCCTTCCAAGTCTAGGGGCAAGAAGTGAGAGATCGTGCCTTCAGTCACCGGTAGGAGCCAGGCTGCAGTTGTTTGCAGAAGCCTGGAGAGTAAGAGAGGCAGACACCTGGTCTCTCGACGTCATAGAGAAGGGTTACAAGATCCCTTTCATAAAGCCGCCCCCGTTGACTTCCACTCCCAGGGACTTGTCCCCATCGTATCCTCAAACAAAGCGAAAGATACTTTTCGACCTGCTCGAGCAGATGCTCGAGAAACGAGCAGTGGAACAGGTTTTAGACCTGGCAACGCCAGGATTTTACAAACAGATTGTTTCTTGTACCGAAACAATCGGGAGGGTGGCGGCCCGTCTTGGATGTAAGTCGTCTAAACCTCTTTATAGAGAAGCAGAGGTCAAGATGGAGACACCTCAAGGTCAGTTCTGGGGGCCTTAAGAACACGGAGATTGGGTGGTATCACTCGACCTCCAGGACGCCTACTTTCACGTCCCGATACATCCCACAATCGATGAAGTACCTTCGGTTCGTACTGAAAGGGAAGGTCTTCAATTCAGGGCTCTTTGTTTCGGACTGAGTACGGCCCCTTTTATCTTCACCATCTTAATGAAGAACGTGGCGAGGTGGCTCATCTTTCCAACATCAGAAATCTCGCTCTATCTGGACGACTGGCTCATCGAGCCGCCTCGCAGACCCAGGTGCCTGAAGGACTTGCAAACGACTCTGTCCTTTTAGCTGCGTCCCTGGGACTTCTGGTGAACTTCGAAAAGTCACATCTGACCCCAACACAGTCCATCGTGTATCTGGGGATTCAGATGGATTCAGTGGCTTTTCGGGCTTTTCCGTCCCAGGAACGTCAGCAACAAGGCATAGAAAAAGTGTCGGACCTTTCTAGGGAAGGATTCATGCTCGGTGAGGGAATGGATGAGTCTGCTGGGGACCATTTCCTCGCTGGAGAAGTTTGTTTCCCTGGGGAGGCTACACCTCCGACCTCTTCAGTTCTTTCTGTCGGACAGCTGGACAGAAAGGACAACTTCGACATGGAAGTTAAGCATCTCGGAAGAGGTGAAGAACCATCTAAGATGGTGGCTCGATCCGTGGAAGCTGTCAGAGGGCATATCCCTCAAGCTTCAGAACCCCGACCTAGTGTTGTTCTCCGACGCGTCATCCACGGGGTGGGGAGCAACTCTAGTGGGGGAGGAAGTGTCAGGTACCTGGAGAGGGGAACAGGTAACCTGGCATATCAACTTCAAAGAGCTGGCAGCGGTTCAATTAGCGCTCCAGTTCCTTCCAGAACAAAGTCTCCCGTCGTGTAGTTCAAGTCAACTCGGACAACACCACAGCCCTGGCATACTTGAAGAAACAAGGAGGAACACACTCTCGCTCCCTGTTCACTCTAGCGAAAGAGATCCTACTTTGGGCAAAGGAGAGAGAAGTCACAATATTGACAAGGTTCATTGCCGGAGTCGAGAACGTCCGGGCAGATCTCCTCAGTCGACAAGGACAGTTGCATTGACGACAGAGTGGGACTCTCAATCAAGACGTATACCAAGAGGTGTGGGGTCTTTGGGGATGCCCTTAGTGGACATCGTTGGCAACGTCAAGGACGGCGAGGGACGTCATTTGTATGACTCACCGGGTCTCGATCCGGAGCAGTAGCAGTAGACGCCCTTCTAATAGGGATTGGACGGGCCTGGATCTCTACGCTTTTCCCCCCTTCAAGATCCTGGGGGAAGTGATGAGAAAATTCGCAGCATCGGAGGGGACGAGGTTGACTTTAATCGCCCCCTTTTGGCCCGCAGCGATCTGGTTCACAGAGGTGATGTTCTACCTAGTGGATTATCCGAGATCTCTTCCGTTAAGGAGAAGATCTACTCAAACAGCCCCACTTCGAGAGGTACCACAAAAACCTCTCCGCTCTGATTCTGACTGCGTTCAGACTATCCAAAAGTTGGCCAGAGCGAGAGGTTTTCGAAATCAGTGGCTAAAGCTATCGCCACCGCGAGGAGACCATCATCAATCGCGGTTTACCAATCGAAGTGGGCAGCCTTAGAAGTTGGTGTAAGAGAAAAGGAGTTTCCTCTACCACTACCTCTGTGAGCCAGATCGCCGACTTCTTGCTTTATCTTAAACAAGATCTGAAGTTGGCAGTGTCAACTATTAAAGGCTACAGAAGCGTCCTATCTGTAGTTTTTTCGCCATAGAGGTCTTGACCTCGCTAATAACAAGGATCTCCATGATCTATTGAGATCTTTCGAGAACGACCAAGGTACCGCTACCGAAGTTACCTTCGTGGAACCTGGATGTGGTCCTCAAATATTTAATGTCAAATCGCTTTGAACCTCTTTCCTCTTCGTCTCTACGAGATTTGACGAAGAAAACTGTATTCCTAACTGCTCTGGCGACGGCGAAGAGAGTTAGCGAAATACAGGCTATCAGCAAACATGTCGGCTTCAAAGGGCATAATGCGGTCTGCTCTTTGGGTATGTCGTTTCTGGCCAAAAACGAAAACCCTTCCAATCCGTGGCCTAGAACGTTCGAGATCAAGGGTATGGCAGAGATCATTGGTCAAGAGCCAGAAAGAGTCCTGTGTCCTGTTAGGGCTCTTAGAGAGTATATTCGTAGAACGAAGGATTGCCGAGGTTCTGCGGAGAACTTATGGTGTTCGGTCAAGAGACCAAACATGCCCATGTCCCAAGAATGGCACTGGCATTCTTTTTAAGAAACACCATTAAAGAGGCGCACTCTTCTTGCAAAGACAGCGACTTTAAGATACTAAAAGTTAATGCGCACGAAGTAAGGGCTATTTCGACCTCAATAGCCTTTCAGAAAAAAAACATGCTCTTAAAGACATTTTAAGTGCTACTTTTTGGAGGAGTAACTCAGTGTTCGCCTCGCACTACCTACGGGAGGTGAGAACGACCTATGAAAACTGTTACTCTCTCGGACCATATGTCGCCGCAGACACTATTTTGGGGGCAGGAGGTAGCACTCATCCTTTCCCATAGAAAAGGGTAGGTGAGTTTTTATTATTTGTATGTTTATGGTTGTAGGGTCGGCTGCCGAGTACGGTCGTCCCTTCCTTTAGCCTTTGGTATATGGGAGTTTGTTGTTAGGCTAACTTAGGTGGTGGTTTTGCCTCGTTGCCCTCAGAAGTATGGTCATGGTCTAGTCACATTGTGGTCCCGTCCCCGTTGACAGATCATCTAGAGCGCACCAACTACACAGGTCACTACCTTGTTGGTAACTCTAGTGAAGCAGAAGCAGGCTTGGGTGACAGTAATCACGAAGTCAGCTATGCTAACAGGTAAGGAACCAAGATGTCAACCATCTACATTTATATGTTTCCTAAAATCCTTTTTCTGTCTCTCCCACCGCCAAAGGTGGGATTCAGCTATATATATATCTGACACATAAGTTTCATGAACAAAATGATATTGTTAAGATACAATAAAGTTTGTTCATACTTACCTGGCAGATATATATATTTTTAGTACCCACCCACCTCCCCTCAGGAGACAGTGGAGATAGAAATCTGATAGAAAATGGGAATGGTTCCTGATACCCGCCTCCCAGCGGCGGGAATGGGTACTAACCACCCTAACTCCCACTACGTGTGTCGTAAGTTTTAGAAATTCTGTCGGACTTCAGAGAATACAGCTATATATATATCTGCCAGGTAAGTATGAACAAACTTTATTGTATCTTAACAATATCATTTTCTAGTTCCTCACTAGCAAGGGCTATGGCCGCCTGTGCGACACCAAGCACTTTTACCAATAGTAACACAAAAACTGCCTCAAATAGTGGAGATTTCCGTAATCAAAGACACCGTTTTTATCCAAGCCTATCCTGTAAGATAAACTCAAAGTTCCTTACCTAAACAAGGCCATGGCCGCCTGTGCAACAACTAGCCGTCAGGTAAGAAAGTTAGAGCCCATCCCACCAGTATGGTATGGAAGTATTAGACTTTTCATAAAAGTTTAAGGATCGGTATGTGTCCTCAGTCCCAGCACTGTATCCGCAGACACAAAAGGACCTAGAGACAAGCACTTGTCGTAGGTAATTTTAACATCTCTAAGATAGTGGGATGCAAATACCGAGTTGCATCTCCAATAGGTCGCATTAATAATGTCCTTCATGGACATATTCTTTTGGAATGATAATGATGTTGCCACTGCTCTTACCTCATGAGCTTTAACTCGTAATAATTTAAAGGAATCCTCTGCACAATCGCTATGAGCTTCCATAATCACACTTCTAATAAAATACGCTAGCGCATTCTTGGACATTGGTCTTTTTGTGTCCCGAACTGCGCACCATAGACTTTGTTTACATGCCTTCAACTCTTCTTTCTTTTTAAGATAGAACCTAAGAGCTCTAACCGGGCATAAAGTTCTTTCAATTTTGTCTCCCATTAAGTTTGAAAGACTTTTCACCTCAAAACTCCTTGGCCATGGTTTCAAAGGGTTCTCATTTTTTGCCAAAAACAGAGTTTGAAAAGAACAGATGGCTGCGTCTTTCTTAAAACCCACCCGAGAATCTAGGGCATGGATTTCACTTATTCTCTTAGCCGTCGCTAAGGCTATGAGAAAAACACACTTTCTCGTCCAATCCCTGAACGAGGCCCGGTTGGGAGGTTCAAATTTTTCCGATGTAAGGAATTTGAGCACAACATCCAGATTCCAACTTGGCGGAGTAGAGGATATAGATTTTGACGTCTCAAACGATCTTATGAGATCGTGCAAATCTCTATCCTCTGCCAAGTTTAAGCCTCTATTTCTAAATACCGCTGAGAGCATACTTCGGTGTCCCTTTATTGTAGCTACGGACAGATTGGATTCCTCTCTCAGGAATAACAGAAAATCTGCTATATTGGTCACAGAGGTATCGGAGGAGGACAGCTTATTCTTCCTACACCATCTTCTAAATACATCCCACTTCGATTGATAGACCCGGATAGTTGACGATCTCCGGGCTCTAGCAATTGCTTTCGAAGCCTTGCTTGAAAAGCCTCTCGCTCTGACCAAACTTTCGATAGTCAAAAGGCAATCAGAGCGAGAGCGGGGAGGTTTTGATGGAACCTCTTGAAGTGGGGTTGTCTGAGAAGATCTATCCTGTTTGGAAGAGATCTTGGATAGTCTACTGTCCATTCCTGTACCTCTGTGAACCAATCTTGGGGATGGCCAAAACGGGGCGATGAGAGTTAATCTCGTCCCTGTTGATGCTACGAACTTCTTCATCACATACTCCTAGCAACTTGAATGGAGGGAAAGCGTAAGCGTCGAGTCCCGACCACTCCAGTAGCATGGCATCCACTGCTATCGCTCTCGGGTCTTCTACTAAGGAGCAGAAGTTCTCTATCCTCTTTGACAGGAACGTCGCAAACAAATCTATCTGCGGCCTTCCCCACAGGTTCCACAGACTTTGGCAGACTTGCTCGTGCAGAGTCCACTCCGTGGGGGGAACTTGTTTCGTCCTGCTGAGCCTGTCTGCTCTGATATTTCTTTCCCCTTTCACAAATCTGGTCAGGAGGTAATATTCCTCTCCTCCGTCCATGACAACAGATCCTTCGTTATCTCGAATAGGGAAAACGAGTGCGTCCCCCCCTGTTTTTTTATATAAGCCAACGCCGTGGTGTTGTCTGCGTTGACTTGAATCACTTGATTTCTTACTTCTGACTCGAAGAATTTTAATGCCAGAAACACTGCATATAGTTCTTTGGCATTTATATGCCAATCTCTTGTTCTTTCTTCCATTTGCCAGAGACTTCTCTTGCCCTAGAGTCGCTCCCCCACCCCAATCCCGTTTCTGAAGCGTCTGAGACTTGATGGGTTTGGGTTCCAAAACCTCTAGGGACACTCCCTTGTTCTCTTTGAGTGGGAGCAGCCACCACTTTAGGTGTTTCTTCACCTCTAATGTTACCGGAAAAGTGTCCGACAGATGGCCCTTCTTCCAAGTCCAAGATCTCTTAGGAAGAATTGTAGCCGGCCTTAGATGAAGTCTTCCTAGGGATACAAATTGTTCCAGGGAAGAAAGAGTCCCTAGAAGGCTCAGCCACTCCCTGGCTGAACTCCTGTCTTTAGGAAGGATGTAACTTTCTGAATCCCCCGAAGAATCCTTTCTTGGGACGGAAAAACCCGAAAATCCTGAGAATTCATCTGAATCCCCAAATAGACTATGTCCTGACTGGGGGTCATCTGCGATTTCTCGAGATTCACGAGAAGTCTAATAACTTTGTCAATTCTAATGTTTTCTTCAGATCCTCCAAACATTGTCCTGGGATTTTGCTCTTATCAGCCAATCGTCTAGGTACAGAGAGACGCTTATGCCTTCCAGTTGTAGCCATCTGGCTACGTTCCACATCAGGTACGTAAATACCTGTGGAGCCGTGGAGAGGCCGAAGCACAAGGCCCACCCTGAACTGGTAGACTTCCCTTGAATCACAAACCTGAGATACTTCTTTGATGACGGGTGAATAGGAACGTGGAAATATGCATCCTGCAGGTCTAGAGAGACCATCCAGTCTCCTCTTCGCAGGGCTGAAAGTACCGAGGCAGAAGTCTCCATCGAGAACTTTTTCTTTCCACATATTTGTTCAGAATGCTCACGTCCAAGACTGGCCTCCATCCCCCGGATGCCTTTGGAACTAAAAACAGGCGGTTGTAAAACCCCTGGAGAGGAATGATCCTGAACCTCTTCTATTGCCTCTTTGTCCTTCATTCCTATCACCATCTGAAGAAGTGTCTCCTCAGAACAGGGTCCTTGTACTTCGCCGACAGTTCCTTTGGGGAATTCGACAAAGGTGGTCTGTCCTGAAAAGGTATAATGTAACCTTTCCCCAAGACTGCTAGCGTCCAAGGGTCGGCTTTCCTTATCTTCCATTCCCCTACGAAGTTTAGGAGCCTGGCCCCTACAGATGTTTGGAGGACCTCGCTGCTACTTTGATTTCTTGAAAGATCTAAAGGAGGACCTTCCTCGCTTTTCTGCTGTCTTCCTTTTCGTTGGAGGACGAGAGGTGGAACCTCTCCGAAAGGGCACTACCGGAGTACGAGTAGTCTTCTTCGCTACTGGTACTGTTGGTCTTGATTTCTTGGAGGATAGTACTAATAAGTCTTGGGTTGCCTTTTTCAGCAAGAGACTTTGAAATCTCCTTCACCAAGTGCGAAGGGAAAAGGTGATCCGAGAGAGGAGCGTATAACAGGGCTGACCTTTGTGAAGGAGAAACCGCTTTGGTTAGAAATGAACCAAAATAATGATCTCTTCTTCACTACTCCTGCTCCAAATAGAGATGACAATTCTCCCGATCCATCCTGAACCGCCTTATCCATACAGGATAAAATGCAATGTAAAACTTCAGGTTCTAAAACATCTGGTTCATTTGCCTTCTTGGCCAGCACTCCAAGGGACCAATCCAAGAAGTTAAAAACTTCTAGTACATGGAAAAGTCCCTTGAGGTGTTGATCCCAATTCTGACATGCTCCAATATGCTTTAGCTGTATTCAAAGCATGTCTTCTCGATGCTTCAACCAAGCTTGAAAAATCCGCCTCCGCGGAAGATGGAAGCATAAGCCCCATCGCTTCCTCTGTCCTGTACCATATTCCCCTCCTACCTCCGAGCTTACATGGAGGAGTGCAAAAACAAAAAACTTGTCTTTCTGAGCTTCCTTCTTCACCTTCATCCAATTATTTAAAGATTGAATAGCCTTCTTCATTGATATGGCTGGTTTCATTTTTAAATACGAAGACGATTTAGGAACCTTCGTACTGGAGAACAGAGATCTCGGGGAAGGAGGAGCTGCAGGGCTTAGAGAGTCTCCAAATTCTTGTAGGAGAAGAGAGGCTAACACTTTGTAGTTAGATACCCCCTCATTGTTCGGGGTTTCTTCCTCCGACACCTCATCCAACTCCATCCTAGAAGGAGAGCGAGCTCTTTTATTAGATTCTTTGTCCGTAGACATATTCCCTATAGGAGAAATACTCCTAGAAGGAGAGAGACTGACAGATCTAGAAGTTCTCCCTTTCTTATCCACCAAAACATCCTGAGACATGGAGGTTGAAACAGTAACCTTCGATGTACCAGGTTGCTTCCTTGCATTAGGGTTTCTACTTGTAGGAGACTCGCTATCCGAAGACATTACATGAAAAGATCTTCTATTACCCCTTATAACTTCTCGCTCTTGCCGCTCTTCATGATCAGCTGGCGCCTTGCGCCTGACTGGCGCTTTGCGCTTGGTTGAATCTTCTCGCGCGGCTGGCGCCTCACGCTCGGCTAGCGCTTCGCGCCTCGCTGGCTCCTCTTGCGCGGCTGGCGCCTCGCGCTTCACGCCTGGTTGGCGCTTCGCGGCCGTCTATCGCGTCGCGTCTGGCTGGCGCTTCGCGCCTGTATGTCTCTTCGCGGCCGCCTGGCGCCTCGCGCCTGGCTAGCGCTTCTCGCCTGGTAGGCGCTTCTCGGCAGTCTGGCGCATCGCGCCTGGCTGGCTCTTCGCGCCTGGCTGGCGCTTCTCGTCTGGCTGGCGCTACGCTCCTGGATGGCGCCTCGCGCCTGATTGCCTCTTTCTGCTTGTAGGAATTCTCACGCGCGGCTGGCTCCTCGCGCCTGGCCAGCTTCTCGCGCCTGGTCGTCTCCTGCGATATCGGATAGGGCCTGGTTGCCGCGTCGCGCCTGATTGGAGCCTCGCGCTTACGTGTTAGTTCTTTGCGGCTGACTGGCGCTCCGCGCCTGGCTGGCGCATTCGCGCTCAAGGCGCTTGGCGCTTTCACGTAAGCCTGGCTTGGCGCCATCGCGCCCCGAACTCGCGGGTCTGTGAAAAATAGACCCTTCATCCGAAGAAGAATCTTCTTTTCTGGGAGGTTGATAGTAAGGGTTTTTTGACTTCTTCACAGGAAGATTAACATCCTTTCTTCTTGGAGGATCTCTCGAAAGAACCCCGACTAGAGAAGCAATAGACTCTTGCATATCTTTTAATATCTTCGTCATTTCTTCTCTCTGGTCTAAACGAGAGGAAGGAGAGCCTTCTTTCTCCATTCCCCACAACTTATCGGGAGAAGCCAAAACCTTTGCTTTCTTATCTGTCGGGGAGTCCTCCGAAAAACGTTCCGGACTCGAGTTTATGCCCGATTCTTCCCAGATCCTCTTCAAGGACGAGAACGATCCGCTGATCTCCATCCTCTTTTAGGTGAGGAATTCTCCGATGACGAAAAACATTCACGTAGAACGCTTTTTCTAATGCGTTCTCTGGCAGTCTGTGACGTTACAGATCAGATTCTGCCGAAGAGACGTCTGACTG
Organism: Macrobrachium nipponense; assembly: GCF_015104395.2. Taxonomy (NCBI): domain Eukaryota; kingdom Metazoa; phylum Arthropoda; class Malacostraca; order Decapoda; family Palaemonidae; genus Macrobrachium; species Macrobrachium nipponense. The sequence goes on from NC_061108.1 coordinate 125,317,311, forward strand.
GTGGGGATCCTCCATAACCTCCGTAAGGCTTTCGACATTCCTTCTCCTCTGGGCTTGGGAGCTTGAAAGAGGTCTAGGCCTGGGAGCGTTGTGAAGCCAATCAGACGCCTCCTCCACTTCACTGGGGAAATTCACATCACTTTCCACAGCACTACTTTGCTTACCTTCTATGGCAGCCATTTTACGCTCCATTTTCATAAGCGCAGCTTTAAGGCTTGCTATCTCCGAAGCAGAGTCCGTAGGATCTGCATTCGGAGAAGGACCTGAAATATTACAAGGAGCGTTCATAATGTTAGAGGAGGGTACAATATTACTCACCAAACCACTTGAAGATTGAGAGCTAGGCTTGGTTTTGGAAGATGACTTCCTTAACCGGTCTTTCTCTAATTCCTTAAATAAGAAGTTAGAGACTTCCACCCTTCAGCACTCAAACTCTCACATTCATGACAAGTGTTATCCATCGAGCATTCATACTTCCTGCATCTTTTACATACAGTGTGAGGATCAACCGAAGCTTTCGGCATTCTCACCTTGCACCCTTCATTCACACACATTCTCACCACACTTCCAGAATCAGACATCATGATGAAATTTCCAAGCCAAAATCCAAATAACGATCCACAAAAGCGTATGCCAGTACAACGATCCAAATACGTCACCAAAGGGTCCAAAACGATGATCAATTGTATCCAAAAACGAAATCCAGCCGGAGATACCAACAACGATGTTGCCAGTATGGCCGACAGAAAAAATCTGATGGAAAACGGGAATGGGTTCCTATTCCCGCCACCCAGCGGCGGCGCGGTGGATCACCTGACCTACCTGTAGCGTGTGCGCGAAATTCGAAATTCTGTCGGCGCGACAGAGTCAATAGCTATGTATATATCTGACAGGTAAGTTGAATGTATAAAAATCAAAAGCAAGTCCAAATCCAGTCCACAGTAGCGAATGCCAAAACAACGATCCAGTACGTCACCAAGAAATCCAATATAGATGATCAAAAAAAGTCTTGAAAAGCGAATTCCAGTCAGGAGGTAGTAACAACAATGTTGATACCACCGGCGACAGAGAAAATATGATAGAAAACGGGAATGGTTCCTGATCCCTGCCGGGCCCACAGGGTCGAGGCAGGTAGATCACCTGACCTACCGGTAGCGAGTGGCGCGAAATTTGAATTTCTGTCGGGGACGACGGAGTCTTAGCTAAGTATATATCTGACAGGTAAGTTCATTGTATGAAAGTAACTTTTCACAAGGGGAAGACTTTACATGGTTACATATACAGATTGACTGAACCAGGACATTAAATTAAAAGACCCTTTGGATGAGAAAGGACAGAAAATCAGATCTTTATATGTACTAGTATGTAGCCAAGAGTAGATCTAAAACTTTGTAATATATACCCCGAGTGCTATGTTCTTGTGGAAATTGGGTATAGTTTAGAGAAAGGGGGTATATGTAGCCCCACACGAATTTGAGCTACCATTACTACAGGATCAAAATTGTTTACATTTATATGATAAGAGTTGACTGAGGGGTCCTTTAATTTGTGCATCATGAGAGAAGGAAAATGACCAGAATAATGCTGACCAATTCCTGTTCATCAGAAATTGCAAAGGACAGTCTGCAGTAGGAGAACAGAATCCAACTTCTCTAGGTCAGATGGCCAACAAGTCTATACCAAAACTTTGTTGGAGGTAATATAACTCCCAGGAATTCCACGAGAAAAGCTTGCAACAGTCATATTCTGTCTTTGGTCGTTGGAATATTGTTTTTATAAAGAATAGGAAACCACTTGAATATTCAGAATTGAAGCCCTTCCTAATGAGGCGATTACTTTCAGATTTCACTACATATATTACCTGTACTATCCTCCATGCATTATCCAGCAATTTATTTGTGGGGATTTCACTTAAAAGTCTCTTCCTAGGCAGTTGTTGGAAAATTCTCCCCCCTAAACACTGTACCTTAGTTGCTGAAATTCCCTCTGAGAACTTCAAGGAAGTCCTCATACCTTAATGAGATAAGGTTCTGTTTCTCAACTTGCAAGCTTGCTACCTTGACAACAGATAAAAAGAGCTAAATGATCTGCGTGTGACTGTAGCTCTAGAGGAATTTTCTCAACTCACTGAAACAAAAATCTGCGGAGGTCAAATTAAAATAACACTATCAGTGGTTGTAACAGGCTTCCTTCCTGAGTTATCAGTTCCTTTGGTCATTGTAGGTCTGTCTTTTGAGACAGCTGAAAGAGTACATCCATTATCAGAAGTTATTGCCAAAACATGTTGTAATTAACTCATGCCTACCAAAAGATGTCTTTATAAACTTTCCCCAGGATGCTAAAACTGATATTTGGCTGTTGTGCTCATGAACTTGACTCACTAGAACTATAAATTAGTATGAATTAGTCACACACCCACTTTTCAATAGAAACTCTTTGACTTTAAAGTGAATCATTCCAATCACTACCACTGGAAAACATGAAATTTTCATTAGTAAAATGAAGTTTTATTGTATACTTACCGAACAATTATGATTACTATACCCACCCTCCTCCCCATAGGTGGACGGACAGGCAGAAAGAATTGGATTCACCTGGGCAGTTGTACCTGGTTCTCCCGCGAGTGGAGGGAGATGACGTCATCACCACCAGTGTTGGCGACGCCTACGCGCCAAATTTGAATTTAGTCTCCTGCTGCTCGTGGAAATCACGGCTGTATAATTGTTCGGTAAGTATACAATAAAACTTCATTTTACTAATGAAAATTTCATTTTTATTGTAGTGTCTTACCGAACAATTATACAGCTGATTACACACTGATGGGAAGGTGGGATTCAGTGGACCACTAGTATTTCTAAATGAGTTACATTTATTACAATACCAGTAAACACTCAAGGTGCCTGTTGTACCTTACCTTGTAAGAGAGCTACAGCAGACTGTTACTGCCTCTGGTCGGTGCTCTTCTTACTATTGTAGAGGAATTGGTATCTGACCAAAGTTAGCCTCTACAGGAGTGGAATCCTTCTGTAGTTCAAGCGAGTCAAGGCTGACTGACGGAGGATAGCAACAACAAAGATTGCCCTTGCCCTGGGCTAAGACCAGCAATTCAATCATACAAAACATTTGTCACCAACACCAGATTTAAAAACATAAAATCTGACCTAACAGACTGGTGAGTATCCCAGGTACTCAATACCCCCAGCTTCCCTTAAACTCAACGACCTATTACAAGGCAAAAAGTTAGCATAGAGGTGACGACCCCTGTGCTGTTTCTCCCAACACCATGCCAGAAACCGCCACCGGACCCAACGTTCTGCAATTCTCGAAAACCGTTTCTATCTCTTTGAGATAATGGCTCGCAAAAACCAAATTCGATCTCCAGAATGTACTCTGAAGAATCGTAGCTAGAGATAAATTCTTTCTAAATGCTAAAGAAGTAGCCACTGCTCTCACTTCGTGAGCTTTAACTCTCAGAACGGAAAGACTGTCATTCTCAGACTGCGAGTGAGCTTCCCTGATAAGCTCTCTAATAAAGAATGATATAGCATTCTTAGAAAGAGGACGAGAGGGATTTTGAACCGAGGTCCAGAGCTTAGAAGATTGGCCTCTAATCTCTTTAGTGGCAAGAAGATACTGCTTAATTGCCCTGACTGGACATAAGAGCCTTTCTTCCTCCTCATGTCCTACCAAATCAGATAAGTTCCTAACCACAAAACTCCTCGGCCAAGGATTAGATGGATTCTCGTTTTTGGCTAGAAAAGCTAAAGATACCGAAAAAACAGCATTCCCTTGAGAGAAACCGACTTTTTTGTCTATAGCGTGCAATTCGCTGACACGCTTTGCAGAAGCTAGTGCAATAAGAAAAAGAGTCTTCTTAGTCAAGTTCCTAAGTGAAGCCGACTTCAAAGGTTCAAACGGTGGCCCCATGAGGAACTTAAGCAGCACATCTAAGTTCCAAGCCACTGTATCTTGCTGGAACTTAGTGGTTTCGAAAGACCTAATGAGGTCCGAAAGATCCGAGTTGGAGGAAATATCCAAACCCCGGTGTCGAAAAACCAAAGAGAGCATGGCTCTATAACCTCTGATCGTAGAGGGAGCCAGTTTCTTAGATTCCCTAAGAAATAGAAGAAAATCTGCTATTTCCGTTAAAGAGGTCGCAGAAGTAGAGACTTTAGCACCTCTACACCACTCTCTGAAGATTCTCCACTTCCCTTGATAGAGCTTGTTAGAAGACTCTCTCCTACAACGAGCAATAGCTTCTGCAGCTCTTCTTGAAAACCTTTTCGCTCTGACAAGATTCCGGACAGTCTGAACCCTGTCAGAGCTAGAGCAGACAGGTTTTGGTGGTACCTTTTGAAATGAGGTTGTTTGAGAAGCCACTTCTCTGGAGGAAGAAGTCTGGGGAAGTCTACCAACAACTGAAGAAGGTCCGGGAACCATTCTTTCCTGGGCCAAAACGGAGCGATTAACGTTAGTGTTACATTGTTGTGCGACATGAACTTGTTCAGCACCTCTCTTATTAGACCGAACGGAGGGAATGCATAAGCTTCCAGACCCGACCAATCCAACAGCATTGCGTCTACTGACCAAGCTAGAGGGTCTGGAACTGGAGAACAAAAGAGAGGAAGACGGTTGTTCCTTGATGTCGCGAACAGGTCTATGGACGGTCGTCCCCAAAGGAGCCAAAGTTTCTGACAAATCTTGTTGTCCAAAGTCCACTCCAGTGGTAACACTTGCTGTTGACGGCTTAGCTCGTCCGCCAAGACGTTCATCTTTCCCGGAACAAATCTTGGGACTAGCTGAACATTCGCTTCGTTTGTCCACAGGAGGAGATCCTTGGCTACTCCGTACAGAGTGAAAGACCGAGTCCCCCCCTGTTTCCGCACGTACGAGAGCGCCATGGAGTTGTTGGAATGCACTGCCACTATCTGACCTTTTACTAAGTTCCGAAACTGTTTGAGCCCCAGGAAAATCGCTAGAAGTTCCTTTACATTTATGTGGAACTTCTTCTCTTTCTCTGACCAAGCTCCTGAAGCACGGTGATTCCCCAGCAGGGCTCCCCAACCTGTGTCCGACGCGTCGGAAAAGAACTGTAGGTTCGGGAGGATGGGTCGTAAATCTAACCCTTCTTCCAATCTTGCCCGAGACAGCCACCACCTTAGATCCTCCTTTATTTGGTTTGAGATTGGAAAGGTAATCGAGTCCGGTTGCGTCTTCCTGCACCAAGAGGCTCTCAGAAAGAACTGCAGAGGTCTCATGTGCAGTCTTCCCAACTTCACAAATTTCTCCACTGACGTCAATTTGCCAAGAAGCCTCATCCACTGCTTGGCAGAACTTACCTCCTTGTCCAAGAACTCTTGAACTGTCTCCAGGCAGCCTTGGACCCTCTTCGGGGACAGAAAAGCCCGAAAAACTTGAGCATTCAGAGTCATCCCCAAATAGAGGATGCTCTGTGAAGGTACTAACTGAGACTTCTGTTTGTTGACCAGAATTCCTAACTTTCTGGCAAGATCCAGAGTTATTCCTAGGTCCTTCATGCACCTACCCTCTGATTCCAACCGAAGAAGCCAATCGTCCAGATAGAGGGAGATTCTCACTCCTAAGATGTGCAGCCAGCTGCCTATCGGGGATAGAACCCTGGTGAATACTTGAGGAGCGGTCGCCAGTCCGAAGCAAAGCGCCCGAAACTGAAACACCTTGCCTTTGAACATGAACCTCAGGTACTTCCGAGATTCGCGATGTATCGGAATGTGAAAATAAGCGTCTTGTATGTCCAGAGAAACCATCCAATCCCCCTGTCTGATGGACTCCAGAACCGACCGAGTGGTTTCCATATGAAATTTTGTTTTCTGGACATGCAAGTTCAGGGCGCTTACATCCAACACCGGCCTCCAGCCCCCTGATGACTTGGGAACTACAAAAAGGCGATTGTAAAACCCCGGAGGAAATTCCCCTTCTATCTGCTCTATAGCCTCTTTGAGAATAAGCGCTTCCACTTCCGCGGCTAGCGCCAGAAATTTGTCTGAGCCCGGAGAGTATGCCCGGAATGGAATTGGCACAGGTGAGAGCGAGGGAGGTGAAACAAGAGGAATATGGTAGCCAAACTTGAGTACTTGAACTACCCAGGCTTCTGCTCCTCTGTTTTCCCATTCCTCCCAAAACAGAGCCAGCCTGCCTCCCACTGGTGCATGAAGAACCGAGCTTTCACTTGGAAGGTTTGTTGACCTTGGCCGAGGTCTTTGACTGAGGTCGCAAATTCGACTTCAGCCGAAAGAAGCGCTTGGGTTTTCTCCCTCGAAAGGGCGCCTGGGCCAGAGGGGAAACTGAAGGAACAGTCTCCAAAGGAGCTTTAGGTCTCTTAGTAGACTGTGCCAGCAAATCAGAAGTCGATTTCTTATCTAGCGCCGACGAAATTGATGACACTACATCGTCTGGAAAGAGGTTATCTTTCACAAAAGGAGCAAACAAAAGAGCAGACTTCTGTTGGGAAGTGACCCCCTTAGAAGCAAAGGAGCACCAAAGTTGCCTTTTCTTAAGAGTACCAAAGGCGATGAGCGAAGCTAACTCATCACATCCATCCCTAATGGATTTGTCCGCACAGGACAGAACACCAATCCAATCCTCCGCTAAATCCTGTGAAAGAGAAGGACAGTCTTCGATCTTGGCCGCTAAAGCGCCAATAGTCCAATCAAGAAAGCTAAATACTTCCAAAAGTTTAAATTGGTTCTTTACAACGTGGTCTAACTCAGGCGCTGTAAAGAAGACTTTCGCTGTGGCGAAAGCAGATCTTCTAGAGGAGTCAATTAAACTGGAGAAGTCTCCCTGGGAGGAGGCAGAAACTCCCAGAGAAGGAGCTTCCCCAGTTACATAAAACCTATACTACCTCTTACGAAGCAACTTAGAGGGAGGATAAGCAAAAAGAGCCTTCCCTAAGTCTCTTTTCATAGACATCCATTTCTCTGTCTCTTTCAACAAATGTCTAACCGCTTTAGAAAGAACAAGTTTTGGGAGTAGAGGGTCCGAAGTTTTCCTCCTCATCAAAAAAGTCGAAGCCGGGGAGCGCGGAGCCGCTTTCTCAAAATAATCTGGATAAGAAACCAGAAGAAACCTAAGGAGACGTGAATAACACGAAAGGTGATGTGAATCCTCCTCCTCTACGTCTTCCTCATTCTCCGATACCGCCGAAGAAGTAGACGGGACTACAACAGGATCTGAAGGCTTCGAACTACCCTTGGACTCGTTCATCCAGTTGGTTAACATCTCTAACTGCTTGCGCAAAGGCGCCAAAGAAGAATCAATAACAGTTACAGGCGGCTTGGAAGAGCCTAAATGCTCTTCAGGAGGAAGAATAACTACTGCGCCTCGCTCGGAACAGCCGAAATTCGAGGCGAAATAGGCGCATCAGGCGTAACAGACGAAAAAGCGCCTAAGGAAACTCCCTTAGAACGGCTAGGCGGCGATACTACAGCGCTAAAGCTACAATCTCTACTAGTAGATGGAGCCGAAAATGGAACAGCTTGAGGCGACGAACGAGCCGCTAACGGCCGAGGCGCAACACTACTCTCAGGCTCCTTAAATCGCTTGACTGGAGGAGGCGAAGAATCGGCGCCTGAACGCCTCTTTAAGGGATGCGAAACGGACGAATCTCGCCAAGAGCGCCGCGCGACCGGAGATGAATCGCTTGAATCAGTAGAAAGGCGTCTAACCGCAACACCTTTCCAGCACTTAACCGAGTCCTGTTGAGGCGCAACAGGTTCAACAAGAGAGGCGCCTGTCTGTGGGCAACTCCCGATCGCCTCCCTTGGACTTCCGGTATGTCTTCTCCCCGGTGCGGGGGAGCTGGACAGTGACCTTTGTCTAGGAGACGTGTCAGGACAGACAGACGCACCCTCAACTACACTCTTACCTGAAACCGCTTTCTCCAAAAACGTCTTAACTGAATTACCCAGTTGCATAACCGTATTCGCTAGTACCGAAAATTTCTGATCGAACCTCGATTCCAGACTGGCAATGGTGTCGGAAGAAACTACACGGGAAGCCGGGAAGTGGGGTTAGTAGGAGGAATAGGAGGTGTAGTTAAAGGAGACATGACAATTTGAGGAGAAACAGAAGGAACAGATGCATCGCAAGAAGAAGCAGAGCTAAGCTTTCTTTCCCTAAGCGCTGCTTTCCTAATTCTGTCTTTCGCTAATTTCTCCGAGTATGAACTAAAAAACTTCCATTGAGATTCAGTCCAATCACTACACTCATTACATGTTCGATCTCCTGAACAAACCTGTCCCCTACACTTAACACATTTAGTGTGAGAATCATATTCTAATTTAGATAATCTAGTTTTACATCCTGAGATGCAAAACCTAACTCCCGACGGACTAGAATCCGACATGGCAACGCCTAAATATTCAATTAACGACAACGCCAAAAAAGAGTACTTCACCAATTCCGAAGATCAAATCCACTAGAAAAAAGCGAAGCAAAGTCATCCAACCGCACCGACCACCGATGTTCACCGGACGCTGGCAGGAAAAGAATTGGATTCACCTGGGCAGTTGTACCTGGTTCTCCCGCGAGTGGAGGGAGATGACGTCATCACCACCAGTGTTGGCGACGCCTACGCGCCAAATTTGAATTTAGTCTCCTGCCGCTCGTGGAAATCACGGCTGTATAATTGTTCGGTAAGACACTACAATAAAAATCACAATCTTGCCCTCTAACAGTTCATGGGATTGAGTTGCCTGACATTAGAGTACTATACTCAATTTGTCAAATAAATACAGTACACTTCTTTATAGCTGCAGTAATTCTTATACTGTACATATCTGGAATTTTTGGAAGATTCCCAAATTTTTTGGGAAGCTTCTTGCACAACTCTGAAAAATCACAAGCATGAATTACATGCACATCACACACTTGGCTTACAAAGTAGTAAAGAATTTATGGAATCCTAACAAATTAGAAGCAGAGGTAGGGGTGGAAATTCAGGCAGAAAGTGCACAAGTACATGACACTTATCAATCAACTTATCAATTTCAGCTACACATGGATTATTTATTGTCAAAATCTTCTTTCATACAACAAAGATTTGTATTCATGACATTAGACCTTACAATTACATATAATATTATAAATAATTTACTGAGACAACTTAGTCACATTTCTAGACAGTAACAGAGCCTGCACAAAGGATTTATTCTTCAAAAGAGGTGAAAATTGAAGCAAGGTAAAGTTTAAGAAACTAGACAGCTGAAAGTGAGGACACTGAAAAGAACGGACAAAAAGAAAATGGCAGAAAGCAATGCAGCTAAGCCCAAAGCAAAGCTGTTAGGACCTTTTGTACGATCTACAATGTGCAATACAGGGCACACTGTAAGTGGTTACCTGTTTAGGGACATACATTTCACATACATGTTACGGTGTCTATCTAAATATGAACATGCCCACCATAGTGTCATCAGTCATTTTTCTCTTGCAAAATGCAGTATGCTTTATATGCAGTGGTCTGGTTCAACAACTTTCATTAACAGCTATAAATACAACACAAAAACCAAATCACCAAATTTTCTTATTCTCAGCTCAAAATAAAACTACAGTACTTATTCAAAAGATATTCACCTTGATGTGTGAAAGGGTCTGGGTGTCTGCAGGGCAGTTTTAAATTCCCACTGTTTTATCAGACCACTATAGTTGCTTCTTCTCATAGAAAATGTCCTCACTGAAAGACTGGCAGACTGGTATAAACTATTAGAAAATGCATTTGCAACATGATGTATAACAAATTTCTTCAAGGTACCACCATACCCTGACCACCTAAGAAACATTCTTCTTGGCTTGTGTAACAGATGATATCTCTGAAATTAAAAATATAAAAAAGTTAAACTGTCATTTTAATTATTTACAAGGAACATACAGAAAAATCATTTTTTTATAGTAAATGTTACAGACAATATGACAAATTTTCTAAGACAATTGGTATTTTTCATAGCTACAAACCTGAGGTCTTAACAATAGGATAATTTTCTAGTGCCTAGCTGGATCTGGTTGAACAATCAGAGATTGAAAAGCAAGGAATCTGTGAGATCTGGCAATGCGTGCATATACGTATTGGGTGAAAACTGGTCAAAGACCATGCACCCACACTACTGTATTTAGTAAAAGAAATCAACTGGTGGCGAGCACGTGAAAGGGTGGCCACTGCCCCAAGGCTGCCGAAATGTGGAATTTACATCATCAAGATGGCTAATCTTGGTCAAGATGTGGAATATGGACTCCGAGTGTTAATAAATTTCACATTTTGTAAAGAGATGTTGTATGTCGATTAAAGCATAATAAAAAGTAATAAATAATTAATATGAGTGTTTTATTATTTATTTTTCCCCATGATATCTATAAAAATTACAATAATTGCAAAGTCTATGAAAGCGTGGATGTTATGGGACTAGGAGGCTCAGGGGAGTTCAGCACTTGATGTTGCCAACTCACTGAAAGACTGGATTCTTGAATCAGTGTTGAGTGAATGAATTGCAATTGCCGCACAACAGTTGCCTTTTAACGAATTGATTCGTCAGCTCAAGAGAAATCTAAAAGTTCATTCTTTTTGCTAGTTTTGCAGACAAAATCCTGTTAGGATTATGTGAAACAGGTTTACATATTCATAGTGTTGTTTAGTAACTTTAATTTTCTGCCATGAATCTATTTTTATTCTTTGCACTAAGCAAAGCTCTGTAACAATGTAAACAGTGATATGTGTGTAAAATGAATTTGATCATATCACTACTATGATATTTAAAAAGGGACAAATTATAATATATTTTCCATAAATGGCTTAAAATCTTAGCCTAAAATACAATATAGTAAAGTCCTAATCTATGTTCATGCTTACATTGTTAATTTCCATTGTTCTGAATAATTTTATATAGTTATAACAATGAATTATGTCACTGTAATGTCACTTTTATGATAATTTCTCTAAATTAACAGCATTATATAATGTGTTACCTTTATTAATTGTCATAGTTTTTACTATATTTATATATGGTTATGATGTCATATTATGAAATTTTCTCTAAAGGAACACAGCATTATATAATTCAGTGGTAATTATTTCCTTACATAGACTTATATGGCTGAGTTTCAGCCTACGGTATATCATAGGTCTATTCCTCGTTGTTGTAAAAATTATCTTGATTCCATTATTATATTCTTGCTTGGAAGATGTAATCATAATGCCTTATATCACTGATCTGAATACTGTGAGCAAAATGTAGCAGACCTAAGAATTTATTGCTTGCATTTACTGTTTTTAAATGTAGACTATATGCCACTCTATTCTGCTGTGTTCTTAAAAGGCTGCCAAAACTCTAATCCGTCATTCTCGTTATCCCTGTTTATTACTTATATTGTAAAATTTTGTGTATATAACATATAAAGACAAATAATTTAGTGTGATAGCACATTAGTCTTCAGTTCAATATAGTTTAACTGGCAAACATTATCAAGTGAGACTTAAGACTAATCAGCAACAGCGCTGAGCATGGAGTTGCCTAGTATGGAGAATCTGGCAGCCCTGCACTGCTCGCACACCTTCAGGAAACTGGGACTATGAAGGGAGGAGACAAGGCAAGTCCAGCAAGAAGGAAATAAAAAGATTCAATGATGTTGGAGGCAGAGACAGGCAAACACTACCTATTTCTTTAAAAAATCTCTGTCACTATGAGGGAGACCAGGTAGTACGTACACTCCTTGCAAAAGGAATCAGAGCTGTGAATCCTAAAGATGCAGAAGGAACAAAAGCAGTGAAGATCAAGTAAAAGAAAACACACAGCAGCCATATACACACACACAAACACATGCAATCATGTAGCCTATAGCTCACCTCCATTGCTCAATCACAAATTTGTCCATAATGTAAAAGCAAGCACATGCTACAGTCATCAACACTTATAAATTATCAAAGCTTCAACAAGGCAGACTGAGAAGAGTGCAGCAAGACAGCCATTTTCAACAGCAGCCAAGAAAAAGGGTATTACCTAATATTTTACTTTTAGTATGTCACAACTCAAAACTAGTACCGCTATTTCTATGCTGTGCTTTTAAGACTCCTTAGCTAATATGCTTAGGATGAAAATCATACTACCTAAAATCTATAGCATATTTACTGTCACTGACATATCAAAAGGCTCTTGCTCTTCAGCAGCCACTTTTTGATACCTAGCCTAAATCTGACAAAAATGAGCAGTTTAAGTATCTGCTTACAGAAGCAGAGACTTACAACAATAGCCTACTCTCAAAATTCTATGGCTGGGTATCCCCAAAAAACTAGTTTTTTTATTCATCTACATTTGCCCTTTAGGTACTTCCCTTTGTCTTTTTTTACAATCTCTACATCTGTAGCTAAACAGATAGCTAGCCACACATTGTTTCATTGTTTTCCAAGATTTAAACGCCTCAGTGGCGTGATTAGTATGGTCTTGGCCTGCCACTTTGGTGGCCGCAAGTTCGATCCTTGGGCATTCCACTGAGGGGTTAGAGATGTGTATTTCTGGTGAAAGAAATTCACTCTCGATGTGGTTCAGAAGTCATGTAAAGCCGTTGGTCCTGTTGCTGAATAACCACTGGTTTCATGCAACGTAAAAACACCATACAAACCAACAAACAAGCACAATTCAATACTAAATATATAGCTATACCTCTAGGCCTACCTAGTATAGCTAATACCTACTAGGGTAGTAGGCTAGTACCTAGTTTCAGAAATGTGTGCTGATCATGACTTTAAGTACCTAGATACTAGTATAATAGTAGCTAGCTAGCTAGTAATGCAGTGAATTTGGACATCTAGCCTAAACTGTTGGATTACAATGGTTTGTACGTCCCTGAAGGGGGTCGCGGTAGTAGTTTGCAATTTTATCTTCATCAAGACCAAGTTAGCTAGCTATTTTAGGTATATCGTAGTAAGAAAAATGATCAAGTACCTACCTACTAGCTAAGTACCCGTGCCAATATCAAAATTCCAGCTTTACCTATATTATAGTACTACCTATTCTAAAAAATATTTACCTTCTGTGCAACTACAGAGTTCCTCTTAGATTATAGGCTAGTCTAAATATTTTATAGTACCTATACCTAGGCACTGCACTCCGATTAGCCTGGTCAAGTTACATAGGCTAGATCTAAACGACAAAAGAATGACAATAAACTTCACTCAACACCATAGGCCAAGTACCTATAACGGATTGTAATATATATTAATATATTATTATTATTATAGTAGTAATATATAATAGGTACCTATACCCAGGGAATAATAGTACCTTAAATAATATACCTAAGGAAAGTATGAAAGTGATGAAGTCGTAGTAATAGAAGGATTTAACCTCTAATACGGCTCTCTTCCCCGTTCAATCTTAACTTTCCTTGTGCTCGTTTTAAAGTTTATTTTCTCTGTAGTAACATATGTTTTAGAAAGATTCTTTCATATTTTCAATTCGTCTGTAGAAAAATGGGCGAACAGAAATATCTTTTTAAATGTTATACCGCTCCTCTTTGGCCTTCTGATATAGGCTGATGCGCGTATTTAAATCTGGTCTGAATATTGTTGAAAGCTGGGACAAAAAGGTAAGAAATTATCTTGGTTTTCAGTTACTTCTTCAGATTTTCATTTAATCTAGTTCTAATGTGTTTACTGTAACTCTGCCAGCTAACATTTTTTTTTTATCATGCTAAGTTTTTCTCTTATTCTTTCCTTAAGTTTCCTGCAGATTTCTAACGTCTGCTTTATTTTAAGGTCTTTTATAATTTCTTTAAATAATTTTTGATAAATCTAATTTTCATCTGATTTAAGTTTAACTACTTCATCTACTTTATCTTATAGAGGAACCTATTCCCATTACTATGCAGAGTAGGCTTCAAATAGAACAGTTCGTTCCTCATATCTCTTGAGTGGTAGAATGATGCCATTAATTCAGATCGTAAAGCACCACTTGCTGTGCGCCCTGGCGGTTTCAATATTGTCTTATAAATTATTTCTCTATTTTGTGTGTGTGAGTTTTTTTCAAATACCTAATTCATTTTTTTTTGCCGAGCTTCATTACTTCCATGACATACATATACGTTGCATGGATCCCTTCAAATACAGCTTCCCTATCATCATCATCCTGCATTTATTATATTTGTGATTTTGCCATCTGGGCCTTGATCTGAATCAGTCTTTTAGTCAATGATTGCAAAACCTTGATATCTTATCTGTTTTACTATTCTTAATCATTCTTTGTAATATCTTTTTTCTGTTGTATAAAACTTGCTTGAGTGCAGGCAAAAGATCTGGCAGCTTGTTATACTTTCCTCGTGGCCATATATTCAGTTAATGATTCATATAACATTCTGATTCCTGTGATATTATATATATATATATTATATATATATAATATAGTATATATATAGATATATATATATATAATATATATATAGATATATAATATATATATATATATTATATATATATATATATATATATATATATATATATATATATATATATATCACATATCCACAGGTGAAAAATAAGAGACAGGGTGTAGGTCCTGACTGGCTTCGGCTTTATTTTCAAGCCATTGTCAATGGCTTGAAAATTAAGCCGAAACCGGTCAGGACCTACACCCTGTCTTATTTTTCACCTGTGGATATGTGTGATAAATGAATCACGTGCTAAAGTGATTATAATCATATATATATATATATATATGTAATGGAAAAAATATTACTTTAATTATTAGTGATTTATTTAGGAATTGATTCATCATCCTCCTCTAATATCTTTACACTGCTGATGTAAAAGTGATTGGAACTGTGAAATGTTTTTGTTGTGGACACGAGTGTGGCAGTGTGGCCAGTCCCTTGTTTTATTTTTCTTTCGCTCTGAGTATGGGAGCGCTGCCCTGAATCTTTCGTCTGCTTTTGGTAACACTAAAAGATACATGTAAGAATCACGAATGCTCTCGAGTGTGAGGACGTCAAACGGTCCACCCTTTCATTTTGGCTATTTTACCAAATTATTAATACAAATGATTATCTATCCCTTGCAAGGGATCTAGTCCAGGGATCTAGTCCAGAGATCTAGTCCAAGAGTTTTGAAGACTAGGTAAATTAACCAAGTCCAGGAGACTAGGCCTGAGAGAAATTTGGCATGATGTAATGAGTAATAAAGAAACAAGCTGAATACCAGGAATTTTCTTCAATACTCCTAAAATGGAAATCAGCACTTCAACTGCCTCCCAGTGGGAAGATATCACCTGGCCTCATCAGTAGTAAGACCCATACACACAAGGAATATCATGTAATAGCAAGTAGGACAGGCCTACCCTATTTCCCAGGCAGCATAAACGTCAGTCTTCATACCCACCGTGTCAACAGTGACACAGTACCATTCTCCGACCCGTGTCTCCAGGCAAGAAGACTGACAAAAGTGTATATGTATACAAATAGTATTCTTATTCTCGAATCTTAATGTCATGGTGAGGGAAAATCCTCCCGCGACATATATATATATATATATTATATATATATATTATATTATATATAATGTATATATATATATATAAGTCGGAAGGCGTTGAAGAAGACTGCATTTGTACTGTCGAGGAATAGTCTAACCATCATGTTGAATTATAATATATATATATATATATATATATATAATATATATATATATATATATATATATATATATATATATATACACATACATATAAAGCTTATTGTGACAGAAATAAAATAATATTTGAATGCAGTTGACTAAAGAGAGCATTAGCTTTTAAAGTGTTGATAACCAGTAAGGGAAAGGTGATGTTTTGAGTGTCCCTGACAGAACGAGTCTCTTACTCTCTTTAAGTAGAAGAAGAAGAAGCAAACAAACAGTTTACCTTCCATTGTCTTGACGTGTTGTTGTACCAAACGCAAAGCCTACTTTGCTTTACTTATTCGAGAGAAACTACGTCGCATTTCCATTGCATTTCAAGATGATGGCCTCAATAAGCACACGGGAAAAGCTTTTGTCTCTTATTGATGACACAGAACTGATATCAAAGTGAGTTGTGGTGATTTAGGTACTACCTAGCCTAGACGGTTTAGCCTACCTAAGTAGCTTAGCTAGGTAGGCTATAGCCTATGCTTTGTTTTTTTTCCATCTGTCCATCCGCCTGTGATGTTTTCGCATGGTAACACACTAAGCATTAATTAGGATGTATACAGAGGACTGTGTTAAATTTTGACAATTTTTTGTCAATCTGTGATACAGTGAGATGTGGTGCCAGAGAGCTGAGGGCTGGTGAGAGAAAGGCGAGAGGACCCACCTCGCCATGGCGGGAAGCCTGTTTGTTTATTATGGAAATTGCAATTAGGGTAAAAAACCGTATGGTACAGGGGTGGACCATGTACGATCAATGTGTACAACCCCAAAAAAAGTTCATTAGTAGTAGCCTATAACGCGTCCTGACATCGGAGATGGGCATCAGACGCGACTTCTTGTTGGTGAGAAACGGAGCTAAAGACCTCTACTCCGGTGTCAGGACGCGTTATAATGTACTTTTTTTGGGGTTGTACACATTGATCGTACATGGTCCACCCCTGTACCATGCGGTTTTTTACCCTATGGCAAATTTTTATTTTGGATTTGTCAGGACAAAAATGAATTTTCAATATTTTTGTTTGTTCCGATACGTAATACAAACCATCGGTCCTTTAACAATAGGAAGTAGCTAGCGGCAGCTGGAACGGTCGTAAGCTTCGAACAAGGGGAGAAAACGTAGTTTAACTGCTTGTCCGACAGTCGCGGCGCCGCGCGACTGGGAGGTAAACAAATCACTTTTGCTTTCGGCCGCGGGTGTGAAGGACGTGTTCGTCATCGCTCTCTGCCCGCTTCATCGTCGTATGCTTTGTTTATATTGTGTTTTCTACTAATGGTTTGTTTGACTTGAAAATGAAACTGTAAGTACACTGTTTTCATTTTCATTACTTAATTATGAACCAACATGGAGTTATCGCCGTAGATGCGGCGATTTCCTCTCTTTTCATGAATTGAACCCTTGAATTATGTCTCGGTGCCGAGGGCGGGCGCGCTCGCGCCGAGTCATGTATTTGGGCGAAAGTGTGTAATTGAAAAATGTAAGTACTCTTTTCATTATATTTTTGCCCTGTGCGTTCGTTACCGAGAGTGTGATTGCGCTCGGCACGAGCCTTTTAATTTTGTATAATAGAATGCAATGAAAGTGGATTCGCAATTGCAATATTCTTTTCATTTTCATTTATTTATTTGCATGGAATTTAATTTGGATCAATTTTCGTTCTTACCCGGGAATTGATCCTTACGATTTTTTTTTTTTTTTTTTATGTGAAAATGAAATCGCAAGTGCAGTATTCTGTTCATTTTCATAATATTTTATGATAGCATCATATTTTGGATCAAGTTTCCGTTCTTACCCGGGAATTGATCTGTTCTCCTTTAAGTTCTATGAAGTGAATCGCAAGGGCAGTATTCTGTTTCATTTTCATATTACTTTTCACTGCTGTGCGGGGGTGGGGGAAGCGAAGGTCTGCCAGGAAGTCGTCGGAAAGCTCTCCTGCGACTCCCTTGGTATCCGATTCTTCGTCTTCCTTCCTGCCCCCCGCTCAGCTTCTTCATTGTATTTTTGTATTTGGGGTCTTCCTTGCGTTCGGGGTGGGGCATGTCTTCCCCCCGTCCCGTCGTGAGGAACCCTCTTACTAATCTATCTATGTTACCGCAGGTGCTACATCCGTGGGAGACGACCTTGGATGTAGATGTAGATCCTCAAGAGGTTTGTACTCGTTGTCGGGGGCGAGAGTGCTCCCGCAACGAGCCCTGTGTAACGTGTATGCATTGATCCGAGGCGCAGTGGGTGCTATACGAGGGCAGGAAGAGACTTAGGCCGCCCAAGAAGTCATCGGAAAGTCCAGTGACTCCTTGGTAACGGACACTTCGTCCTCTTTCCTGCCCCCCGGCCAGCCCCCACGTTTCGCGCCTTCCCCTGCGGGGGGGGGGAGGGGGGTAGCGGAGTCCTTCTCCTCTCTCGATCCGTCGAGTGTGGAGGAGGGCTCCCGCTACCCGGACGTCCAGTTGTACTCGGGGTCTTCCGTCCGCTCTGGGTGGGGTTCTTCTCCCCCCAGGCGCGAGGAAGCCCCTCTAACTAACCCGGATGTTGCTTCCGCAGGTGTTGCCATCAGCGAAGGACGACCTGGGACAGGTGTGGGAGTCGCTGAGACTGCAGGGAGTGCGAGCATACAGGGGTTGATTCAGCGGTTGGCGGGGTCGGCAGTGGTCACTCATGGTACGGTAACCACTACAACAACCACAATCTCGACACCAGCATATGAGATGCCACCGCAACCTGGTGTACATACCACATGTCATGTCGGTAACACCACGGCTGCAATCCAGAAACCAATTCCTGCCGTGCCAAAGAGGACGGTGCCACCGCCACCTGGGTTCTTTGTATTGCCGACCCCGGACTTCCGCTGCCCAAAGAGTACCCCCCTCCTGGACCTGCCGCCAGTGCCGAGGATGACGGTAGCTGCAGACAGGACGCCTGGCTCTCCGTGGTACCTGCCGTGCCTGCCGTACCGTTGCTGTCCCAGCCGCTCATTCCCTTTCAGATCAGGTGCCGGCTGCTCATTCACTTTCAGATGTTCCTGCCGTTCCTGCTGTTCCTGGACCTGTTCCTGTTTCCTGCTGTTGGTGTGCTGTCACAGTCTCAGGTCTTTCCGGACAGGTGCAGTCGGGCCCTGTTGCTTCGGCAACTGCCCCGGCTCCCTCCTGGATGGAAGACCTGACGTCTGTCCTGCGGAGCCTGGCGAAGAAGAGGAAGAGGAAGAAGGGGTGTCGTCATCGTCTTCGTCGTCTTCTTCGTCGTCTGCTGCCTCTCCTTCCCCTTCGACTTCTAAGGCCAAACAGCCGAAGAAGAAAAGGAAGGTTGCCATCCTCCCCCCCTCCCCCCCTAAGAAGACTCCTTCGGGATCTTCTAAGGGCCCGGCTCGCCCAGGCGAGCTGGGGAGCTCTTCTGCTGGTCCTCCTGTTCCTTCGGGAACGGGGCCCGTCGCTTCTTCTGCAAAGAAGAAGTCGACGGGGACCAGAGGTGCACCAGCCTCGGCTGGTGCGTCCTCACCTGGTGCTAGCGGTTCTGCCGCTAAACCAGGTTCCGTCTCGGCCGCTTCTCGTTCGCGAGAAGCACCGAGTGGACGCTCTTCCAAAGAAGACCGTCCAGCCAAAGTTTTGACGCCCGAGCTCGCTCGCCGTCAAGACAGCGGCGCGGAGCAGAAGACTGGCGAGAGCGTGCACACGACTCTCGCCAGGCCAGTGGACGCTCTCGCAGCGATCAACTGGCTGGCATGCTCGGGCTGACGTGACGGTCGCTGACCAGCCACGGGTTGAGGCGAGGAAGGAGTCCCCGCGGCCGCCGTACCAGCCACGGCTGTACCAGCGGCTCGACGCGCCGACCCGAGGACGCTGGGCCGGTCTCGACGCGACAGAGAGCCTAGCAGGCACCCGTCCGCCGCTCCCGATGGGACCGGGCGGAGACGGTGACCAGCGGCAGCTCGCCTGACGCTAGAGATCGGTCTCGACGTTCTCAGCGAGCCAATCGCCCCAGGCGAGCGGCAAGGTCTAGGCCTGCTGCTCGACGTCACCGCGGGTTGACGATCAGCAGCAGCCCTCCACGCACGCTGGTCCTGCCAGCGACGTGAGGGGGGAGCGTCAGGTCTGCCTCTCCCGTACCTTCAACCTCCTCTGGGCTATACGGGAGGAGCGAGGTACCGAGGAGCGATCACGAGAGGTGCGCCGCTCGTGACCCAGCTATGACGCCGTATGGACCAGGCACGGTTTCCAGGACCGACCAGGACATACGCGCAAGTAGCTGGAGGCGACCGTCAGGGGTCTGCCGCTGTTCCTCCTTCTGAAGGAGGAGTATCTCGGGATCTGTTTTCTTGTTGGAGGGACTGGACGGTCCTACTCCGCAAGACACGGTTACTCCCGAGATACAGAGGAATTTGCAGAAGTCATTAAGCTGATTCGTCAGCATAATGACCTTGCGGAAGGATTGCCGCTCCCACCAGCAGAGCCCACGTCTCTGCTGAGTCGTTTTGGGGCCCGAGAGGAACCCCCCAAAAAACCGACGGTGGTCTGCCGAGATCGGAGCTTGCCGATTCTGTCTCGAACCAGAGTCTCTCGTCTCCGGACAAGAAGGCTCTCTCAGGTTCTGGCGGCCGGGGTCGATCAAGCTACTTCCACCTCCTCTACTGCGACAGCGGCGTTTTCTACGTGTCTTCGACACCGTATTTGAATAAACTCCTTCGGTCCTCCTGAGAGGTTTCCGACCTCGACGAGGACTGGAATGAGTCGGAGGACGGTATCGGTGCTCTCTCCTGTCAGGTGTCGATCAGCCCCACCCAGAACGACGTTCACAGTGGCGGCAGACCCTTACCTACAGTGAGAGTTCGTAACCCTCCGCGGGAAAACGTTTTCTCCTGACGATACGTTTTCCCAGACTCTGATAGGCCATCGCCGCAAGGCGATGGCTGTTTCCTACTCTTCTCCAACTGCTAGTTCCACTGGGAAGGCGAGCGTATCCAATTCCTCCCCCATTCCCCTCTCTCCTTACGGTTACGAGGGAAAGGGGAGGGATCCTACATAGATTTCTCTGTAGGATCTCCCCACGTTCGGGACTGCGCTACCCGGGGGGACCTTCGTGTCCTACCTGACGTAAGCCCCGGTCGTTGAGGAGGAATCCTGCCCCATTCTCGATTTCTCGGGAATCGAGAGGCCACCACCAGCCGATATCGTTTGACGAATTCGGTGGGGGTTTGGTTTCGCAGACTGCTTAGAATTCTACGGAATTTCTGAACGCATTCAGTGTTCGAGTTTTACGATCTCCAAACACTTACGCAGAGACCAAGGTCCAAAGTGAGCGAGACGAGAATCCCCGATATACACGATAATCGGGAACCTCGCCTATGCTCGAATTTTTCCTGGAATTTCTAGCATTGGGAAGAAGACTGCTGCTGAAGAAACTATGTCACAGTAGGCGACCAAAACCTGGACTAGAGAAGATCGGACGGGAATATCCAGTTTGGCTTGAACTATCGTCTTAGTATTCTGTTCACCATTGAAGCTTTCCTTCGAGGAAGACTTCTCCTTCACTCTCTTTGATAGAGATCGAAGGTGGTCGATCTCCAATCCTTATTTGTTTTCTTGAAGGAAAGAATTTAGGATGGAGATCGTTGTTCAGAATCCTACAAATATACTACGTATATTAACCTCGCGACATGATTCTACTAAGCAGTTGAATTGTCCGAGGGGTAGGCGCATATCCTAGTTAAACTACGGATTGCGACTTATAAGAGAAGTATTCTAATTGAACTGCAACTCGGGGTTGCCTGCAACCTCCCAGGAGTTTTCAGTTTCAATTTTATATACTTATGGTTTTGTCACGACAACACCATTTCAACTGTTATATTTACCGAAATTCGTTTCGCCTAAATATATTTGCTCGAGCATATCTTTTATGCTCGGTAGTTCTAGCCGAACGCATTCCTTCGTGGAATAATGGATTACCTGGCAACTCAGGATGACGAGTCAGCGAGAGCTCAGGCTCAACTACTGCGTATTGAACTGCCTGATAGCAGCTCAGTATCAGCTGGGCCTCCGATATGCACGGTCATGTATGTCTCTCTCTGCCCTGCTTTGATTGACTACCGAACCGTATCTCTGCCCAACCAATCATGGACTTAGGTCTCTGATTAACGGGGATTCTCGCAATAATGAAGGACCCATCTACTGCTGTGGACGCTAGATTCCATCGCCTTCGACATTGCGAGAATTTTCAACAGAGATATCTTCTTGGACTCTTTCATCTTTCTGTTTACCGCACGGTAACAGAAGTCTGTACAAGTCTCCCGCCGCTGCATCGCACTGCGATATGCGAATGATTTTGCAGACATCTGAGTTTGTCTTCAAAATATCTCTTATTCGTAGGTGTACAATTGTTCATTGTTCAACCGAATTACGAGTTGTTCCGATACGTAATACAAACCCTCGGTCCTTTAACAATAGGAAGGTAACTAGCGGCAGCTGGGACGGTCGTAAGCTTCGAACAAGGGGAGAACGGTAGTTAACTGCTTGTCCGATCGTGCGCGCGCCCGCGCGCGCCCGAGAGGTGAAGAATCACTTTTGCTTTCGGCCGCGGGTGTGAAGGACGTGTTCGTCATCGCTCTCTGCCCGCTTCATCGTCGTATGCTTTGTTTATATGTGTTTTTTACTAATGGTTTGGTTTGACTTGAAAATGAAACTGTAAGTACACTGTTTTCATTTTCATTACTTAATTATGAATCAACATGGAGCTATCGCCGTAGAGACGGCGATTTCCGCTCTTTTCATGAATTTGAAACCCTTGAATTATGTCTCGGTGCCGAGGCGGGCGCACTCACGCCGAGTCATGTATTTTGGGCGAAAGTGTGTAATGAAAGATGTAAGTACTCTTTTTCATTATATTTTTGCCCTGTGCGTTCGTTGCCGAGAGCTTGATTGCGCTCGGCAAGAGCCTCTTATTTTGTATGAATAGAATGCAATGAAAGTGGATCGCAATGCAGTTTTCTTTTCATTTTCATTTATTAATTGCATCAAATTTAATTTTGGATCAAATTCCGCTCTTACCCAGGAATTAATCCTTACGATTTATTGCTGTGAAAGTGAAAATAGCAAGTGCAGTATTGTTCATTTTCATATATATTTATGATAGCATCATATTATTATGGATCAAGTTTCCGCTCTTACCGGGAATTGATTTTTCCCTCTTTAAGTTCTATGAAGTGAATCGCAAGTGCAGTATTCTGTTTCATTTTCATATTACTTTTCACTGCTGTGCGGGGTAGGGGAAGCGAAGGTCTGCCAGGAAGTCGTCGGAAAGCTCTCCCGCGACTCCCTTGGTATCCGATTCTCGTCTTCTTTCCTGCCCCCCGCTCAGCTTCCTCGTATTTTGTTTTTGGGGTCTTCCTTCCGTTCGGGGTGGGGCATGTCTCCCCCCCCGTGCGTGAGGGAACCCCTCTTACTAATCTGTCTGTGCTACCGCAGGGGTTGCTACAGCCGTGGGAGACGACCTTGGGACAGGTATGGACCCACTGCGGCTGCAGGGCGTGCCTAGCATCCACGATCTGCTGCAGAGTCTAGCGAGGTCTGGGGCGGTGACCTTGGAGTGGTCTCCACTACAACCTTCACGGCCGCTTATGCTGCTTCCCCCCCGCGGCTGGTCTACACCCCATGCTGTGTCGGTGACGCCGTCTGCCGCTTCTAGGGCCGGTCGCCGCCGTACCGAGGAGGTGTTATGCCGCCGCTGCCTGTGTTTTCTTCGTGTTGCCTGCCCCAGACTTCCGCTGTTCCAGCAGCTCGCCCCTGGACCGGCCGCCAGTACCATCTACGAGGCGATGGCTGGGCCTGCCGTACCTGTCGCTGATGTGGTTCCCGCTACTGGCTTGGCTGTCCCTTCTGTGTTTACCGCTGCCGCTGTTCCTGCCGCTCCTGAGCTGGTTGCTGTTCCTGTCGCTCCTGGTTCCTGCGCCTGTCCATGCTGGTCCTGCCCATGGTGTGTCTTCCCCAGTCCCAGGTCCTTCCGGGGACAGGTGCAGTCGGGCCGTGGTTGCTTTCGGCAATAGGCCCGCTGCGGCTGGATGGAGGACCCTGACGACTCCTGCGTGACTGAGAAGAAGAAGGTGTATCTTCGTCCTGTTGCGCCTCTTCCCCTTCGACTTCTAAGGCCCAATAGCCGAAGAAGAGAAGGTCGCTGCCTCCCCCCCCTAAGAAGTCTCCTCGGGAACTTCCTAAGGGCCCGTCCCACCTCGGTGGGACGGGGGGTCCTTCTGCTGGTCCTCCTGCTCCTTCGGGAGCGGGGCCCGTCTCCCCTTCCGTAAGGAAGAGATAGCGGGGACCAGAGGAGTATCGGTTAGCTCTGGTACTCCTCGCCTGGTGCTAGCGGCGATGCCGCTACGCCAGGTTCCGGCTCGGTCTCTCGTTCGCGGGAGATCCCGAGTGTACGCTCTCCCTCGGGAGACCGTGCAGCCAAAGTTTCGGCGCCAGAGTTCGCTCGGCGCCAAGACCACGGCACGGAGCAGAAGGCTGGCGAGAACCGCTCAGGTGACTCTCGCCAGGCCAGCGGCCGCTCTCGCAGCGACCAGCTGGTAACCGGGTTTTGTTTCCCCCTAAGAAGACTCCTTCGGGAACTTCGAAGGGCTCGTCACATTCCGGTGTGACGGGGGGGTTCTTCTGCTGGTCCTCCTGTTCCTTCGGGAACGGGGCCGTCTCCCCTTCTGAGAAGAAGAAGAAGACGGGGAACCAAGGGTGTGCTGGCTACCGCTGGTACACCCTCGCCTGGTCTTGGCAGCTCTGCTGCTAAGCCAGGTACCGGCTCGGTTTTCTCGTCCGCGGAGAAGTTCCGAGTGTACGATCTCCTTCCGGGTGACCGTGCAGCCAAAGTTAAGACGCCTGAGTTCGCTCAGCGTCATGACCGAGGCACGGAGCAGAAGACTGTCGAGAGCCGCTCAGGTGACTCTCGCCAGGCCAGCGGCCGCTCTCGCAGCGACCAGGCCGGTACCTCGGGTGGACGTGACGGTCTCTGACCGGCCCACCGGGTTGAGGCTGGGAAGAGGTCCCCCAGGTCCCTCGACCGACGGTACCAGCCATCGGCTGGTACCAGCGGTTTGACGTGCCGCGAGGACGCTCACCGGTCTCACGGCGAAAGCGAGCTCTGCAGGTCACCTGACCGCCGCTCCCACAGGGAGACCGGGCGGATACGGTGACCAGCAGCAGCTCGTCTGACGCACGGGACCGGGGTCGACGTGCTCAGTCGAGCCGCTCGCCACAGGTGAGCGGCACGGCCAGGCCTGCAGATCGATCCCCACCGCGGGTGGTGATCGGCTGCAGCCCCCCACGTACGCTGGTCCTGCCAGCGAGCGGGGGGGGGGAGCATCAGGTCTGTCTCTCCACTACCTTCAACTTCCTCGGGCTACACCGGGAAGAGCGAGGTAGCTAGGAGTGATCGGTGAGAGGTGCGCCGCTCATGATCCCGTCACGACGCCGCACGTGCCACGTATGGTCTTAGGACCAACCAGGACGTACGCGCAAGTGATTGGAGGCGACCGTCAGGGGAGAGGGGGTAGCGTCAGTTCTGTCTCTCCGATACCTTCAACTTCCTCGGCATACGCCAGGAAGAGCTAGGTATATAGGAGTGATCGTGAGAGATGCGCCGCTCACGATCCCAGTCACGACGCCGCACGTGCCAGGTTGGTCTTAGGACCAACCAGGACGTACGCGCAAGTGATTGGAGGCAAACCGTCAGGATCTGTGCTGGTCCTTCTTCTGAAGGAGGAGGGTCCTGGGGAGCTGCTCTTGTTGGAGGGACTGGACGGTCCCTACTCCTCAAGACGCTGTAACTTCCGAGATTCAGAGTAACTTTACCCAGGTTATTGCACTGATTCGTCAGCACAACGACCGGGGGGAAGGATCGCCGCTCCCACCAGCAGAGCCCATGTCTCTGCTCGAGTCGTTTTGGGGCCCGAGAGGGAACCCAAACCGACGGTGGGTATGCCGCGATCGGAGCTTACCGATTCTGTCTTGAACCAGAGTCTCTCGTCTCCGGACAAGAAGGCCTCTCAGTTCTGGCCGGTCGATCAAGCTACTTCCACCTCCTCTACTGCGACAGCGGCGTTTCTACGTGTCTTCGGACACCGTATTTAAATACTCCTTCGGTCCTCCTGAGAGGTTTCGACCTCGACGAGGACTGGAATGAGTCGGAGGACGGTATCGGCTCTCTCCTGTCAGGTGTCGATCAGCCCCACCCAGACGACGTTCACAGTGGCGGCAGACCCTTACCTACAGTGAGAGTTCGTAACCCTCCTCGGGAAAACGTTTTCTCCTGACGATACGTTTTCCCAGACTCTGAGAGGCCATCGCCGCAAGGCGATGGCTGCTCCTACTCTTCTCCAACTGCTAGTTCCACTGGAAGGCGAGCGAGTATCCAATTCCTCCCCCATTCCCTCTCTCCTTACGGCTACGAGGGAAAGGGGAGGGATCCTACAGAGATTTCTCTGTAGGATCCCACGTTGGGGACTGCGCTACCAGGGGGGACCTTCGGGTCCTACCTGACGTAAGCCCCGGTCGTTGAGGAGGGATCCTGCCCCATTCTCGATTTCTACGGGAATCGAGAGGACCACCAGCCGATATCGTTTGACGAATTCGGTGGGGGTTTCGCAGACTGCTTAGAATTCTACGGAATTTCTAGCGCATTCAGAGTGTTTAGAGTTTCTTACGATCTCCAAACACTTAGGCGAGACCACGGTCCAAAGTGAGCGAGACGAGAATCCCCGAGATGTTACACGATAATCGGGAACCTCGCCTATGCTCGAATTCCTGGAATTTCTAGCATTAGGAAGAAGACTGCTGCTGAAAGAAGACTATCTCACAGTAGGCGACCAACCTGGAATAGAGAAGAACGGACGGGAATATCCAGTTTGGCTGGAACTATCGTCTTAGTATTCTGTTCACCATTGAAGCTTTCCTTCGAGGAAGACTTCTCCTTCACTCTCTTTAATAGAGAACGAAGGTGGTCGATCTCCAATCCTTATTTTGTTTTCTTGAAGGAAAGAATTTAGGATGGAGATCGTTGTTCAGAATCCTACAAATATACTACGTATATTAACCTCGCGACATGATTCTGCTAAGCAGTTGAATGGTCCGAGGGGTAGGCGCATATCCTGGTTATTCTACGGATTGCGACTTAGACGAAAAGTATTCTAATTGAACTGCAAACCCGGGTTGCCTGCAACCTCCCAGGAGTTTCCAGTTTCAATTTTTATATACTTATGGTGTTGTCACAACAACACCATTTTAGCTTTTATATTTACCGAAATTCGTTTCGCTTAAATATAATTGCTCGAGCATATCTTTTTATGCTCGGTGGTTCTAGCCGAACGCATTCCTTCGTGGAAAGGGATTACTTGGCAACTCAGGATGACGAGTCAGCGACAGCTACTGCGTATTGAATTGCCGAGGCATTTCAGTATCAGCTGCCGCTTTGAGATAGACGGTTGTTTATGTCTTTCTCACCTGCTTTGATTGAATAACAACCGTATCTCTGCCCAACAATCAAGGACTTAAGTCTCTGATTAACGGGGATTCTCGCATACATGAATGACCATCTACTGCTGAGAAAACGTAGTATTCATCGTCTTCGGTATTGCGAGAATTTTAACAGAGATATCTATTCGACTCTCATCTTTCTGTTTACCGCACGGTAACAGAATTCTGTAATAGTCTCTTGCTGCATCGTATCCCGATAATGCGAATGATTTTTGCGGAATCTGAGTTTTGTCCTCAAAATATCTTGTATTCGGAGGTGTACAATGTTCATGTTCACCCCGGATTAGCAGATGTATGAAAGACATCGCCTACTCCCACACCTGCCAGCTCTACTTCCAAACGTTCAGCCCATGAGAAGCAGTTCTTCAAGCGGCTCTCCCCCTGTGTTCATTACTGAAGAACGCCCCGCTTTCATTGCACACGGACAGCAATGAAATGGCGGTTAGCGTTTTCAGTCATTTGTAAGCACAGGTTTAGAATCTGAGATTCCTTCTCTCGATTCAGCTGGAAGACGTAGGTTGCATTCATTGCCTACCTTCGTCTTCAACGTCACATAGTGTTGTTTCTTCTTAGCTGAGATTCAACGTCTATGAGATTTTCTTGCCATCAGGGACCTCGGTCTTTTGAAGGCATTGACTTTCGCCTTTTGAGTTTATGCATTAAGAGAATCATCGCCGCGCCGTCCGGCATCGGTGACTAAACAATATTTTATTTGTTTGGTCTCTCAGCATAACTCTTTAAGGGCGAAGGTCACGTGACTTACCCGGATGCTTGGACAACTTGCCTCTACTGATTCCGAACCAGTCAGTCGGCAGCTGTCAGAGCGTCCGAGTCAGTTACGAACTATGCTGTGGACTTAGTTCGGTTGTTCCAGAGCAATCATTACTTCGTCTTAAATAGCTTGTCAGTATGAGTACTGTACATAACCAAAGTCGAGAAGAGGGATAGGTCATACGACTATTCCCTTCTTTTCGTCTTAGGTAACTGCATGACTTCTCTTGAGAAGTCAAGCACAAAGGGATGGGGATTTGTGACGCTCGATTTCGTACCGATCTTCGTAGCGAAGACTCAGAACCCTTCGGTAACTGACGATTGGTTCGAGTCCTTCACAATACCCTCCCTAATGGACGTCACCGCCTCCGATACGAAGGCTATGCTGCTTTGTCCTGTGAAGGTGCGACGGAGCTGTCTGAAGAAACTCGACACCCAGGATGAGTGTGGACGCCTCTTCATCATTCTCTCGCGTTCCGCAAGAACTTCTCCGTGGCGCAGGTAATGAAGGCAGGCGCCTGGTCCAACCGGACCGCATGCACCTCCTTCTACCTTCAGGATATTGCCCACAGTTCCTTGGATCTTTTTCCTTGGGAACCGTGGTGGGTTGCTCAACACGTTGTGTAGTTAAACCCAGACCCTCGCAGGCTGAACAGCATCGAGTCCTGGTGTGACCGTAAGAATGGATGAGGAATGAGAGTGTGACTGGCTCCTCTTCCCATCTTTTTCTTCCCTCTACCTTTGGGTAGAGGGACGGTCGTCACCCTGCTGGGTAAGGACGAGATGCAGGTGAGCTACTCAATAGAGCACCATCCTATCCCTTTCAGTAGGGATAGGAGTAAATATCCACCACTTCCTCCAACAAGGGGGGAGGAAGTGGATGCCAAATTGAGACAAACCCATCATTTATGATTGTCTCTTGCAAACATGAACAAGTTCTTGCTTGCTGGTACGAAGAGATACGCTTGCCTCTCTCTTAGTACTTGGCCCAGAGGTCTGACCATTGATCCTGCGGTGCACACCCCGATCAATCGGACAGAGGTTTGGATCCCTCCCTTGCTCTTACGACCAGGGAGGCACTCCAGGGTTGACGAACACCAGTCTGTTCACCAAAAAGACTCAGATTCCTCCACCAAGAGTGAGTCTTCCTATTGTTAAAGGACCGAGGGTTTGTATTACGTATCGGAAACAAATGACAATTTGTCGAAAATTGCATTTTTCCTAACTATACAAACCTGAGGTCCTTTACATATAGTCCACCTCATGCCACCCCTCACTCTGCAAACTTTTTGCATGGGCCTAAAGCAAAAGTGATTCTTCACCTCTCGGCGCGCGGGCGCGCGCACGATCGGACAAGCAGTTAACTACCGTTCTCCCTTGTTCGAAGCTTACGACCGTCCCAGCTGCCGCTAGTTACCTTCCTATTGTTAAAGGACCTCAGGTTTGTATAGTTAGGAAAAATGCAATTTTCGACAAATTGTCATATTTGTTAGAAGACATCGCCTACTCTCCGACCTGACAGCTCTACTCCCAAATGTTCAGCCCATGAGAAGCAGTTCTTCAGGCGGCTTTCCCCTGTGTTTTCATTACTGAAGAACGCCCGCTTTCATTGCAACTACGACTTCTCACCGGACAGCAATGAAATAGCGGTTAGCGTTTTCAGTCATTTATAAGCACAGGTTTATGAATCTTGAGAATCCTTCTCTCGATTCATCTGTGAAGACGTAGGTTGCATTCAATATCTACCTTCGTCTTCAACGGTACATAGTGTTGTTTCTCCTTAGCTGAGATTCAACAACCATGAGATGTTTTACCTTCAGGGACCTCGGTCTCTAGAAGGCAATTGACTTTCGCCTGTTGGGCACATGCCTTAAGAGAATCATCACCTCGCTGTCCGGCATTGGTGACAAACAAATACATTATTTGTTTGGTCTCTCGGCATAACCCTTTAAAGGCGAAGGTCACGTGACTTACTCGGATGCTTTGACAACTTGCCTCCTACCGAACGCAGTCAGTCGGCAGTGTCAGAGCGGCCGAGTCAGTTACGAACTACGCTGTTGACTTAGTTCGGTTGTTACAGAGCAATCATTACTTCGTTTTAATAGCTTGTCACAGTACCCATACCATTGACACCCACCATGGAGTGTCGGTGTCCTATCCACTACCGAGAACTTCGCTGCATGGGGATAGGAGGATGCGACAGACTTCGTGGCAAACGGACAGACCAGTATGGGTACTGGACATCACCGAAGTAGAGAAGAAGGATAGGTCATGCGACTATTTTCCTTCTTTTCCTCTGAGGAACTGCATGACTTCTCCTGCGAAGTCAAGCATCCAGGGGATGGGATCCGTGACGCTCGATTTCGTACCGAACTTCGTTAGCGAAGACTCAGAACCCTTCGGTCCCCTGACGATTGGTTCGAGTCGTTCACAATCCCCTCCCTAATGGACTTCACCGCCTTCGATGCGAAGGAGATGCTGCCTTGTCCGCAAGAACTTCTCCGTGGCGCAGGTACTGAAAGGCAGGGGTCTGGTCAACCAGACCACATGCCCTTCCTTCTACCTTCGGGATATTGCCCACAGGCCCTTGGATCTTTTTCCTTGGGACCCGTGGTGGCTGCTCAACACGTTTGTGTAGCGAACCCAGACCCTCGCAGGCTGAACAGCATCGAGTCCTGGTGTGACCATAAGAATGGATGAGTGAATGAGAGTGTGACTGGCTCCTCTTCCCATCTTTTTCTTCCCCTCTACCTGTGGTTAGAGGGACACGGTCGTCACCCTGCTGGATAAGGACAAGATGCAGGTGAGCTACTCAACAGAGCCCCATCCTATCCCTTTCACTAGGGATAGGAGCGTATCCATCCACTTCCTCCAACAAGGGGAGGAAGTGGATGCCAGCTTGAGACAACCATACTTTATTGTTGCCTCTTGCAAACAGGAACAAGTTCTTGCTTGCTGGTACGAAGAGATACGCTTGCCTCTCTTTCTTAGTACTCGGCCCAGAGGTCTGACCATTGATCCTGCGGTGCACACCCCGATCAATCGGACAGAGGCTTGGATCCCTCCCTCGCTCTTACGACCAGGGAGGCATTCCAGGGATGGACGAACACCAGTCTGTTCATCAAAGACTCA
>NC_061108.1:125348897-125384764 GCF_015104395.2 Macrobrachium nipponense
TTCTTTCTGAGAGCTTCTTGGTGCTGGAAGACGCAACCGGACTCGATTACCTTTCCTGTACAAACCAAATAAAGGAGGATGTTAGGTGGTGGCTGTCTCGGCAAGATTGGAAGAAGGGTTAGATTTATGACCCATCCTTCCCGAACCTACAGTTCTTTTCCGACGCGTCGGACACAGGTTGGGGAGCCCTGCTGGGGAATCACCGTGCTTCAGGAGCTTGGTCAAAGAAGGAGAAGAAGTTCCACATAAATGTAAAGGAACTTCTAGTGATTTTCCTGGGGCTCAGACAGTTTCGGAAACTTAGTAAAAGGTCAGATAGTGGCAGTGCATTCCGACAACTCTGCGGCGCTCTCGTACGTGCGGAAACAGGGGGGACTCAGTCTTTTACTCTGTACGAAGTAGCCAAGGATACTCCTCCTGTGGACAAATGAAGCGAATGTTCAGCTAGTCCCAAGATTTGTTCCGGGAAAGATGAACGTCCTGGCGGACGAGCTAAGCCGTCAACAGCAAGTGTTTACCACTGGAGTGGACTTTGGACGACAAGATTTGTCAGAAACTTTGGCTCCTTGGGGATGACCGTCCATAGACCTGTTCGCGACATCAAGGAACAACCGTCTTCCTCTCTTTTGTTCTCCAGTTCCAGACCCTCTAGCTTGGTCGGTAGACACAATGCCGTTGGATTGGTCGGGTCTGGAAGCTTATGCATTCCCTCCGTTCGGTCTAATAAGAGAGGTGCTGAACAAGTTCATGTCGCACAACAATGAATAACACAACCAACGTTAATCGCTCCGTTTTGGCCCAGGAAAGAATGTCCCAGACCTTCTTCAGTTGTTGGTAGACTTCCCCAGACTTCTTCCTCCAGAAGTGGCTTCTCAAACAACCTCACTTCAAAAGGTACCACCAAAACCTGTCCACTCTAGCTCTGACAGGTTCAGACTGTCCGGAATCTTGTCAGAGCGAAAGGGTTTCAAGAAGAGCTGCACAAAAGCTATCGCTCGTTGTTAGGAGAGAGTCTTCTAACAGCTCTATCAAGGGAAGTGGAGAATCTTCAGAGAGTGTGTAGAGGTGCTAAAGTCTCTACTTCTGCGACCTCTTTAACGGAAATAGCAGATTTTCTTTTATTTCTTAGGGAATCTAAGAAACTGGCTCCCTCTACGATCAGAGGATATAGAGTCATGCTCTCTCGGTTTTTCGACACCGGGGTTTGGATATTTCCTCCAACTCGGATCTTTCGGACCTCATTAGGTCTTTCGAAACCACTAAGTTCCAGCAAGATACAGTGGCTTGAACTTAGATGTGGTGCTTAAGTTCCTCATGGGGCCACCGTTTGAACCTTTGAAGTCGGCTTCACTTAGGAACTTGACTAAGAAGACTCTTTTTCTTATTGCACTAGCTTCTGCAAAGTGTGTCAGCGAATTGCACGCTATAGACAAAAGAGTCTGTTTCTCTCAAAGGGAATGCTGTATTTTCGGTATCTTTAGCTTTTCTAGCCAAAAACGAGAATCCATCTAATCCTTGGCCGAGGAGTTTTGTGGTTAGGAACTTATCTGATTTGGTAGGACATGAGGAGGAAGAAAGGCTCTTATGTCCAGTCAGGGCAATTAAGCAGAATCTTCTTGCCACTAAAGAGATTAGAGGCCAATCTTCTAAGCTCTGGACCTCGGTTCAAAATCCCTCTCGTCCTCTTCTAAGAATGCTATATCTTTCTTTATTAGAGAGCTTATCAGGGAAGCTCACTTGCAGTCCGAGAACGACAATCTTTCCGTTCTGAGAGTTAAGCTCACGAAGTTAGAGTCAGTGGCGACTTCTTTAGCATTAGAAGAATTTATCTCTAGCTACGATTCTTCAGAGTACATTCTGGAGATTGAATTCGGTTTTTGCGAGCCATTATCTCAAGAGATAGAAACGGTTTCGAGAATTGCAGAACGTTGGGTCCGGTGGCGGTTTCTGGCATGGTGTTGGGCGGGAGAAACGGCACAGGGGTTGTCACCTCTATGCTAACTTTTCGCCTTGTAATAGGTCGTTGAGTTCAAGCGAAGCTGGGGTACTGAGTACCTGGGATACTCACCAGTCTGTTAGGTCAGATTTTAATAATAGTTGGGTATATATGTTTTTAAATCTGGTGTTGGTAACAAATGTTTTGTATGATTGAATTGCTGGTCTTAGCCCAGGGCAAGGGCAATCTTTGTTGTTGCTATCCTCCGTCAGTCAGCCTTGACTCGCTTGAACTACGGAAGGATTCCACTCCTGTAGAGGCTAACTTTGGTCAGATACCAATCCTCTACAATAGTAAGAAGAGCACCGACCAGAGGCAGTAACAGTCTGCTGTAGCTCTCTACAAGGTAAGGTACAACAGACACCTTGAGTGTTTACTGGTATTGTAATAAATGTAACTCATTTAGAAATAATAGTGGTCCACTGATCCCACTTCCCATCAATGTGTAATCAGCTGTATAATTGTTCGGTAAGACACTACAATTAAAAATGAAATTTTCATTAGTAAAATGAAGTTTTATTGTATACTTACCGAACAATTATGATTATACCCACCTCCTCCCCATAGGTGGACGGACGGGCAGAAAGAATTGGATTCACCTGGGCAGTTGTACCTGGTTCTCCCGCGAGTGTTGGCGACGCCTACCGGCCAAATTTG
Source organism: Macrobrachium nipponense (assembly GCF_015104395.2). Taxonomy (NCBI): domain Eukaryota; kingdom Metazoa; phylum Arthropoda; class Malacostraca; order Decapoda; family Palaemonidae; genus Macrobrachium; species Macrobrachium nipponense. Next base: position 125,351,551 of record NC_061108.1, read on the forward strand.
AATTAGTTTCCTGCCGCGTGGAAATCACGGCTGTATAATTGTTCGGTAAGTATACAATAAAAACTTCATTTTACTAATGAAAATTTCATTTTTTGTTTTTGGTAGAAAAAGAAGAAGAAGCATGCACTAGATAATTATATAGTATATAGTTAAACGGCAGTATAAGGTCATGAATTGCATACATTTTTTACATATTCATGGTTATTAATTTGTAAAAATGCTATGAACGGTACCTAAAAGCATTCTTCGTGCTCTAATATGTTTATCAGTGTTGCCAATTGGTATGTGTTCACTCCAAACTGGGTATAAGACTTACGCAAAACCAAGGAAATAAGTTGAAATTACGCAAAACCAAGGGAAATAAGTGAAATTAGCGTGTCTATTTGTAGTATATATACATATTAGAGCAATTTTATCATTAGTATTGCATTATTATGACAACTAGAATTCATGGAAACTGTGTAAATGCATCGGCCCGTATGTGTGAAGCTCCACTAGATTGGCAACAATGAGTCATTTTGCAGTCTGCTCGTATCTACTTTAGATATGTATCTGTAATTTTTCGGGATTAATTTGGTTGCAAAAAAAGGGATAGTAGACATGAATTAAATAAACAATTTTGAAGTAACAAAATGAAGTTAAACTAAATAATGAGTAAAGTAAACAATGAAGGGAAAAAAAGCTTTGCACCTCATAAAAAGTGTACTCGTGTGCTGCCCGCAACTGTATGTGTTTGTGGGAATGAGCGCTTAGGAACCATGAACCGCAGCTGGGTTCAAGTGCAATTTGGAGTGAATTAAGACCAAAACATGTATAATTACAATCAAATAAGCACAGTGGAGTTTCAGTTGTGATGGTAGTAAGGATAAAACCACCGATTACAAGGTAAACATGAATTTCAGTTCAAAAGCATGACCCCGGGAATAAGAAGTTTCATACTTTCACTAATATAGGCAACAAAATGTTGTTTTATTGTGCTGATTACAACTGCAATCTTGAGTAAGATCAGTAAACGTTACATAATACGCTAACATTGTTCAAATGAGTGCTGGGAAGGCTGGGAAAAATAGTGGCTCCGCTGTGCTTACAAACAGCACCCCTCATGTGGGTGCCGCCATATTGGATTTCAAAACCCTGCCTTGGAAACATATTTTACGAAGACCTCACATGATTATTTTAGTTCGTATGGTGCTTTCATGTATCACATTATGTTGACGAAACTTGAATCTTTTGAATGGTATGCTTAAAGATGTAATTGTATTCTTGTTTCACCAATTAAATATCGAGTGAATAAGGCTGATCCATGCGATGCCGATGATCCGCTGCAGTGTTTCCCTCTAGAAACTTACATTTTAATGGTGAATCACAGTTTAAGTTAGCCTAGAATAATGTCTACTTGCCACAAGAAATTGTCGGTTAGGCTACCGTTAAAGGGAGTTGCCATACGAAGCTGTCATTAATTTAGGTACAGTAGTACCTCGAGATACGAAAGTCTCTACTTACGAAAAACTCCGAGATACGAAAGCCAATGAACGAAAAATTTAACTGCTCTTACATACGGAAAACCGTTTTCAAGATACGAAAGGTTGTTGCTGTAAAGTCCCGAGATTCGCCGGGACCACCGAGGACAATTTTAAAACTCCCGCCCCGCCAACTGAGTAAACTCGCACCATCCTCCCGCTCTCCCATTGGTTCCTGATGCTAGTCACCCCATAAGGTCCTGCTCTCCTATTGGTCAGCATCTACCCCTTGTGCTTTAAGTATTCTATTGGTAAAAGGTTGCTGTAAATTGAAAAACTTATTCATGCAATACATTTAGTAAAAAAAAACATTAGGTAAAGATAGAATAAAGAATAGAAATGATGGTTATTATACTGTTTGGTAGTTTCAGTAGTTGAAGAGAGATAATGAAAAGGTTATGGCTTACTGTGTAAAAGTGATTGCTTGGCGATCGTTTGATACTCGTAAGTGCTGGATGTAAACAGACGTTTGGAAGCTTTTTTTTTTTTGTTTTTGTTTTATTATAGTTAATGGTTACTTAATAATTATTTGAAATGAGTACATGCAAATACATTTAACCCTTAAACGCCGAAGCGGTAAAAATCAAAAACCCCCGCTCCGAATGCCGGAGCCGGTTTTGAGTGAGCGCGGAAGCGGAAAAATAATTTTTTCAAAAAATCACAGCGCGCTTAGTTTTATTTTAAAGATTAAGAGTTCATTTTTGGCTCCTTTTTTTGTCATTGCCTGAAGTTAGTATGGCAATCATCAGAAATGAAAAATAATATCATTATCATATGGTAAATAATGCGATATATGGTAGCGAAAAAAAAAAAATCATAAATAATTGTATTAAAATCCCGCTGTGCAAAAAACGGTGAAAGCTAACGAGTTTATTTTTTTTGTTTTTTTTTCGTTGTATTGTACAATAAATTGCAATCATTTTGATTATATAATACATTGTAAAACAATAAAAGCAACACCGGAATAATATTATCACAAAATGATGAACGAATTCGTAACGCGCGGACGTAAAAAATATTTTTTTTAAAAATTGCACCGTAAATTTAAATATTGTTCTAGAGACTTCCAATTTGTTTCAAAATGAATAAAAAATGATTGAATATTACGATACTGTAAGAGTTTTAGAGATTAGAATTGCAAATTTTGACCATTTCGGACGAGTTAAAGTTGACCGAATGTCGAAATTTTTTATATATATATTTCTTTATATGCACATATTTTAGAGATGAGAAAAGCTACAACATTCAATTATTTTTTATTGTATTCTTCATAAATTTGCGCACATTTTGGTTGATAAAACTTTATAAAACGGCTAATATGGAAAGGAGCAAATATTAGGATAACGCGATGTACACATTTCTGAGTTTTTCGGCCGCGAAGCGGCGCGGAGGGAAGAAAATATTTTTTTCAAATATTCACCATAAATCACAATATTGTTCTAGAGACTTCGAATTTGTTTCAAAATGAAGATAAATAACTGAAGATTACTAGGCCGTAAGAGTTTTAGCTTACAATTACGTTTTTTGACCATTTCGGTTGCGTCAAAGTTGACCGTATGTAGTTTTTTCCCAATCATCGTGATTTATATGCCCATATTTCAGAAATGAGAAAAGCTACAACATTCAATTATTTTTTATTGTATTCTTCAAAATTTAAAATTTGCGCACATTTTGATATATCTAACTCTATAAAAACGGCTAATATGGAAAAGGAGGGCAAATATTAGGATAAACGCGATGTACACATTTCGGAGTTTTTCGGCCGCGAAGCGGCGCGCGGAGGGAAGAAAAATATTTTTTTCAAAAATTCACCATAAATCACAATATTGTTCTAGAGACTTCAAATTTGTTTCAAAATGAAGATAAATGAATGAAGATTACTAGGCCGTAAGAGTTGTAGCTTACAATTACGTTTTTTGACCATTTCGGTTGCGTCAAAGTTGACCGTACGTAGTTTTTTCCCCAATCATCGTGATTTATATGCCCATATTCAGAAATGAGATAAGCTACAACATTCAATTATTTTTATTGTATTTTTCATGACATTGCGCACATTTTGATATATGAAACTATAAAACGGCTAATATGGAAAGGAGCAAATATTAGGATAACGCGATGTACACATTTCGGAGATTTTCGGCCGCGAAGCGGCGCGCGGAGGGAAGAAAAATATTTTTTTCAAAAATTCACCATAAATCACAATATTGTTCTAGAGACTTCGAATTTGTTTCAAAATGAAGATAAATGACTGAAGATTACTAGGCAGTAAGAGTTTTAGCTTACAATTACGTTTTTTGACCATTTCTGTTGCGTCAAATTTGACCGTACGTAGTTTTTTTCCCAATTATCGTGATTTATATGCCCATATTTCAGAAATGAGAAAAGCTACAACATTCAATTATTTTTTATTATATTTTTCATGAATTTGCGCACATTTTGATATATGAAACTCTATAAAACGGCTAATATGGAAAGGAGCAAATATTAGGATAACGCGATGTACACATTTCGGAGTTTTTCGGCCGCGAAGCGGCGCGCGGAGGGAAGAAAAATATTTTTTTCAAAAATTCACCATAAATCACAATATTGTTCTAGAGCCTTCGGATTTGTTTCAAAATGAAGATAAATGACTGAAGATTACTAGACTGTTATGTATTTTGCTTACCCAAAAATACCAACATAAAAAATAAAGATATATATAGATATATTATTATATATATATATATATATATATAGATATATATATAGATATATATATAGATACTATATATATAGATATATATATATATATCTATATATATACTATATATATATATAGAGATATATATATATATATATATATATATATATATATATATAGATATATATATTTACGATATATATATATATATATCTATATATATAGATATATATATATATCTCTTATATATATATATATATAATATCTGTATAGGATATATATATGATCTATATATATATATACTATATATATATATATATATATATATATATATGATAGATATAGATATATATATATATATATATATATATATATATATATATATCTATATAAATATATAATGCGTTTCTTTATTTATTACATTTTCCGATTCTGGTACGAATACATAAATAAAAGGAATGCAGGTGACACTTTTCTTTTTAAGCATACAATGAAATATCGTATTCATGCATAGATATGGAGATATAACAACTTGAAATAATAAATGAAAAAATAAATATAAAAACAAATGCAGAATACTCACTCCTAATCCTGACTCTTCGTTCTATTCTTGTTTTCTCCCTCCTCCATTGAAGAGTCTTGCATTTTTTTTCCTCTCGACAGACGAGGTACAGGTGGAGGAGGGAGACACGCGCCCTTACGGCTGCTGGGATAGGGCGCGGTCCCGTGAGCCTCCCCTGACTGCCGCTGAGTCGCACTCCAATAGAAGACCGCACTGTGGTATTTGCGGTCACACTCCCCGAACCTGCATAGAGCTATCTTGCAGGTGCGACAGAAGAACCGGGTGTCTCTCCTTCTGCCATTTATATGGCACACCCGCACCGTTTCTGCCTGCGCCCTTCAAGGAGATCCTGTGTGATCCCCTGGCATCAGCCGACACGGAGGGTCCACTACCCGACGAGAAGGGGTGGTGCGGGCGGGGGCGCAGCAGGGGCGTCAGCAGCAGGGGCGGCGCAGCAGGCGGCGCAGCAGGGGCGTCGGACAGCAGGGGCGCGCAGCAGTGGCGGCGGCCAGCAGGGGCATTGGCACCTCTATGACCGAAGTAGGCACCCCTTAGGTCTGCCCTTTCCTGTACGGGGAGATCTACAGCTCGGGGCAGGGGGGCAGTGATGGAAGGCCACTCCTCGGGATTAAAGTTGATGAGGCATTCCCGGCTACCTCTAGGAACTGATGTGGGACAACCTCGGAAGATTGTTACCGCGGTTACCCACAGTACGTGGTAGGCATTTTGGAGGGCCAACTGAAGGATGTATTTGAGGAGCTTTTGTGTCCACCTCCTGGTTCTCTTGGAGTAGGGGTAATATTGGATGAGCTGATCAAAGAGATCAACTCCTCCCATGTGCCTGTTGTAGTGCCCAATGACTGTAGGGGGCGGTCTAAACGAAACTCCTCATACACAACTCGGCCATGTCGACGTGTCTTCTTCCGCTGCACGATCTCCTCTTGGACAGGTTCATGGCTCGTTCGAAATCATGGGGACGAGTCGGACACCCTTCCAACAGATGACATAGACAGCTCCCTTCCGCCGCCACTCTGTCTCTCCTCTTGCCAGATGTTGCGGATGGCTAGCAAACCGCTTGAGGGAATTCGGGGCCCCACGCACCAACCGAAGGGTACCACTGACGTGAATACCTGCTTCATACAGTTCCTGGGCCAGGGATACCGAGTTATAATAATTATCCATAAACAGGGGGTTATCCCTGGTTACGGAAACGATCCACAAGCCCGAAAACAGTGTCACGCAATGTGGAGAAGACCCCGGAATACACCGAAAAGTCCACGACGTAGCCAGTGTTGGCCTCGGTAATAAAAAAAAATTTCACGCCATATTTCTTCGGCTTCTTGGGGTTATACACTTTGATGCTTAGACGTCCTTTGTAAGGCATCATCCCCTCATCCAATGAAAGGTTCTTTCCAGGAATCACGAGAGTTACACAGCGTTTCACGGATATAATCCAACACTGGGCGCACTAAAATGAGGCGATCAGAGTTATTCCGGGGTATGGCCCTTCGGTTGAAGGCGTTGAAATATCTGTCCAACGCCAGGAAAGTATCACGGGGCATAACTCCGGGCACATTGGGCGTACCCAAGAAAAAATTACGCCTCCAATATATCCTGACGTCGGAAGCAGGCAAACAATCCAAAAAAAAACATGGAGCCCCAAAAAATGCGCCATGTCAGGGAGGTTGCAACCCCGCCAATAATACGACAATGTCGTGCGCAATTCATCACGGCAGTACCTGCGTAGTCCGCCGTCTCTGCTACCAGGTACTCCAGCAATTCCCGCGTAAGGAAAAGCTGAACGAAACCCAGAGGAGTCAGGGGAACAGGTACGGTGAGGCCAGGATTTGCCGCAAATGGATGCATGGTAGGTGGTGTGGGGTCCTCTGTCCACCCATCCTCGCTTTCGGACGACCGAGATTCACCTGGCTGCTCGCGCGACTATCCGACCTTCTGCGTGCCCGTGCAGCGCGCACGAGCGCGGGTACGAATACGAACACGAGACCCCCTCACTGGCCCATCTCCCTCACTCAAGCCTTCGCTTTCTGTATCATCCTCATCGGCGCGAAAACTGAACTAAACTCTTCATCATCCCCCTCCTCAGATTCCCCCTCATACGCACTGAAACTACTGAACTCTAATCTTCACTTTGGCGGGATCTCTGTGACCCTCGAACGGTACATTGGGGGCAAATATTCGTCGTCATCACTTTCATCGAGAGTTATGTCCTCATCACTTGACGACCATCCGCCATCAAATGAGGACTTGCCACATACTCTCGATCGAGCTCTGATAAATATTCATCAATGTCCCTTTGTTGGAGCCCCTCCCTCCCAAATTCCTACGAATGCCCCTAAGACGGCCCGATGCGTCCTTCCTTGGGGTTACTAACGGCAAATGAGGACACTTGAGAAGCACTTTCATCGACACGTGGTCGCACAGAACGGCGTTGAGGAGCAAGGTCAGGTTGGGTGCTTGTTCCTTCCCCAGCATCCAGGTCCAAAACTCTCCTAACACGTTCCTTCCGACGGGTAAAACGTGCTTTCGCGTTTCGTACGACGTCCAGACATCTCTATGAACGTCCTGTATCAACACAAATGTTCAAAGTCTCGCACAAGCTCAGAAAAACGCGGTTTCCGATAAAAGATTGCTCTCGAACGGTGCGTCGCTGATGCTGGCTGGGGGCGAGAAGAAGGCATTTCGCGCCTGCGCACTTGGTCACGCATCAAAACAAAACAACACCTTGATCCGTGAACTCCCAGCATCACCCCAAGGCGCGTGATTCAAAAGTTTTCGGCTGGTAGGCCTATAAGTATTTTTCCGCGAATTTTTAAAAAAACTTTTTTGAGACGACGTATGGTACGTCCATTCGGCAATCGGGGAGATTTTGACTCGACGTTTAATACGTCCATTCGGCGTTAAAGGGTTAATAAAAAAAATTGTGAGTTAGATACCATAAAATATAAAATAAATCAGACTGCCAACAAATACGTATTTTTTAGAATTCTTCTTCTGTTTTATTATTACGTTACGTATACGCATGTTTCATTATGGCTGTCAGTAACTCGGTATCTTCATTAGGTAAAGATAGAATAAAGAATAGAAATGAATGGTTATTATACTGTTTGGTGGTTTCATTAGTTGAAGAAGAGATACTAATGACAATTTATGGCTTACTGTGTGCTAGGAAAATGATTGCTTGGCGCTCGTTCGATACTCGTAAGAACGGGTAAGAGCTGAATGTAAAACAATCGATTGGAAGGTTTGTTTTTTGTTTGTTTGTGTATTATAGTTGATGATTAATTAATAATTATTTGAAATGAGTACATACTGATTATTTATAGATTTTATTGGCATATTCTAAGCTTTTAGCTCTTAGGTTTAGATGTCGGAATCATAGACTAGGCTACAGTAGCAACCGCTAACATAGGCTAGGCTTGTTGCTAAGGGACATATGCTAAAGTCCTAATATATGCTGTAAAAATGGGTTGAACATTACATGCAGTTGAATATTACTCAAGTATGTACAGTATTTTGCCTTTTTGGAGTCATATTTCTTCCGTCGTAACCCTAGAACATGTGTTTTTTAGGCTGGAAATATAATTTACTTTCTGGGGTGTTTTTGGAGGGCTTGGAACGGATTAGCCATTTTACATGTAAAATGTGTTCCAAGATACGAAAAACTCATAATACGAAGGCCGTCTCGGAACCGGATTAATTTCGTATCTCGAGTACCACTGTATAGTGATTTGTAGTTCTAAGCAACAGGTAGGCTATGCACGGACTAGGCTAGGCTAGTATTACCTTGAAAGTATAGCCTTGAAATTTGATTTTTCTTGAACATTAATGTTGTTGGTAAAGGATTTCTTAGCGTTTATTGTGGGTCAATTTATTATTAACCTCATATATATCAATTCAACATAGTTGGGGACCCTTTTGGGTGAGGGCGGGGAAACGTCAGGAGAACTGGACTGCTGTGTTGTTACCTACTATAAGGTTTTAACGACCTAGTGCTCTAGTTTTCATGTACCACTAATTTGGTTCGTATGATTCTATTTTCCCAGCGGTTTGTATATCTATGAGTTTGCATTGAAATTCATTAACAGGTCGACCAGGAGACCCATTGTCATTTCAGTCTTCACAATGCTGGCTGTAGCCATGATTACGATTTTACTCTAATGAAGATGAAAATAACCACAGATTAACCAACTTTTCAAAACTATTCCCAACCAATCAGCTTCAAGGATATCGGTGGACATACTAATTAGTAGGTGGGGCTTAGCTGCAAAGCTGGCTGGTCTTTGCTATAGTAGCAAAAACTTGGCAAGGAAATTCTGAATTCCAAACTTAGGCTAGGCCTACTTAACTCTGATTCCACTAACCTAACCTCCCCAGAGAGCCATAAGTTGTAGTGTTTTGTTTAGGGAGGCTTTCATGAGGGTCAGATATGCTGTTTTTTCTTCAAGTACTTAGCCTATTACCACACTTAAAACTCTCCATTACACTAGGTTACCCTTAAATGTTCACATGTAAATTTGAAAGCTGCCATATCATTTTTGTAATACAGGTGAGAAATTTAACAAATCTTAATAAGTAACCAGTATTATCATTGATCATAATCAGAACAGATATGAACTCTTAATTATGGTAATTAATTTCAGGAACAGATTAGTCTGGTAGTTTTAAGAGATCATGAAGATAAGAGAGATGTTAAATGTTTATTCATCCATTTCATTAGTCATTTACGTACATTTATTTATCATTGTTTCCTTTATGTCACTTGTGTTTATTCTCTATATATAAAACTGTATTTTGTTGATGAAACTTACCTGTCGAGTATATATATAGCTGTATTTTTCTGAATCCGACAGAAATTTAAACACTTACGACCACGCAGTGGGAGTCAGGTGGTTAGTACCCATTCCCGCCGCTGGGAGGCGGGTATCAGGAACCATTCCATTTTCTATTCATAATTTTTCTGTCGCCGGTGCTGGAAACACCTGTTTGCAGCACCTCCGTCCAGATTTTGGAAACTTACTAGCTACTTGAGTATCCCTTTTGGTTTTTCTTTGGTATCTGAATTGGATCGGTGGCTTGGCACACGTTGACTTTGGATTGATTTGATTTTGGTATTGATTTTTCTTTGATCAAGATGTCAGGGTCTAGTTCAGCTAGCGCTAGATTTTGTTCTATGTCCGAATGTAGAGGTAGGCTACTGAAAGCTTCAGTAGACCCACATTCTGTTTGTAAGGTTTGCAGGGGGAATGAATGTACGTTGAAAGTCGTTGTAAGGAGTGTGAAAGATTAACAGAGTCTGAGTGGAAGGCGTATGAAACCTATCTTAAAAAACTTGAGCGAGATAGGTTAAGGAGGTCTTCCTCCAGGAGTGTTTCAGGTAGGCAAGATTTTAATGATTCTCCTGCTAACCCTCCTTCTGTAGTTTATGCTCCTACCCCTGTAGTGTTGCCTCCGGCCCCTGAAGCAGTGTCGGTAGAAGGTAATACTTTATCGCTAATTCTTGAATCGATTCGTAACTTAGAATCAAAAGTGTTAGCTCTGGAGAGCAAAAGTGAAGAGAAGTGCAGTGAAAGTGCCCCTTGTGTAGTGGAGGGTGCGTCAGATCGGCCTCATTCCGCCTCTAGACCTAGACCTCTGCTTGACTCCCTGGTTACGGGAGAGGTCGAGAGAGCATGTCGAAAGTCGAAGGAGGGTTACGAGGAACCCCCACCGATCTGGCGTGCCTTCGGCAGCTTCCGACGAACCTACCCAGACTGCAAGGAGCGTGCGCGTGCACGTCTTCTCAAGGAGTGCTTTTCTTCTTCTGAAGCTTCCTCCCCGCGCAAGGGGTGGAGCTCTCATGCCGCATCACGTCCGCTCCGAAAAGGACGGCTTCGCTGTTTGGGACGGCTTCACGTCCAAGTTGTTCTCCGGAACTTTGCTCGTCGCCTGATAGTGCGTTTGCTGCTTTCCTCCGCAGAAGAAGTGTAAGGATTCTTCGGAGGCGGAGTCTTTCCTAGATGTTTCTTTCGAGCGCCGCAGTCGCTCCCTAAGGTGCGTGAAGTGGCGGTTCCTGGGAGTAGGAAGAAGGCGTCCCTCGCCACTCGCCTGCTCACAGGATCAGCCCCTCCCCAGAAAAGGAGGCTTCACCTACAAGCAAGATTCTCCAGGTTCTCTTCAGCAGCAACTTCGAGATGATTTTCTTCGAGAGAGACTGTTTCACGTCGCCGTAAGAAGGATGACAATCTTCCTGTGAAGAGGTCGAGGCGTTCTCCCTCTCCCTCTCCGTTTGAGTCTCCCTCTAGAGTTCGTTCTGCTCCCCAGCAACTTTCTAGAGGAGGTGAGAAATTCGTTTCTCGCTCTCTGGAAGCGGTTGTATCCGCTACTACGGAACTTGTAGATAGGAACCGCGTTTTCTTTAGATGCCGAGTGCACTTCCGTGAAAGTCAAGCGCGCTTCATGGACGCCGAGCGTAATTCGGTGCAAGTAAGCGAGCGCCAGTGGACGCTCAGCATGTTTTTAGTGGACGCTCGGCGCGCGCCAGTGGACGCCAGGTGTACACCTGTTGCTGTCGAGCGAGCTTCAGTCGGCGCCAGTAGATTGGCTTCGGATGCCAAGCGCGCGCCTACGGACGTCAGTTTTCCACCTCCGCAAGCGCAAGTGGAAGTGGGAACTCTTCTGTTCGCCGCTCTTTCTCTTTTGAGGAAGCTCGTGACTCTTCCTTACTTCCTCCGACTTCTCTAGTGTCTGAAGAGGAAATTAGTGACGCTTTCGTCGAAGTGGACGAAGAACAGCAGTTGGCTCCAGTCTCGACGGACTACAAGGTTTTGACTCGTCTGCTACAGTCAGTCTTTGCAGACACTTTCCAGCCTGAAGCTCCACGTATCCTCCCTCTCAGTTTTCGTCATACCAAAGCTACTAAGATCTCGGGCTTTGTGAAAATGAAGAAGTCGCTTTCTACGAAGCAAGCTTTTCGCAAGGTCCATGATTGGATGGAAAAGAGGAAAACTTCAGGCAAAAACTTCTTTCGCTTTACCACCTTCAAGACTTTGTGGCAAAGCTGGTATGTGGTACGAGACGGAGAAAACGTCGGAGTTAAGCTTCCAGCCTCGGCTCAAGGAGACTTTGGTAGTATTGTGGGATGCCGCCAGAAGATCTTTTCTGTCTTCCTCTAAAGTCTCTTGGACACATAGTGAGCTAGACTTTCATTTCACCTTAAAGGCCTCTTCAGGACACAAGAGGTCTTTAATTTTCTTGACTGGGTGCCTAGGAGTTTTGGATGCCAGGTCCAGGAGTTACTGATTCCATCAGTCTGGGGGAGCTGTCCAGTGTATTGTCTTGCATGGACAAGGCCATCAGGGATGGTTCTGAGGAATTGGCTGCTCATTTCAGCACGGGACCTGCTTAAAAGAAGAGAGCACTTTTTTGCCAATTTTACTGCAAAAAGTCCGGTTCTCGGCCAGCGCAAAAAGCGGATCTTCTTTTCGCTCCTTTCTCTGAACATCTCTTCCCCCAGTCTATGGTAAAGGACATAGCTGCCAGTCTCCAGGAGAAAGCAACCCAAGACCTTCTGGCACAGTCTTCTAGGAAGCCTACAACTACTTCGTCTTCTGGGTCCTCTGCTTTGAAGAAATCGAAGCCCTTTCGATCTGCTTCTTCCTCGAATCCAGCCCCTCGAGGAAGAGGCTCTTTCGAGGGCAGACTACCCGCTCCTTCTAAGAGCAAGAAGTGAGAGGGAAGTCCTTCAGCCACCGGTAGGAGCCAGACTTCTACATTTCGCGAGAGCCTGGGAAGAGAGAGGTGCCGACGCTTGGTCTCTGGACATCGTCAAGAAGGGGTACAGAATTCCTTTCCTGAAGTTACCCCTGCTGTCTTCGACACCAAAGGATTTGTCTCCTTCGTATCAGGGAGAAAAACAGAAAGTGCTTCACGATCTACTAGATCAAATGATCAAGAAGCAGGCGGTGGAACAGGTCTTCGACCGGAGTTCTCCAGGGTTTTACAAACGTCTGTTCCTAGTGCCGAAGCAGTCAGGGGGGTGGCGCCCCGTTCTGGATGTCAGCAGTCTAAATCACTTCGTTACCAAGCAGAAGTTCAAGATGGGAGACACCTCAATCCGTGCTTGCAGCCTTAAGACCGGGGGATTGGATGGCCTCTCATTAGACCTTCAGGACGCATACTTTCACGTCCCCATCCATCCCCGATCAAGAAATACCTGCGGTTTGTCCTGAAAGGGAAGGTATTCCAGTTCAAGGGCACTCTGCTTCGGTCTCAGCACGGCGCCGATGGTGTTCACCGTTCTTATGAAGAACGTTGCGAGGTGGGTCCATCTTGCGGAAATAAGGATCTCTCTTACCTAGACGACTGCTTATTCGAGCCTCATCGCAAGACCGTGTCTGAAGGACCTTCACACGACTTTGTCGTTAGCGAGGTTCCCTGGGACTTCTGGTGAATCTCGAAAAGTCGCATCTGACTCCTTCTCAATCCTTAGTCTATCTGGGGATTCAGAGGGACTCAGTGGCTTTTCGGGCTTTTCCGTCCCAGGGGCGACAACTTCAATGCCTAGACAAAGGTCAGCCTTCTAGGAAAGGAAACATTCTCGGTGAGGGAATGGATGAGTCTGCTGGGGACCATTTCCTCACTGGAGAAGTTTGTTTCTCTGGGAAGGTTGCACCTCCGACCACTTCAGTTCTTCCTCTCAAGCAATTGGTCACGCAAACAGGATCTAGAAGAGGTCTTGTTTTTGACGGAAGAAGTGAAAAGCACCTCAAATGGTGGTTGGATCCAAAGAAGCTTGCGGAAGGACTTTCGCTCAAGCTTCGGAACCCCGACCTAGTGTTGTTCTCCGACGCGTCCTCCACGGGTTTGGGGAGCAACACTAGGAGGGAGAGAAGTGTCAGGCACCTGGAAAGGGGAACAGGTGTCCTGGCACATCAATCTAAAAGAACTTTCAGCGATTTACCTTGCTCTAAGGTTCTTCCAAGAGGAAGTCTCCAACAAAGTGGTTCAGATAAACTCGGACAACACCACAAGCCCTGGCATACCTCAGGAAACAGGGGGAAACTCACTCTCCTTCTCTGTTCGCCATCGCGAAGAATATCCTGATTTGGGCGAAGTCCAAGCAAAACATCACGATTCTGACAAGATTTGTGTCAGGCGTGGAAAACGTGCGAGCGGACCTTCTCAGTCGGCAAGGACAGCTTCTGCCGACGGAATGGACCCTTCATCAGGAGGTATGCCAGGCGCTATGGAAGCTGTGGGGACGTCCTCATGTGGATGTTTTCGCAACTTCCCGAACAAAAGAGACTTCCGCTGTATTGCTCCCCAGTTCTGGACCCGGGAGCAGTGGCAGTAGACGCCCTACTGTGGAATTGGTCGGGACTAGACATTTACGCTTTTCCCCCATTCAAAATCCTCGGGGAAGTGATGAGGAAGTTCGCTGCATCAGAGGGAGCGAGGATGACCCTCATCGCCCCTTCTGGACCAGCGGTCGACTGGTTCACGGAGGGTGATGTCCTTTTCCTGGTAGGACTTTCCAAGGACTCTGCCCCTGAAGGAAAGATCTACTCAGACAGCCCCACTTCGAGAGGTACTACAAAAACCTCCCCGCTCTGAGTCTGACTGCGTTCAGACTATCAAGAAGTTGGCCAGAGCGAGGGTTTTTTCAAGACCTGTGGCAACGGCGATTGCCACCGCAAGGAGGCCCTCCTCAATCGCAGTTTACCAATCGAAGTGGGCTGTCTTTAGAAGTTGGTGCAGAAAGAAGGGCATTTCCTCCACCTCAACCTCTGTGAGCCAGATAGCAGATTTCCTTCTTCACCTTAGGAAAGAAGCGAAACTAGCCGTTCCCACGATTAAAGGCTACAGAAGCGTGCTTTCTGTGGTCTTCAGGCATAGAGGACTCGACTTAGCGAATGATAGAGACATTCATGATCTCATTAGATCATTTGAGACTGTGAAAGTTCTCCAGCCGAAAGTACCATCGTGGAACTTAGACGTGGTACTTGAGTTTCTCATGTCGAGTCAATTTGAACCGCTCCATTTAGCTTCGCTTAGGAATCTTACTAAGAAGACCATTTTCCTAACCGCAATGGTGACGGTGAAGAGGGTTAGCGAAATTCAAGTCATAAGCAAGCACATTGGGTTCAAGATCATAGTGCAGTTTGTTCCTTAAGTCCTACGTTCTTAGCAAAGAACGAGAACCCTTCCAACCCTTGGCCGAGGACGTTCGAGATCAAAGGGTTGTCGGAGCTAGTGGGACCTGAAGCTGAGAGAGTCCTGTGTTCTGTCAGGGCTCTCAAATTTTATTTGCAGAAAAACCAGAGCATGCAGAGGCTCTTCGGAGAACTTGTGGTGCTCTGTGAAAAAACCAGATCTTCCGATGTCGAAGAACGCACTGGCGTTCTTCTTAAGAAGTACGGTTAAGGAAGCCCATTTAAAGTGTAGTGAAAGTGACATGGAGCTTCTGAAAGTGAAAGCCCATGAGTTGAGGGCTATTGTACTTGGTGGCTTTTCACAAGAATATGGCAATCAAAGATATTTTGGGCGCCACTTATTGGTGAAGCAATTCGGTGTTCGCTTCACTACCTGCGGGAGGTGAAAGCAACATACGAAAATTGTTACTCGCTCGGACCAAAACGTTCGCTTCTGCAGGACAACTGTTTTGGGGGCAGGAAGCCGGGAGCGCTCCATCCTATCCTTTAATGGTTAGGGGAGTTTTTAACTTGTGTTATGGTTGTGTGGGGTTGACCGCCTGCGGCGGATCTCCCTTCCATTAGCTTAGTCTAAGTGGGATACTTTTGGTAGGCTACGCCAGGTGGTTTTGTTTGACTCGTGCCCTCATTGTATGGTCAATGGTCTAGTCACGTCGTGGTCTCGCCCCTGTTGACAGATCATCTGAGTGCACCAGCTTTATAGATCTCTACCTTGCTGGCAACTCTAGTAGCACAAGCAGACTTACGCGGCAGTAACCACGAAGTCAGCTATGCTAACAGGTAAGGAACCAAGATATCAATTATCTGCATATATATGTTTCCTAAAATCTTCTATTCTGTCTTCTCCCACCACCAAAGGTGGGATTCAGCTATATATATATCTGACAGTAAGTTTCATGAACAAAATGATATTGTAATGATACAATTAGTTTGTTCATACTTACCTGGCAGATATATATAATCAAGTACCCACCCACCTCCCCTCAGGAGACAGTGGAAATAAAAATTATGAATAGAAAATGGGAATGGTTCCTGATACCCCACCGCCTCCCAGCGGCGGGAATGGGTACTAACCACCTGACTCCCACTGCGTGTGTCGTAAGTGTTTAAATTTCTGTCGGATTCGGAAAAATACAGCTATATATATATCTGCCAGGTAAGTATGAACAAACTTAATTGTATCATTACAATATCATTTTTAAAATATTTTTGGGTGTCTGGGAACACATTAATTGGATTTACATTAGTCTTTATGGAAATCTTGTTTCTCATTTTGTACATTTTGAACTTCGTGAGTAGTTCTGAATGGATTATGTACGAAAACAGAGGTCCCCTGTATATGCAATAAAACGTGTTGTTTTGCTTTTTGAGTTTGAGTTTACCACATTCAGTATATGCAGTCACTGGTTATCAGCGGACTCAGTTAATGGCAATCTGGTTTTATGGGGGTTGTCTAGCGCCATAAAATCAGCTATTTATGGCACCTAAACAAGCCAGTTTTTGGTTATCGGGGACATTAGTTGACCTTAACAGAACAAGTTACGGTATCAGCACCATAAGGTGCCAATAATAGAGTTATGGCGCCATAACATAGCTAAAAAGAGGTGCCATTAACTGAAACTCGGCACGATAAACTCCTTAAATCTCCAAGTTTTGATTAATGGTGGTTTTCCCTTATCAGTACCCTGCCGAAAACTGAACTCCCGCTGACATGCAGGTACTGCCTGTATTCTGATTTAGTGGTCATACTGATTTAAGCAAACCCCTACAACTTTTATTAGCCAATGATGCATCAAACTGGTTTTAACATTGCTTAGGCAATGGGCTTAAACTGGTTTTTTTACCTCACTTTAGCTCTTTGATTTGCATTCTTTTGGAGAGAATTTTGTTCTTTCAGGGAGAATTTTATTCCTTCACTTTACGAAGGAAATTCTGTATATATGCTGAAAATTTCTTTGACATTTGTAATGTTTTATGTTTTTCAGACGTAGAGGTTGTGCCTGGGAGTAAGGATTCTTTCGCTGGGAATACTTGCAGTATGTATTTACCCTTTATAGTTTGCCGATTGCCCATTTATTACTTGTGTACAAGACATGAATCAGCTGTTGCACAGGTTCTCAAGGCACCCTTGGCTTGACTCAAAGAGAGAGAGAGAGAGAGAGAGAGAGAGAGAGAGAGAGAGAGCGCGCTCATTCCTCCTTCACATTCTTGTGCAGGAGCCTCAAGTACACTGGAATGGTGTAAAGGTCCAAGGACAGAAAGGGTTTTGTGGTAGAAGTTGAAGAAGAGAACTGATTCGTCATCATCTTGCTTTCATTTTCTTGGTGCTCTCCCACGTCTTCAGACTCTGAAACTGATCACAGGTCTCTCCGAGACCCTGCAACACAAGAGAACCAGATGCATGGGTCTCCTCAGATACAACAAGTTAAAGAGTTAACCCGTGTCACCTATACTAGTTCCAGGATTTTGTCCAGGCTAGTATGCACCTCTGCCCATGTTTTTTCGAGCACTTGGGCTGCGGGAGCAACTGACAAACTTCCTAGGAGAATCTTGTCACTCTCAGTACAGTGGAACCCACGTGTATTCGGCAGCGATGGGTACCACCCCCCTCCATGAATAGCTAAAATCCTCACATTTGCCCTGGAGTCGAGGCCTAAGAAATGTGGTGGTTTTTTCTCCCGAGTGGAGGTGGATCCTCACACCCTCTGTACAGTAAGTTCCAAAACTGAAGTGACAAATTTCAGAGGATTTCGTTCGAAATTCACTAACTGGCAACTACAACTCGTAGCTGAAAAATTATTTTTTTTCTACAGTGAAAGCTCTGTCAAGTAAATAAAGCTAACATATGATGCACAAATATCAAATCTATGATATTTATAAACAATCATAAGAAAAAATTATGTTAATAGTAATTATTTCAAAGTATAGTAAGTGCTTCACACTATAAAAACGAAACAATTTGAAATTTACGTTCAACAAAGGATTACCAACATTACCAATGTATATTTCGAGCAATGTGGAAACAAATATTTAATACATGTATCTAGAAGGGTATTATCAATTATTTCAGCGAAGATGGATAAAACCAAGCAAGTATCAATGGAATGTAAAGGGAACAAAATCTCCGCAACATTAATCATAATCAACCATGAATGCATCTAGATTCAACAGAGAAGTTGTGTGTGGTTGGTAGTTCTGATTCTAGCTTCTAGGACCCCACCATTCGGACTCTACTTCAGCTATGGCTTCGGTTTCGACCCACGACACAAACGTAACATTATCCACCCAACCTATGAATCACCAGCCGTCCTACTAGGGGTGGGGTGGGGGGGGGGACTTTGCCCTAATAATCCCATCAGCAGCCAGTGCCTACGGGGGGGGGGGGGGGGGGGGCTTGCCCCCAGGTCCCCCAGCAGTAGTCGCAGCCGCCGAACGAACACTGTGATTTCTAACACTTTAGAACAGTAGTTATGCAACCTCTTATCAGATGAATCAGCTGACAGTGATTACGTAAAGTCTTATCAAGATGGATCAGCTGCCGATTAGAAAGCGAACCGAGACATCAGAATCAGTTAGGAGGTTAGCAATTGAATTATATCAGACACGAATTTCAGTGCAAGAAATAGCGCGGCGTTTAAATTGCCATAGAACAACTGTATATAGATGGCTGAAGAGATATGACGAAGTAGGCCTAGCAGGACTAGAAAACAACGAAAGATCTGGTCGACCTCGCTGCACGACAGAAGAGGAAGACAGGCAGATGATTGCATTTGTAAGGGAGCATCCAATAACATCATCAACAATAGTTAAAAGAAAAACTAGCCTCCACATATCAAACTCCACCATAAGACGTCGTTTGAGAGCAGAAGGTCTTGAAAGTAGAATTCCTGCCACGAAGCCTTTCCTTACCGAAGTTCACAAAGAACAGCGACTTGGCTTCGCTCTTCAACACCTTCCTATGGAGAGCAGGTTCTGGGAAAATGTTATCTGGTGCGATGAGAAAACGTTTGTAACGACGAGAAAGGAAGGCTTTATTGTTGGCGACCAAGGAAAAAAAGTTTAGTCAGTTTGCTTGTGTTCGAACGTTAGACGATGGTCGAATCCAACAGTGACCTGATGCAGTTATGGCGTGGTTCATCATTTAATAATAATGGCGATAATGCACATCATTTATTAAGTAGTTGTTCTTGGACCACATTATATTAATGAGCAATCCCTGATCATTGTTTAGTCTACGATGATTTATTTGGCTAGGTGCATAATTTCATTCAAGACTCAGGCCTACTGTAGGCCTATACATTCTTTAGTTTCATACATTCAACTTACCTGTCAGATATATACATAGCTATCGACTCCGTCGTCCCCGACAGAAATTCGAATTTCGCGGCACACGCTACAGGTAGGTCAGGTGATCTACCGGCCTGCCGCTGGTGGCAGGACTAGGAACCATTCCCGTTTTCTAATCAGATTCTCTCTGTTGCGGGAATGTAAACATATGTTTACTTTCCCTCCTGATTTGATTTTCCTGTTTCATCGCCATCGATCTTCTGGGCCAACTTTTACAGGGAAGTACTGGATCGGTGGTTCGGCATACGCTTTTAATAACTTTTTAATAACTTTTAATGAATTACTTCGAAGTTTTCGAAGAATAGAGGATGTGTAACTACCGAAGTTTTCGGTAGACAATTACATAGTTTGCAAGAAAGGGAAATATAAATATTTATTCATTGATGAAGTGTAATAAATGTTAGAATTTGATTGAGGAAAATAAGGTAACTTCCTATTTGAGGAAGTCAGAAAAAACATAGAACTAGATTTGCTTTATTTTTTTTAGAAGCTTTAATAGCTCTCGTTCTGACGAGCAGTTAGAATATTAACAGTACTAGTAGTGTAGTTTCCTCATCACCTTCTTACTTCACAGAAACTACAAATTCATTTGCAATTTGAAGATAAAGGAATGTAGCTCAAGATACGAGCTATTATAAGGTAAGAAGTGATTATAGTGTTCCCCATTGCAATAGAGGGTGCGTCTGATCGGCTCTTGTCTCTCTCCCAGGCCTAGACCTCTTCCAAGCTCACAGGCCCAGAGGAGAAGGAATGTCGAAAGCCTTACGGAGGTTACAGAGAATCCCCACCGATCAGGCGTCCCTCGGCAGGTTCTGTAGGACGTCCCAGACTGCCAGGGATAGCCATTGGAAAGGCATCCTAATTCAATGTGTTCCCCTTATTATTATCGTCTTGACGAATAAGGAGAAGAAACATTCAATGGCGTAGATTAAATGAAGATGCAAGATAATCTCGTCTGGCTATCAGAACCTCAGAAGAGACGGAGAAAGGAAGACATCATTCGATAACAGTTGCGGTAGAGGCATTGCCCTATCCGGGTTCTTCCCCCCGTACAGGTGGAGGGGGGGGGGGGGGGCTCTATCCCATGGGGGTTTGAAATAGTTATTTCAATAAATTCCTCATCGGTACATGTATATGAAAATATATCTATTCTGAGAAGAACGAATTAGATATTAAAGAATATTTGTTGATCGAATGAATTATATGGATCTCGTTTAGTGATTACACATATATATATATAACTTTTAAGCTTCTAGCTCCTTGGGCATGAAGCTCCGGTAACGAGGCTCAATGCGCCTAAAGCGTCTGAAACAAGGCGCAAAGCGCCTGAAACGAGGCGCAAAGCACCTGAAGGGCCTGAATATAGGCGCAAAGCGCCTGAAGCACTATGAACCAGGATCTTCATCGGAAATGGAAGTCCTTCTCATTCAGAAGAAAGGGAGGGCTATGTCGAAAATGGAAGTATTGTCGAATTCTAGCAAGAACAAATGTACAAGAGATCGGAACCTTCCGCACACAGAACCTTCCGCACAAGCGGAACCTTCCAGAAGGCGGAAGATTCCAGATTCAAATAACCTTCCAGACGTACAGAACTTTCCAGGCGAGGATCGCCTTTCAGATGCTCGGAACTTTCCAAGCGGGAATCTTTTTCCGGATAAGCGGAACATTCCGAATGCGGAACTTTCCAGGGGCGCGGAACCTTCCGCACAAGAAAAACTTTCCAGCGCGATACGTCTGCTAGGATCCAGGAGTATTCTGATCACGATACTCCTCCTAGGCGCCAGGAGTATCGTGATCGGAACACGATACTCCTGCCAGGTGCCAGGAGTCGTTCCGATCACGATACTCCTCCCAGGCGCCAGGAGTATTCGGAACGCGATACTCCTGCCAGGCACCAGGAGTATTCCGACGAGCACGATACTCCTCCCAGGCGCCAGGAGTATTCGGAACGTGATACTCCTACCAGGCGCCAGGAGTATTCCGATCACGATACTCCTCCTAGGAAAGCGATACTTCTGCCAGGCGCCAGGAATATTCCGAGCACGATACTCCTCCCAGGCGCCAGGAGTATTCGGAACGTGATACTCCTACCAGGCGCCAGGAGTATTCCGATCACGATACTCCTCCTAGGAAAGCGATACTTCTGCCAGGCGCCAGGAGTATTCCCGAGCACGATACTCCTGCCAGGCGCCAGGAGTATTCGGAGCGCGATACTCCTGCCCAGGCGCCAGAGTATTCCGATGACGAGGAGTATTTCCGATCGCGATACTCCTGCCCAGGCGCCCAGGAGTATTCTAGGCAAGATACTCCTGCTTAGCGCCAGGCACTTTCTCCTACAAGAGAGCCTGACAACCGCCAGAGTCCTCCAGGCGAAAGGTGAAAGACATTTGAGGCTTCTCCTGATAGAGACGGGAGTTGTCGCACAGGCGACCGTCGCCCTTGTCAGGATAGTCTTAATGCAATAAAGGCAAGAGCAAGTTCGGCTTTTTCCAGGCAGGGATCAAGATGTAGCACAGGCTGCCGTAGCCCTTGTCAGGTTAGAGTCAGTACTGCTAAAATAAAAGCCCTTCACCTTTCGAAAGGAAGCGCTCTCCTTCGGTTGCTCAATCTTCTCCCAACTTGAGGAATGGAAGATAGGGCAGAATTGTGAGAATTAGTTCAGTATTAGTAAGAGGATATTAAAATCATCCTCTTTCTAAAAAATAATGCAACCAACCATTTACAGAAAGAGGGGCAATCGTTTGGAAGTTTGAACAAGATTCGTACGAGCTCTCATTCATTGATTAGAGGCTCTTCCTGATAAGAAAGGCGTAAAATACGGACTTATCTCCCAAGATAATAAAAGCTGGAGAGATTCTCTTCGATCCTCGGTTGTCATTTGCGATCTCTTTCGACTAATACTCATTGGGATTATTGACGAAAAGAACGAAGAGAGTAAGATTTCCATTCTTTCTCTTCATGTCGGAAGGAAAAAGAATGTCGTAGGGGCGGCTTGGTGTATACGACTACTGAATGACAAGTCATATACGCATACCATAGTTGCCTCTCTGGTTCACTACGGAATTATCTATATCCTTACAGGATTTTCCTAGTAAGGACTTCGCTTAAAAGGTTTGTTACGACAATACCTACTCAGCTTCGGCATTTAACAAAGTTGTTTGGCTTAAATTTGCATTATTGAGAGCTTTCTTAGACTCGAGAATAATTTTATCATATCCATTCATTGAAGGGAGTAACTGGCAACTCAGAATGAATGCAGCCAGGCAGTGAACGAGACGGCTGTAATTGTAAGCCAATCCAGTACCATCCGGTTCTCGGTCGTGAACGGTTGGTTACATCTCTCTCTCCTAAGGGATCGAATGCTTCACCGTATATTCCCCCTACAATCAGGGACTTAACCACGAATTGAGGGGATTTTTAGGCAAACATGAATAACATCGTATTCGTTTTGCTAAGGATCTCTCTCTGCCTCGGCGAGAAAGGAAAGAATGTTTAGTAGAAAATTCACCTTAAGATAACGGTTACGGTTAAGCCTTATGCACACACCGTGGTTAATTACAGAGTTCCTACTATCCTTACAAGAGTTTCCTAGATGAACTGTTTACCACAATGTGACGGTATTATAAAGGATTTTAATTCGGCAGAGCACGATTTAACCTATTTGGAAACAGACACGGAACGTAACGATCCTTACCAGGTTCGATGCGGGATTTTGCACGTCCGTGAGAACCTTTTTGATCGACGATAATAACTGTTAACGTATGTTTAACATTTATTGGAAAGAGTTGTCAGAACCTGCGGAAAGTATTCACAGATCTCTTCGCAAGGTAGAAGATGAACGAGCTTCTTATAGATTGCTTCCTTTTCCTCGAAACAAGAGAGGTAGCAAGATACGCCATCTTTAATTTAAATAGGGGAATAAACTTTAGTCTTTTTTCCCCTAGTTATATATATTCTTAACAGATATTAAAATAAATGGGCGTCAAAGGAAGAAGATGAATGCATCATTTTGGCAATAAAAGGTTGGATTCACAGAGGTCACGTTCTTCTTTCAGCATGTGTCGGAAGGTTTTTCTAAGAGAGTAGTGATTTTATCGGAATCTATTATAAATATTGGACCTGAAAAACCTATCCACTCGAGTCTGTCTGCGTGCAGACTGACCAGAAGTAAATATGAATGAGAGGATTTTTCAAGGGAAGCTTGATAATTCCTTTAAATATGTTAAAGACATAGAGTTGCTGCAGATCGTGCTAGATGGAAAGGGGAAACTGTCCTCTTCCGATACCTCTGTGAACCACATAATGGTTTTCTTCCCTTTCAGAGGGAAGAATCACCTTGGTATTTTATGCTATCAATGAACACAGTAAAAAGATATACTCTGTCTCGACAAAGAATATTAGAGATAGTAGAGAATTAAGATCTTCGGGATCTTATACAATACCTCTATACGATAAGAGTAAGAGATCTATACTTAGAATGGGATCCTAATTTGGGCCTCAGATTCCGTGTTCCGACAAGATGGAACTGCTCCTAATCAAATGTTTCTCTTGGTCCTAAACGATCAAAAGGACAAGTGAAATTTTGGGCTTTAGAATCTGGAATCAAATTCTATGAAGACTCGGCAATGGGTTCTGGCCAGCATAGTATGTTTGGCAAAAGAACTAAAGCCTTTTATTCCTGGATCAACGCTTTCAGATAGAGGTTTCGTTGTCCGGGTAATGTATTGACGTTGTCATCTACAGAAGAAGACAAGGTTTTAAACGTTTACTGACAGTGTCCTTTGGAACGCGATGAGGGCTCAAACTACTTCCCAAAAGGTTCAGAGGGATACATTCAAGAGCTAGAAATCAGGAGTTCCTACCAATTTCAGCCTCAGAATCTCTTTAATTTTAAACTTCTTCCAGGCTCCTTCCCTTCCTTCGGGCAAGGATAGGGAAGCTTCTGCAACGAGAAAACTCATCAACATGTAGGAGGAGAACTCGTTAGCAACGGAAGTATTCAATAAGGATCCTCCTCGGAGGAAGACTTGTCTCTCGGACTTTTAGATTTCCTATCGTCTACTGGATGTAGCTGACTAAAATCACCTCCCCTTGCCGGAAAGGCCAAAAGCTCAAAGTGAAAGAATTTCTTCCACCCTTCTCCAGTCTCCTGATAAACGATGGTGGATCTTCAGGACTTTCGGACAATGTAGCGCCAGTCAGGCGCCAAATGCCAAAACAGGCGTGAAGACGCCAGAGAAAGACAGTCAATATGAACACTGTCATTGTTTGATAAGGAGAAGAGCGGGCCTCCAACCTGGGGCAGTGCGCTAGAGGCGAACAAAACGGGAAAAAGTGTCCGATGTGGACATCGCCAGTTTTCCTCGAGACTCTTAACAAGCTCGAAGCTCCAGCAAGTGGGGAGAAGTCAGCCATGCGCCAGGCGCGAGGCTCCAAACAGGCGCAAGGCACTGGCAAGGTGCGAGGCACCAGCCAGGCGCGAGGCGCCAGGCAAACAGGATGCGCCAGCCAGGCGCAAGGCGCCAGCCAGGGCGGAGGCGCCAAGCAGGCGCGAGGCGTCAGCCAGGCGAAAGCGCCAGCAGGCGCAGCCAGCAAGCAAGGCGCAAGCCAGGCGCTAGGCTTCATCCAGATGAGATCAGTTCAAAGAGAGTCCTAGTCTTCTTTGAAACAATGGTGATCTCTAAAGCACTTCATAAGTGACTTGATGATACCTTCAAACAGCTGAGAATTTAAAAGCTCATGAAGTGCGAGCTTTTGCAAATTCTTGTTCTTTTCGTAACAATATGTCAGGAAGACATATTAGCTTTAACATATGAGAGATGCAACTATGTGTTGACTGCTCATTACACGAAGGACTTCAAGTTAACCTACGAGAGATCCTTCTCTCTTGGTTTATACGTATCAGCGGATACGTTGCTGGGATAAGGAGCCGACCACTGATCCTTTAATAAATGAGTTGAATTTATTTTAACTTAGTGATTTTTTTTTTTTTTGTGTTTTTTTTTTTTTTTTTTTTTTTTGTATGTTTGAAAGGAGTTTGGGGGATAACTCTTTTTCAATTCTAGCGTGAACCCTCATGTTAGGAACAGGTGATCGGGATCGGTGTTGCGCTCCTTAGTTATGCCAATAGGCATAGGCATATTGTCATATAAGCGGATTAGCACCCATTGACAAATGCCAATTAGGCTCGACCGAGTAAGTGGATAAGACCCCATTGGTAGACCCACAAGAACTCTTGGCCACAGATCACTATCTTGCTAAGGCTCTTGAGACGAAGCAGACTCCTATGCAATAGCTAGGAAGTCGACCCTTCGTCTAGAAACACAGAGGAACCAAGGTCTATAAATACCTACAACACATGTTGTTTACCTGTCTAGTCAGGAGTTAGCTGTCTCTTGCCCTCCACCAAAGGGTGTCAATCAGCTATGTATATATCTGACAGGTAAGTTGAATGTATGAAAATGATATTGTTATGAGACAATAAAGTTTCAAACATACTTACCTGGCAGATATATACGATTGAAGACCCACCCAGCCTCCCGCAGGAGACAGGTGGAAGAGAGAATCTGATTAGAAAACGGGAATGGTTCCTAGTCCTGCCACCCAGCGGCAGGCCGGTAGATCACCTGACCTACCTGTAGCGTGTGCCGCGAAATTCGAATTTCTGTCGGGGACGACGGAGTCGATAGCTATGTATATATCTGCCAGGTAAGTATGTATGAAACTTTATTGTATCATAACAATATCATTTTAAGAGAATTTTTCATCAGGCTACATGGATAATCTAGCTTGACACTTACAAGTCCTAAGTTTAATCTTTTATAGTCCAAAATAATATTTTATTAGTCTACGTGAATAAATTATCTGACTTAGGCCTAGGCTAATCATTCATTGTTTAGTCTAATGGTGTTTTTTTTTTTTTTTTTTTTTTTTTTTTTTCTTAAATATCAGGCTACGTGGATGATTTTATTTGAGACTCAGGTCTATCTTGTTTTGTCTCCCCTCTTTCAGATTTGAGGATAAATTTGTGCGGCCATGTCTTCGAAGTGGCAGAATCACCCGGCGTGTGGGGTGATGCAGCATGTGGACCGGGGGCTTTGGTCCCTATTCATGAACGGTTAAATGGTCCAACCAGTATGGTTGAAATTTTGGAAGAAATTTTGATTCCCTCTGTGAGAGCCCTCCTGCTTCCTGACCCATCCCCATCCCCAATACGTAGCTATGGACAATTCATCTATTCATAATAGCCTTGTCGTCCAGGAGTGGTTTAAAAGGCATCCTGAAATCATCCGGATTAAAACTGGCCAGCCAAATCACCAGACCTTAATCCCATCGAGAACCTATGGGCCATTATGACTAAAGAATGGGACGGCACTGCCCTTAAATCAAAACATTTACTAATCAGCCACTGTTTATCTGTGTGGGAATCCTTGAGAGGAACCAAGATATGTCAGAATTTGGTGGAGTCAGTCCCGAGGAGATTAAATTCTGTTATTGACAACTTAGGTTCTTACACAAAATATTGAATACATGTTCTTTTTTTCATTTTCATAGTTAACGAAGAATTGTAACTATTTATTTTGAAGAATGTGTAAATTTGTTTTCATTAGGAATTGTGATTATTCATGGACTTTTCATTTTAAGATTTCATATATATATGATATAATATATATATATATATATATATAGTATATATATCTATATATATATAATATATATATAGATATATATATATATATTATATATATTATATATATATATATTCGTATGTATGCATGTATATAAAATATATAAATATTTTATGAAATTAAAAAGATTAGAAATGTATATCTCTTTATCTGACCTACTCTATAACCATGATTGGTTTTTGTAAGTTGCATAGAAAAGCAATCTACTCAGCAACGTCTCAAAGTGGTAGAGAATTGGGGTAACTATAACCAAAGGCACTTATTTATAAAGCTCATGATAATGAAACCTAATTAATGGAAAATCATGTTTACAACATCTACATTTCCAAACAACTTAATTTATTAAATAACAAGCTGGAAAATATATTTCCTTGATTAATGAAATAGGCCTAACCATGTAGCATTGCTAAACGCGCATATACCTTGGATTTCTTTTTTTTATTTTCCACACCAACTTGTGGCTTATTTATATTTCATTTAATCAGATGCTTAACTTCTTTGTGCTTTATCAAAAGAAATCATAACTTTCGATATGATGCTATAAAAGTAGAAAGTTAATTTACAAATCACATTAGGCCAATGCTTATGCACTCGGTTCCTGCGGCCACTCAATGGTGAACACTCGATATCACACATGAGAGCCGCAGAAGTTTCCACGAGGAAATTCTTTTTTTTCTCTCTCTCTCTCTCTTCTTTTTTTTGAGAGGGGATTATTTTTTCCCCCCTTCTTTTAATAAACAATTATTAAACTAACATTGACAATTCACTAGGGAAATGCCTTCTGTGGTTCTACAGTTTAATCACTGATACTTATTATCAGATAGAGGCTGACAATAATTGGAATAAAATATACTAACTGGCAACCCCACGAGTTTCTAAAGAAGTACGATCAATTCTGAAATTTGTCGCTTCAGTTTTGGAACTTTACTGTACAAAGTGCCAATGGCGTGAATGTGATTAAATGAACCCATGTGATACCAGTGCCTCCCTGGTCATCAAAGCAGTGGGGAAGGTATGAGGGGAGGAAGCGATCTCAGGGAAAGCTTCCAAGGCTTCCTCTGTGGGTTATACACCCTCAATAACCCCTTTGGTGGCCAATCCTTCGTTGTCCTTTCTCCTCCTCATAAGCTTCCTCAACTTGCTTGGTGGTTCCTCTTCAGGGAGAATCTCTCCCTTTGCTTCTTCGTTTGATTCGTCAAGCGTAGAAGAAGGGGGAGGGATACCAACTCGGAGTTGTTGTACTTAGGAGCTTCTGCTCACTTCGAGGGGATCTTTCCCCTTGGAAGCTATGTAATAGCTTGGTAAGTACTATACTATATAAAACTTTATTGTATTATAAAATTGACATTTTTCTTGTTTTCATAATTTTGCTGCTGTCATAAATGCAGGTTGCTGTAAATCAATGCCTCTTTGTACATACAAGTAGATGAGAGAAGCAGGTAAGAATAGGAAAGACAGAAAAAGGTTCTTCTACACTAGGACAGAATTTAGGTTAGGAGTAATATAATTTCTTATCTTTTCTTCGGCCATCGTGAAAACTATTCTCATGGCACTACCTCTTCTTTACCTGCCATTGAGTATTCATATAATTCATTGGTTTTGCATTGGGGATTGCTCTTTATATGAGTTTTCTGCATTCTTGAGCTGGAGAAAAACATGATCAGTGCTGTTGTGAGGGGCATTGGCTTCCTTGTTAGCACGTCATGTTCTATGTAACAATTAGCCCTCACAGGTACACACTGTTCTTTTGTGCAGGGGGAAGGTGTGCACCATTTCTCCCTCTGCAAGGATTGTAGTAGCTGGGCTTCTCCTCCGTGGAAGAAGTTTGTTAGGAAGAGAAGGGTGGACAAGAAGCAGTCAGTGACCCCAACAAATCCCTCTGGTTCCTTCCTCTCTCCTTCTGCATTCCTATACCACTGCCTCCTGAGAGTATACTCCCAAACCAGTGTTTCTCAACCTATTTCTGGTGGTGGCCCCCTTCAATCCAATGCAAGTTCTTGTGGCCCCTCCATGCCAACTTTGAGTTCTTGCCCCCCACCCCCCATCTGTTCCTCACCTAATGCGCCTAAGGAAAGTAGGTACAGTGGCACCTAGACATACACAAAATTAATTCGTTCCAAGGCGGCCTTCGTAACGTGAGCTTTTCGTATCTTGAACCGCATTTTACATGTAAATTGCCTAATTTGTTCCAAGCCCTTCTAAAACACCCCAGTAAATTTTATAATAAAGCTAAATTGACCAATAAACAATGAAATACAACAATTTGGACCATTCAATACCTAACTTAATACGTACTACTAATATGTACCTGTAAGTAAAGTGTATTAGTGTACACGGTATACAAGAAATACTGTACATACATACGTACGTATGTAGTAAAATGTGGAACCTTACCTTTCGAGTGAGGCTATCTCTGAAAGTGGTGACAGAGGAGGACTAACGGCAGAAAATTTGTTACCTAGTACGTACACTTCACTTAACGAAACACATTAAAAATGTCAGGAAACATAAACTAAACTTTACGAAGCACATTAACAAAACCATAACACTTAACTTTACAAAAAAATTAAAATTAAATATTTTTTGCCTTTTTTTATTTTTACATTTTTTTTACTTTTTTATACTTTACGTTTTTTTTACAAAATTTCAATTTCTTCACCACCGAATGGATGCCAGTCCATTTACAGAATTTTTCGAACCACCCATGAGAAGCCTTGAAGTCTGGGGTTGCCGTCGATGTCCCTTCTCCTCCGTCGTCTTCGGCCTCGGCAATCAATAGCCGAAAATAGCCCTGGCCTTGTGGCAGATTGCCATCTCAGTTATCGTATCGCCAGCGATTTCTTTGTCCTCATCCATAGAAGCAGCAGCCTCTCCATCTCATCGTGCACATGGCTCCTCTTGTTGGACAAAATAGTCATGCCTTTGGAAGGTGTAGCTGCTTTGATGGCTTCCTTCTGCATATTGTCGACAGATTTCGGCCGTATTCCTTAGCGATCATACTGAACCGCATGCCAGCTTCATACTTTTTTATTATCTCCATTTTTGTCTGCATAGAAAGCATCCTCTTCTTTCCGTGAACTTCAGCAACTTTCTTGGGACCCATGACTATACTGTACGTAATTAAGTTATGTAGTATACTAATTAAGTTCTCACATAACACGATAAAGTAGTACAACGAAATCACTAACACGAATTTACGTTAACAAAACAAATTCCGCATGCGTACGATAACGCTGGTGCGAAGCAATGGCTGAAGAAGAACGCCTTTACGTAGAGCACGATGGGAGAGATGCTGACCAATAGGAGAGCATCAGGAACCAATGGGAGAGCGGGAGGATGGTGGCGAGTCTACTCAGTTGGCGGCGCGCGAGTTTTAAAATTGTTATCGGTGGTCTGGGCGAATCTCGGGACTTTACAGCAACAACTTTTTGTATCCTGAACTATTTTCGCATGTAGAGCCAAAAAATCTTTGTATTTGCTTTCGTAACTCGAATTTTTCGTAAGTTGAGCCTTTCGTATGTCGAGGTACCACTGTATATTAATGGTTCTAGTTTGAATAGTACCATCTACTCAAAACATTAATTTCAGGCATAAATCAAATAACAATATTAATTGGAAAAATATTTTATTTGAATACTTATTTATTTACAAAAGGAATACAAAACAAGGAATACACGTAGGTACAATTAGCTCTATCTTGAAAGGTTTCAGTGGGATCCCTGTGACTGGTGCAGGGCTGCCAACTTGTCAAGGCGATTTCGTGTCTGACAGCAGGTACATCACCCAACTGAAACCAGTCTCAACCAAGTAAGACGTGGGAAAGGCAAGTAAGAGCAACTTCACATCATTCCAGAGTTGTGGGTACTTCT
Source organism: Macrobrachium nipponense (assembly GCF_015104395.2). Lineage (NCBI taxonomy): Eukaryota > Metazoa > Arthropoda > Malacostraca > Decapoda > Palaemonidae > Macrobrachium > Macrobrachium nipponense. Next base: position 125,382,428 of record NC_061108.1, read on the forward strand.
TAAACACATCTTGGTTCATCCACAGCTTCTGGTGTCCTCCACACTTGAACCTTGCTTGAGCTGTTGTGTTATTCTGAAGTTCAATGAAACTTTCTTGTTGGGTGACATCAACTTCAGATGCATCAGCAATGAAGGGATCCACAAACCAGTGTGGCACAGTCATTTGGAGTAGGTCTGAGAAGCGAGTTTCCATATCATTATGCAACTGCTTCAGATGGTCAACATACACTGCTAGGTCATCATCAAGCAGCTCGGTAGATATAACTGCCAAGGAAGGAAACTGTGCAAACTCCCGTCTTCCAAGGTTCAGCCAGAACAGCTTGAGTTTCCCTTTACATGCAGTAATTGCCTCCTTACAGGAAAATAGGTTGGAGTCATTTCTTTGAAGCTCTTTGTTCAGAGCATTTAGCTTTTCAAATATGTCAGACAGGTAGAAGATGTCACTCTTTGCATCAACAAGTTTCTGTCCAAGTTTTGTCCCACTCAAGAAAGAGATACCACTGTCCCAAAGTGCAACAAAACAATGCAGGCAATTACCTTTTGAGAGCCATCTGACTTCAGTGTGCAACAAAAGTCGTTCAAATTCTTCATTGTTCTTTTCACATAATTGCTGAAAGAGGCAATCTCGCAGTGCACTTTTTTTAATCAAGTTGACAGCCTGATAACATGCCCAAATGCTTCATGCAGACTTCCTGCTAAGGTTTTGGCAACCAGGTGCTGCCTGTGAACAACACAGTGCACACAAACGACATTAGCAGCCACTTTCTTTAAGTAAGCACTGAATCCCCGATACCTTCCAATCATGGCAGCAGGATTCTCCTTTGGTGTCAGTCGTTAATTTCAATGCAAAAAAGCATTCCCTTGAATCATAATCATTAACATCAAGAAACCTCACAAATGCCATCAGAAGAGCAGAATTATCAGGTAAAGTTGATTCATCGAGTTGAAGCGAAAAATCATTCACCTGCAGTTTGGAGACTAGTAATTGGTTTTCAACATCAGCTGCCATCTCATCAATACGGCGTGATACTGAGGAGTTGCTGAGAGAGATAACACTAGTTACCTCATGTGGACTCTGATGCATGACTGTTAAAGCACTACAGCCATTGCCAGCATGATAAACAGAATATTCCAAGCATAATAATGATTAATTTCAAAATATTACACATTTATATATTTTGCAGGTCCTAAATTTTCTGCCGTCCCCCATTTTTCAAATTTGGCCTTGTGGCCCCTCAAAAAATCTCATGGGCCCCAAAGGGGCCATATGGCCCACGCTGAGAAACGTGGCTCCCAAACCATGTTGGCTGTGATGCTAAGAGGTGAAGGAAACCTACCAGTTGCTCTCCTTAGAGGACAAGCTGGTGCTGAGTTTGGTGCCCCCCTAATTGGGCTTCAACTCCAGCACCCTCCTAACCCTCCTTGTTAAGTGAATTTGACAGTCCTTTTAATAGGAATTTGTACATGCAAAAAATATGGCCTGTCTTAAAAATCCAAGGTAGTTCATATTTCACATTGTTCCTGACAACCTGTATGTGTTCTTACCTTCTATTTCTGCTTCCGGCTTCCTTACCTCCTGCAAAGAATAGCGATCCTCTTTTACGGGTGGTTTGGCATATTGGTGGACCCCCTTGTTGCAGGTTTGACAACAAAGTCTCAAGTTCCAGCATCAACCACCCACGTGGGTCTAAGACCAGCGAGATTTGAGATAGCAAGGGAAGAAGTGTACTTGTTCTTTTTCATACTCATCTTCCTCTTTGTACCTGTCTTGTAGTAGGAAAAAGAAGGATCAGAGTAAGGCTTCCATTAAAAGTTTTGTCAGACCTTGTGTGCATTCTCCCCCTCAAAAGAAAGTCTGGTTCATGGTCACCTACTGGTGATAGTTTATCCTCTGGTTGCCAGGTATGGACCACCTGCATCACCCCACTGCTTCCAACTTTCCCACTCATCCTTTGGGATCATTTGGGGCTAGTTCAATGACTCTCGGCCTGTACATGCTTCTTCTTGGGTTCTGACATACGAGGCTGCTCAAACAACTCCTCCCCTTTATGGAGACACCCTATGGAGGAATGTGCAAACCTATGTGCTCCTGCATGTGAGATCTGTTGACCCTGTGCATGCACTGGTGGCAGGGTAGGCTCTCCCTGCTTTTCTTCCTGAAGGTCACACTGGGGTGAGTCAGCGCTTCCTTCTTGCTAAGTGCTTGTTTGGTCTTTGGATTGGAAGGCTGCTGAGCCCTTTTGCTCAAGAAACAGGTCTCCTCTGAGCGCCTCCATTTCTTATGCATGTGGTTAAATGCATGCTTGTGATGTGTACATGGTTGTTCCCCTGTGCCTT
>NC_061108.1:125385264-125407082 GCF_015104395.2 Macrobrachium nipponense
GAGCCTCATTAAGCCTACCAATGAATCGTGTATGCCACATAAATGAAAAAACAGGAGATTGAGCCTAATTTGACCTAGGGTAGAACACCACGGCAGGCCAACCCAACCCTCATCACGGTGGACGGGTCTTATTCACTCGATATTTAATTGGTGAAACAAGAATACAATTGCAACTCTAAGCATACCATTTAAAAGACTGAAGTTTTGTCAACATAATGTATATGAAAGCCCCATACGAACTAAAATAAGCATGTGAGCTCTTCGTAAAATATGTTTTCAAGGCAGTGAAATCCAATATGGCGGCTACGTTTTGAATGGAAAGTCATCAGTGACGGCCACCATCTTTCCCCAGCCTTCCCAGCACTCATTTGAACAATGTTTAGCGCATGTACCTATGTAACGTTTATTGATCTTACTCAAGATTGCAGTTGTAATCAGCACAATAAAACAACATTTTGTTGCCTATATTAGTGAAAAGTATGAAACTTGTTATTCCCGGGGTTATGGTTGGAACTGAATCATTCTTACCTTGTAATCGGTGGTTTTTATCCTTGTCCTTACTGCCATCACAACTGAAACTCCACAGTGCTTATTTGATTGTAATTATACACATTTTGGTCTTAATTCACTCCACAGTGCACTTGAACCACGCTGTGGTTCCTGTTTCCTAAGCACTCACTCCGCCAAACACAGTTACGAGCAGCAGACGACAACACTGATTATGAGATGCAAAGCTTGATTCCCTTAATTTGTTTACTTTACTCAATATTTAGTTTAACTTTACTTCAAAATGTTTATTTAATTCATGTCTATTATCCCTTTTTTGCAACCAAATTAACCCCCAAAAATTACAAATGTTTTGGATGTATACTTACGAGCAGACGACGTGAGGAAAAATGACTCATCGTTTGCCAATCTAGTGGAGCGTCACACATACGCCGATGCATTTACAAACTGTTTCAATGAATTCTAGTTGTCATAGTAATGCAGTAATGATAAAATTGCTGTAATATGTACGTATATATAATACAAATAGATACGCTAATTTCACTTATTTCCCGGTTTTTGTGTAAGTCTTATACCTAGTTTTGGAGGGTAAACACATACCAATTGACAACACTGATAAACATTGAAGAGCGCAAAACGCCGCAAAGAATGCCGTAGTCCCCTTGATAAGTGCTGGTAAGAGGTTGGGTTTACGATTGTTGTGATGAAAGTGCCCCAGCGTCTATGGGTACAAGTGGTGTGCAGATTTAGCACAGAAATGGGAAGTTTGTTGACACAAGCGACTCCGTAAACATCAGATGGCATCAATCTTCGAAACATTTTTAGTTGTAAGTAAAAATTTCTAAAGCGTTTTGGTGAGATTTCCACTGCCGTAGCCACCCTTTTCACTATCCTCTGTTTAAATCTTAAAATTTGGCCTTAATTTCTAACTTTGGAGAAAATACTTACTTCGAAAGGAGAGTAGAGGTCTTTAGCTCCGTTTCTCACCAACAACAAGTCGCGACTGATGCCCATCTCCGGTGTCCAGGACGCGTTATAATGTACTTTTTCGGAGGGTGGCAAGCGTTGATTGTAGGTGGGCCTGTTTGGCCTGCTGTGATGTTTTACCCTACTAGGGTAGAATATCACGACAGGCCACCCTCATCACGGTGGACGGGTCTTATTCACTCGATATTTATTTAATTGGTGAAACATGATACAATTGCAACTCTAAGCATACCATTTAAAAGACTGAAGTTTCGTCAACATATTGTGGATATTTGAAAGCCCATACGAACTAAAATAAGCATGTGAGCTCTTCGTAAAAATATGTTTTCAAAGCAGTTTTGAAATCCATTATGGCGGCTACGTTTTGCATGGACGGTTCTCATCAGTGACGGCCACCACTTTCTTCCCCAGCCTTCCCAGCACTCATTTGAACAATGTTAGCGTATGTATTGTAACGTTTATTGATCTTACTCAAGATGCAGTTGTAATCAGCACAATAAAACAACACTTTGTTGCCTATATTAGTGAAAGTATGAAACTTGTTATTCCCGGGGTTATGGTTTGAAATGAATTCATTCTTACCTTGTAATCGGCGGTTTTTTTTATCCTTACTGCCATCACAACTGAAACTCCACAGTGCTTATTTGATTGTTATTATACACATTTTGGTCTCAGTTCACTCCACATTGCACTTTAAACCCGTTGCTGTGCCTGGTTTTTCTAAGCGCGCGCGCCCATAAACACAATTACGAACAGCAGACGACGACAGACGACGAAAACTGCAAAGTTTTATTCCTTAAACGTTTACTTTACTCGTTATTTAGTTTAAATTTACTTTGTTATTTAAAAATTTGATTTAATTCATGTATATTATCCCTTTTTTGCAACCACCAAATTACCCGAAAAATTACAGATATTTCTAAAGTAGATAAAATCAAAATGTTTCTAACGTTTTTTCGTACATCTGGCTGCCGAAAAAAACCATAGAGGAACGAATACGGAAAAGTGCAATAGAGGAACGACTACGTTTTTTTTTTTTTGCGTTTTTGTTTTTGCTAGCACTTTTCATTGATTTCAGTCTTTATATTAGTATTTTGAATTTCTTTAATAATCGTATGCCAGAAATAAATGTAACCTTTAAATGGTTGCATGCTTAAGAATGGCAAAATCATCGTTGCCACAATTAGTGGAGGCTTCACACATACGACCGTTCCATTATTATAAACTGTTTCTATGAATTCTAGTTGTCATAGTAATGCAATAATGATAAAATTGCTTTAATATTTATGTATATAATACTTCCAATACATAACCTAATTTCACCAATTTCAACGTTTTGTGTGTAGTCTTATACCAGTTTGGAGGGTCAACACATACCGAATGGCAACAGAGAGAGAGAGAGAGAGAGAGAGAGAGAGAGAGAGAGAGAGAGAGAGAGAGAGAGAAAGGAAGGAAAGGAGGCGGAGGAAGAAGAAGAGGGTATGGCGGTGGTGGAGAGGGTAGGTGGAGTTTATACGCGTGTTCGTATCCATTTCTGCATAATGGAGTTTTTGTCTCTTGGTACAAGGACAAGTGTCGTTATTCTTTACGATTAGGGATTCACGATACCCTTATAAATTACGGCACTGGTGTAATGCACTATAGCAAAATCTCGTTCTGTTACGAGTGTTCGTTTACAGAAATAGGTATTGCCCAAAACGTGCTTGCACTGTCTCTGAAAACCCTAGTAGACCATGCTGCTTAGTTGTCAATCAAGTTTTTATAACCAAGTATTTTTTACAAGCTAGCTATTGAATAAATTTGTATTTTTCTCAGTAACAAAACATATGCCAATCAATGCTAACTTTCCTCTTTTTAACGACTTTCTGGTCATTGCAAATTCGGCCCATAATTTCTTATGGTGCGAAAACAGACAGAGGCCCATGGACCGAAACGATTGCGTCACACTACGGCGATAATCCAGCGGTAAAAAAACATCTTCATATATCCAAAAAGTAAATATAAAGATATATATGCGCATTACGATTATAACAATTACATGTATAGCTGATACAATCTGCATGAATAACTGGTAAACTGTTCTGCAATGACAGTTGAATATAGCAATTTATTTACAATAGGTACGAAAGTCAAGATGTCGTGACGTCATAATACAGAACTTAAAAGAACGTTCTAATTCAGAAAAATAATTACTTAAATTTGAGTCAGAGTCGAGCTTTACTTTTTCAATAACGAATATTTTCAAATAAATCATCATCAAATATGTAAAATATTGATGTTTTTACTACTTATTTAAAAATTAGCTAAGAGCACGCTTCTCGTCATCTTCTACCAAAACAGCTGTTTACTCCTGGCTTGTTGTTGGTGAGAAATCGTGTTTCGATTGTTGTGATAAAAGTGCTCCAGCGTCTGTGGGTACAAGTGGTGTGCGGATTTATCACAGGAAATGGAAAGTTTGTTGACACAAGCGACTCCGTAAACATCGAGATGGCGTCAATCTTCGAACATTTTTAGTTGTAAGTAAAAAATTTCTAAAGCGTTTGTGAGATTTCCACTGCCGTGGGCGCCATTTTCAGTACCCTCTGTTTTAAATCTTAAATTGGCCTTAATTTCTAAACTTGGGAGAAAATACTTACTTCGAAAGGAGAGTAGAGGTCTTTAGCTCCGTTTTTCACCAACAAGAAGTCGTGACTGATGCCCATCTCCGGTGTCAGGACGCGTTATAATGTACTTTTTCGGAGGGTGGCTAGCGTTGATTGTAGGTGGCCTGCTTGGCCTGCTGTGATATTCTACCCTATACTGTATGCGAATTACCTACACTGTTAATATTCGAAATAGGATATTATATTATAATCGTTGAATGTAAGCTGAATGTAACTATCTAAATCCCCGACGCAGTGTTACCATACAAAAACACCACAGGCGGATGGACAGATGAATAAAACAGAGTATAGGCTACAGTACCTGCAACATACCTTAGGCCTAGGTAGGTATCTAACGTAAACAATGCAAACTTAGCCTTAGCTATAAACATTCAAATCAGGACTGACAGTCAATTACTCACGCTTAATTTTGCTCCTTTCTGCTCAATCCAAATGAAAAAGTTAGATTAGCGTCGAATAAAGTATTCAAAACAGTAGCAAACACTTATGACAGCAATTATGTCACTTACGAAACTCAAACTGGCTCAAGAAAAACCGGGCACGCCGATTTGTTTACATCGGTTGTTTACTAAATTTGACACCCGTTTTCTTTCGTTTTCAATTGGTAAACTAAAATTATAATAAAAAATATGCGTCACACTATTATTTTTATACAATAGAGATTCGACATTAAGATCAAACAAATTGTGTTATATGCAGCATAAAAAAAACTTTTTTATATAGTTTATGGTTTTCTATTGCATTACAAATTATAACGAGATTGAGAATTATATATATATATATATTATAATATATATATATATATATATTATATATCTATATATATATTTTGATATAATAATATATTATATATATAATATTTATATATAATATATATATTATATATTATATATATATATATATATATATATATATATATATATATATATATATATGTGTGTGTGTGTGTGTGTGTGTGTGTGTGTGTGTGTGTTATGGGGGGGATTCCCCCATTATTCATAAGGTAAGCGTGAGACACGGAAGCGGAAGGCAAACCCGACACAGTATTACACACACAGCTTCTCTCTCTCTCTCTCTCTCTCTCTCTCTCTCTCCACTCTTTCTCTCCATTCTAGCAGGTATAAGAAAATGAGAGTTGCATCATAACATTAACGTTCATTAACAACGAATAAATAAATAAACAATCAAGTAATCCAGTCTTACAGACTAACTCAAAAAAACAAAACCCCGTAAATGTAACATGTCTGGTCACCAAAAAGTCTACACCCTCTGGGGAATTCTTTGTCCACTGGCATTCCAGGAACCGTCTGTTCAAAGATACAGAACACCATCCCGGTAAGTACACACAAGATTGAGAGACAAAGGTTTAAATATTGGATATCATCACAAAAATGTCAAACAGATAATAAGCCACTCTTTGGCTAAAGCACTTCAACACTTACCCAAACAACCGGACACTAAAACACTGTTAATAAAAAACTCCCCCGCCGAACGCCACGGCATCTTGCCGGTGACTTGAAGCCCTCTGTCAAAATCCTCCCATAGGCTTGGGTATGACACTTTTAACAGAAAGAGGCGCACACGCACATACGTACACACAGTTCGATAGCGCCTCGCAACACTAGTTGCATCCAGTTTCACAAAGGCACTTTGAGAAGAGTTCATAAACTGTCGTGCATTGACTTGTCGAACTAAGCACTTTTATCTCACGCCACCCCCAGAAACTCATTCATCAGCTACTCTCAGGTCGTCACCTCTACACTGTTCTCCACATTCCATAGGTCACAGGGAACACATGGACAATATATTATTAATCAAAAACCCTAGGCCTTACAGATGCTCGGCCACCTAATATGCTAGCCCCCGCCTAGCAAAATACAAAACACACTGGCCGGCTTAAAATAAAATATACGAAATAACTGCACGTCTCTGGCATTATAAAATAAAGTCTTATCACGCTTTATCTCCCAATAACACAAGACGCATTTTCTTTCATATTTTCTGCATTAGGATTCTTGAATATCCCTCTTCGCTTGTCTGCAAGTAGCTGCACCTGTAGCAGACTGTAGCAGCTGTAGGAAGACGGAATGCCTCCCTCATTGTAGAAGACTTCTCACGGCTTCTGCAGATCCCCAAAAGACACGCTGTAGAATTCTCTTGATCACCATCATGGAAATTCTTGTAATCACCCTGGACAACATGGCAGCAGTACTCTCTGCACGCGGCTGGTGGACGTCTTGCTGGTGTCGGGAAACGACTTTTTTGGTGTTAGTATGTCAGTCAAGTCTTTGGTCAATCTAAGAAAATTAACCCAGACATACTACTTCTATCAAACAATGATCTCAAAAAGTCAGAAATACTAACTGAATGTCTCCTAATTAACTCCCTTAAATATGACTACTAAATCATAAGTCATTATCATAACTCTCTAAGAAAAAAAAAAACATCAAGTTCTCCAACTCAATTCTCCAAACTCACACATCAGCACACACCAACTAGAAATCACAAGCAACCTCCACGGAATTCTGCACTCACATTTCAAACTTGAATGTTCTCACAAGAAAAAAAAAAAAGAAAAGACAAAAATCGCAATGAGCCCAAGGAAAAAAAAAATAATCTCGTAACACCCAGACCCAAAAAATGTTCTCTCAAGCTCTGATATTTAAACAACCCACAAAATCAGTAAAAATCTCCAACTTTTAACAGCAAAAACCCCTTACTGCTCAATAATTAATCACAATGAGACTTAATGTCAAACTCCCATTTACGTAAGCAGCAACCCCCGAAAAATTACATCTCCCGGTAAATTCAAATCTCCCGTCCAAAAAAGAAATGCTACTTAAGCTCAATCCCCAAATTATATCTCTCAAGGAAAAGGAAGAAAAATAATAAAAAAAAGGATAATCACAAGAAGATTTCCCCAATCACAAAATACATAATACATGTATAATATGCATAACACCCGCGTTTTTCCCAAGAAATGCTCCATGTAAAGTTATGGAATTTGCCAGAAAGCAAACTCTCACACATGCGCTTTCGTGAAATGCTATTGTCAACATTTCCAGATATTGCGAAAAATTCTGATCTATCATCATCAGAGGAAAAAAGTCAGCACACGGCTCATCACATCGCTTGTCAGCAGAAAAATCGCCTGCGGACGTATGCTCAGACAGTAGCATAAAAATTGTCTAGTCAGACACATAAGTTTGGAAACTCATGATTCTCAAAAAAAATGTCTAACAGACACATTTCACAGAATTAACTCCAGGTTTAGACTAATGTGTTCAAAGACTGTCTCAAAGACTCATTCTCTCAACATGACTTTGCCCAAATTATATGCCTCCAAGAATAACACACTTGTGAACATAAAAAATGCACACACATCTCCATAGGACTCTTAATAAAGTAATGCCACTCGCCTCTAAATAGTCACGAAACCAAAAAAGAGAACCACAGAAATCTTCTCTTGTCTCGAAAAAAAAACTCCCATAACCACAAAAAAAAGGTCACCCGCCAAAGATTAATTCCAACTCCATTATGAGACACCATATTAATAATAACACCACTCCGGTTATAAAAATATTTCCTCCATTTGGTTAATAACCAACCCCATATTATTCTCTCTTATTTCTCCAATAGCCACATGTCAGTAAAAAAAAAGACACCACTCCAGGAATAGAGAATAATCACCTCTATTTCGGCAAATACAAAATATTTACCTCTATTTCCCCAATAACTCCATGTGGAACAAAACACGGCTCCAAATAATATATCTCCAAAAAATGTGCACTCAAGGCAACTAACTCACATACTCACAAATATTGCCCCATAATCTCCAAATATGTGTCTCCATTTGCAACAAAGATGGCTGCAAAATAATTGAACTAAACATAGCTCTCATCACATTGGCAAATATCAAAAATGGCCAAAAAATATATCTCCCATATATTATATCTCAAATATAACTCCAAAATAATATATACCTCCAATTATAACTCCAAATATATCTCAATTATAACTCCAATTCTCCAGAGAATAACTCAATGTTATAGTCAAAAACTATAAAAACTCTCTCCGTTTAGCATAACTGCTAAAAAAAGGGCAAAACTCAGCAAATAAAACTGTCTAGAAAATTCTAGAAAAAATCACCAATGTGCCACAACTCATTATAACAGAATTCCAAATTCAAAGTGTCTAAGCCAAGACTTCTCCATATGCACTAGGACATAGGCCACTAGAAAACTTAACCAAGTTTCCTATCTCTCACAAAGTTGTAACAAATACAACGAAGGTATTGTGCAAGAAAACTCACAATTTCTGGAACACAAATATCCAGAGAAAAAATGTAGTGCCACTACGTATGCATTCAAAACGTGCAAAAAATTCTCCCATATATTTCTCCATAGCATCAAATAGCTGAAACAAAAACACGTTCCCGAACAATGACTCTAAGTCATGAACTGAGATATTAAAAAATATTCACACCAACTGGAGAGAAAAAATAAATTCAAATTCACCCTTGGTAAAAAAAAAAAACTTGTGTCAGCGATGGCTAATTTTCAAAAAAGGAGAAAAAGAAAATCAACGGCCTTGTTCACTATCTCCCGTAACTCACTAGATGTCAAGCAATAATCTGCTGAACTCATAAAAAAAAGAGGAAAACAAAAGAAATAATGTGTTGTTAGTTCCTCCCAATATTCAAAAAAGATTTCACCTCCCTTGATAGCATTAAAACGCCCACGTATTAGTATAAAAAAAATCAGTATCAGAAATATCATCATCAGCAAGATCACACAAAAAAAATTGCTATCATCAAAATCATCAGTATCAGTACAAAAAATATCATCAATGTTAATGCTTGTCCATTCTCCAAAAATTCAGCAAAAGTTCAGCAAGATTCAACACAATTCACCAAGATTCAGTCAGATTCATCAAGATTCAGCAAAACTCATCCCCCATGAATCACTGAAATATTCTCCAAAGTTACAAAACTCAACAAATAATTAAGACAAGACCTCTCCCATTAATTCATTGTAATAATTCTCCTTGAATAATTATCTGTAATAATTATTGAATAATCTCCCATGAAATATCTCAAAACTCTCTTGCAAAACAATTCTCCCGTAATGATAATTATACTTAAGCAAACCTCCCGTGACACATCTCAAGTATAATAATTACTAATAATAACAATAATAATAACTCCTCATAGCAACAATTCTCTTGCAAAAATCTCAAGTAAGGGTGAAATTCAAATAGCATACAACAGTATTGCTGAATCTCATGACACAATGTCTCCAGATGCAACACCATTTCCACACAACACAGATACAACACCAGTCATCGGCATTTCAAAGTAATTTCTCCAACACAATAAAAAAATAATAGGGAAAAACTCTCTATCACGAGAGTATATATAATGTTCTAAAGGGTCCACAATAATACAAAGTGTAAAAAGTCCGTGTATAATTTTGAAGACTTTACAGATAGCTTTCGAACCCTTCCCTGGGTTCATCTTCAGTCCAAATGAACAAAAAGTTACGACAAGTGCAAAGGTAAATTTAAAAAACAAGAGTCGTTGAAGATCGTTGACAACGGTCGTTAGGAAGGATTGATAGGGGAGAGGGTATCACCTAGTTATTGTTAACTACCCTCTTTCTTCTCCTGGCCCATTAACGAGCTAACGACCATTGTCAACGATCTTCAACGACTCTTGTTTTTTAAATTTACCTTTGCACTTGTCGTAACTTTTTGTTCATTTGGACTGAAGATGAACCCAGGGAAGGGTTTGAAAGCTATCTGTAAAGTCTTCAAAATTATACACGGACTTTTCACACTTTGTATTATTGTGGACCCTTTAGAACAAAAAAAAAAAAAAATAAAAAAAAAAAATAAATAATCTGTGTATCCCCCTTATATTTGTGTCTTTCAAGGCACAAGTAAAACATACATCCACACAATGCATTTCAATTCTCTTTTTATTTCCTTTTCTCTTCGTCCAAGAGAGAAAAAAAAATCTCTTTTCTAAAAAAAAGACTCTACGGGCGTTTCACTTCATCAACTTATCAATCAGCTGATATCTTAGCATCCATGGTCAAGGCCAAATCCATACCCCAACACAAAGAAAAAAAAAGGAGTTCACCGCCAATGAGAAAAAAAAAGGTTTCTCCCCCCCGTGAGAACAACCCCTCAGTCAAGCGACAGAAACAGCCCGAGGCAGACCATTAGTAACCCCCCATCTCCCCTTGAAACAGTGGTCTGGAGGACTCCCCTTCCCAAGGTATACACTAGTGCCCTCCCCTGCACCATCTCTCGAGGGAGGCCAGTGGTACCCTCCATGCAACTATCCCCCCGAGGGATGCCAGTACCCTCGCAATGCAACGCGCCTCTCTGCAGAAATGTGCTGAGCCCGTAAAATTGTGGCCGCTGTGTCTCTAAGCCAGATATGCTTATCTAAGCACAGTTCACATACATAAAAAAATACACCACCCCTATGTTTTTAAAACAAAGACGGATGCATATGTCTATTATAAACACGTGCAAATAAAGAAAACACGTCACTATGGGGCAAAGACAAGAAAAATTGTTGACCTCTTGAACCAATCCCATAACCCTGAAATATTTAAACAAAAACCCTCTCCCTTCAAAACAATAGTTAACACTCACCACTCCATAACGGGAATAAAAATAACTCGAAATTCGCGTAAAACACGTAAATCTCATTGGCATAATACAAACGCGATCGGCGAGGTGACATCTAGCAACTGTCACTTACAAACCAAACTGAGTTGCTCTCACGACTCCCGCCCTGAAGAATCTCGGTACGAGCAAATTTGATGACCCTAATAGAAATTTCTTTCCTCATCCCCCCATCCCACGGACGAACATTTCTCTACCCCTTTCACCCAGCAACCGAGATCCAACAATTTAACAATTTTCCACAGTCCCACAAAGCTTTGTCGTTCGAAAACTATCGCTAAGCCACAACCCCTTTTATTTTCTAACTGGCCACCCATCTCTACATTGGCGTTCCTAGGCATAGAAAAGAAAGAAAACTTTTATACCCCCTCTTAACCGCTTGCCACCACTGTTATGGGGGGGATTCCCCCATTATTCATAAGGTAAGCGTGAGACACGAGCGGAAGGCAAACCCACACACAGTATTACACACACAGCTTCTCTCTCTCTCTCTCTCTCTCTCTCTCTCTCTCTCTCTCTCTCTCTCTCTCTCTCTCTCTCTCTCTCTCCACCTCTTTCTCTCCATTCTAGCAGGTAATGAAAATGAGAGAGTTGCATCATAACATTAACGTTTATTAACAACGAATAAATAAATCAATCAATCAAGTAATCCAGTCTTACAGACTAACTCAAAAAACCCCGTAAATGTAACATGTCTGGTCACCAAAAAGTCTACACCCCTCTGGGAATTCTTTGTCCCCCCGGCATTCCAGAACCGTCTGTTTCAAAGATACAGAACACATCCCGGTAAGTACACACACAAGATTGACAGACAGAGGTTTAAATATTGGATATCATCACAAAAATGTCAAACAGATAATAAGCCACTCTTTGGCTAAAGCACTTCAACACTTACCCAAACAACCGGACACTAAAACACTGTTAATAAAAAACTCCCCCGCCGAACGCCACGGCATCTTGCCGGTGACTTGAAGCCCTCTGTCAAAATCCTCCCATAGGCTTGGGTATGACACTTTTAACAGAAAGAGGCGCACACGCACATACGAACACACAGTTCGATAGCGCCTCGCAACACTAGTTGCATCCAGTTTCACAAAGGCACTTTGAGAAGAGTTCATAAACTGTCGTGCATTGACTTGTCGAACTAAGCACTTTTATCTCACGCCACCCCCAGAAACTCATTCATCAGCTACTCTCAGGTCGTCACCTCTACACTGTTCTCCACATTCCATAGGTCACAGGGAACACATGGACAATATATTATTAATCAAAAACCCTAGGCCTTACATATATATATATATATATATATATATATATATATATATATATATATATATATATATATATATATATATAATAATAATAATAATAATAAAAGGAGCCCATAAAAACACCAAAATATAGAGAGAGAAATACTATATTTCAGAGACTGCTGTCTCCCTCTTCAGGTATAGATGAATCTACCTGAAGATGGAGACAGCAGTCTATGAAATATAGTATTTCTCTCTATATATTTTGGTGTTTTGTGGGCTCCTTTTATTAGATGGAATTCTGTTATAACAGAACATTTTTTACCAGTCAGTATATATATATATATATATATATATATATATATATATATATATATATATACATATATATGAATAACTTGATCACGAAATACGAGATCTTTCGGTCTTAACGACCTTTTAATAATAAAGGGTCATTAAGACCGAAAGATCTCAGCAGTTCTCCTCTTTTCATTTTCCTCTGTGGCATTACCTTTTATATATATATATATATATATATAGATATATATATATATATATATATATAGATTATATATATATATATATATATATACTAAAAAAAAGAATTGCGACGAGAGTTAATAGAAATTAAAAAAATAAACCATCAAATGTAAATTATGGATAGAAACACGAGGCATTGTTTTATATGACCTATGACAGTGTAGGTATCAGATAGTGTGGATAAGCTCAATATCCCTCCAGAATATGACTTCATAACGCAATGAACACCAGTATTGAGATACAGTGTGGTACAGAAGTTTTAAGAATAGATTAAATCTCTCTCCACATTCTTTATCAACACAGTATTCTTGAAAATAAAATACATATACATATTCCCTGCAGTCTTGGTAACTTAGATCTTTTAAGAGCAGACTGTCTAAGTCTTTTGAATGCTTGTATTCCGGTGAATAAAAGTGAATGTGATAGTCATGAGTCCTTACTATTAGACTGAGACAAAAGAGGGGAAAAATACGTTATAATTGCTAAATGAAAAAGAGGGAACTATATATCACAAAAGCAAAGATCGAACAGTAGATAATACTGATAAAAAGTGATAGAATATGCAATTTCTTATTAATCAAATTTTCATTTGAAAAAGGTAAATGCCTTGCCGATTAGTCAGTCAGCTTATGAAGATTACGTTCCACAAAGACTTTGTATGATTATGTTCTTTTATAAATGATCCATTAGAAATGATGGATGAACGCAAGAGTATGCTGGAGTTACTTGATCCGGGGATTTTAACACAGATGTTCATGAACTACTTCTAAACGATTTACAGCCCACTGAAAATATCGAGGAAGTTTTCGAGTTTGTAATGTGTCTTTTACAGGGAACCAAAATGAAACAATTCAGAATGAAAAAATGAAGAAATTAAAACCTCTAGGTTCTCTGAAGCTTCCGACATTGATATGCCCACCGAATGAACTCTTGGATAATGCAAATAAGATTATATATATATATATATATATATATATATATATATTATATATATATATATATATATATATATATTATATATATCATAAAAGCATGATTTTTTCATTTGCCAGTGAGCGTCCTTATCGAAAAAAATAAAATCTTACCAGAATGGAATGAAACTTGTAAATGTGTTATATTGTTATACAGTTAAAACACAAGAGCGGAATAAGCAATCGAATAAACTTTACAAACAGCATCATAAACCAATACAAAGTATTAAATAACATACATAATCAAAAGAGGGAAATTTGTGGAGAGAGTGTTGAAGAACCAAGAAATTACAAGAGGAGGAAGCAACAAAACCGAAGCCCGAAGAGCTGATGTAAATACACCAAGTTCCGCTACTACTACTACTACCGATACTCTTAATCCCTGAAGGCTTGAAAATTAAAAATATCTGAACTTCAGATCGTTGAACGGGCCAACCAAGGTATATTAAAATATTTTAAACATAAGCAGTATTATAAAGATGGAACATCTGTAGTTTTTCAGGAAAGGAAGAGATAAAAAAGGAGTTTCTATAAAACTGCTGTCAGGCCAACCAGAGCTGCGTCCTAGCAGACGTAGGCTTCTGTCGTGTTGCCGTCACAAGTGTCATGATTAATACTACCTATTTTGGGTGCTCACAGGCTTCCCTTATTTGGTCCATCAAGCAGATACCTTTATCTTAAGCCCGCTGTTTGGTCCATCAAGCCCATTCCTCCTCGTTTTTAGGCTTGTCTGGAGTCCAGGCTATCTTACGCATACTGGTAATAGGCTACTGCCTAGATCTAGCTACCTATTTGTCATTGTTAGTCCGACTTAGGCTACTTAATATATTGTATCAGCATGAATTAATTTGCGTTATTTTACGAGCATATAGCTAATATAGACTGAGGGATCACAACTTTTTTGGGGACCAGGTATGGGCATGGCTTCTGAGGTTAGGTTAAGGTAAAATTAGGTATAAGGTCATAGCAATTCCCTCTGGAGTGCTTACTACAGAAATGCCTACAAGGCTTTTTGTAGCCCTGACCCTGTATTGCATTTATTCCTATTTTAGTAGGTGTTTATAACTAGTTAGCTACATATTCCAGCTACATATACTCCATTTTATTACCGTATTTTGGGAACTACCTAATTGGCTGTGTTTTAGCAGAAATTTCTTTAGCCAACACTGTCAGTGTCTGCCTATGGATGGAACGACAGCTGGTGCAGTAGCCTATGCTTAGCTATTTAATTTTTGTTAATCGTAGACAGAGGAATAATAAATGGAGAAACGAGGCTATAGGTAAGTGTGATTCAGGCACAGAAGAAATGGACAATGCCCATTTTCCTCCACTGGAAGATGCAGTGACTCAAATGAACAGAATACTCAGAAAGACAGAAAGGATGACTTAAGATTGCTGCTAATGCAGATTAGGCTAACATAAAGTGATGGGAATGTACAGTGAACCCCCTGTATTCGCATTATCGGCATGCGCGGGCTCAAGTACTCACAGATTTCTCTATAAACTTATCTACCCATTATTTGTGGGAAATTCGCGTATTTGTGGTATTTTTCTATGAGAAATATTCTCAAATCAATTTCATGATTAAATGCACTTTCTATAATAAAACTATATAAAATCTGGTTATTAGCATTTTTAGTGGGTTTTTCTTGAGTTTGGACTTACAAAATAGGCAGTTTTAAGCTTTTTTATAGGGGGCTCTAAGTATTCGTGGATTCTAGCTATTCGTAGGGAGGTCTGGTACACATCCTCCACAAATACGGGCGTTCTACTGTACTGATGCAGTTGTATCTTTACCCTATTTGTGCAAAGTATAAACTATTTATGGTAGCAAATGCTCCAGTTTATTGGGAATTTTACATTTTGATGTTTCTCATTCTATATACTGTACCAATATATTATTTATTTACCTTGATACTGTTTGCAGAAGCATGGATATAACTGATACTGAAGATTACTCGGATGCAGAAAGTGGAGCTGGGGATGTCAGAAACCGATCACTTAGCATGTCAGAGAGTCATGGCTCTGATTTTTCTGACGTAGATAACACAGACTCGCGAGATATCAGTGACTCTCAAACAACTCCAATTGCAAGTGACCCTCTTGCTCAGCTGTTGGCAACACCAGAACATGGAGGTAAAGTTTTAAGTTTTTGGAATTTAGACAGAATTTATCACTGCATTTAGTTCTCATAGGTTTTTTATTTTCAGTTATTTCAATTATTGGTAAAGTATAAAGTTAGGAAGTGTTTTATTAGGTACAATTGCATGTGTGTTTTCTGTTTTTACATCATCATGAGAGAGAGAGAGAGAGAGAGAGAGAGAGAGAGAGTGTTATGTTTCTGTTCTCAGGGGTCATGCCTTGGAAAGGATGATTTCTGTAGGTGATGGAAAAAAGGTGAGAATTCCATTCTTTGTGTTCACTGTCATTTGTAATTTTGACTGATGCTACAACTCTTGAAGGCTGTTGATACAACTGACAATGAACATAAAGGATGAAATCCTCATCCATCCCTCAGTCACCTAAAAAAAGTTACTTCCTGCATAATGTAATACCTGAGGATGAGTTCATGACTCTCTCTCTCTCTCTCTCTCTCTCTCTCTCTCTCTCTCTCTCTCTCTCTCTCTCTCTCTCTCTCTCCTCATCCAATCATGACAACAAATGCGAATGCCACAACCCCCTCCTTCCCATGTAGAGTTTTGCACTGCCACCATCTCAGAGGCTGCCCTTCAATATGCAGTTTGCTACACCCAAGCAGCATCCATTGATAAATAGGCACACATTACTATCCTGTACACATACTGTTACAAAAACTATCTTTTCATTAGCAGAATGAATGAATGAACTTTGGACAGTTAACACTTGGAAGATTTGGGTGGGTCAAAATCTGTCAACATCACAACACTCACCTTAACTGGTTGACCAAAAATGCATAGCAGTAATTTTCTTTTATCGATCTGATTAACATATTACGTACTCCCTTCTACGTTAATGAATTTGGTGTCTTTGTAAAGCTAAAGAGTATATCTTTATCATGGTATAGTTAAAGATCCCCAAAATAAAAAAAAAATTTATATCACAGTAAAATTAGTTGTAATGAAAAAATGTTCATTATGTATTTATAAACAAAAGATTGGAGAAAAGACTATAAAAATATGAAGAATTGCCCTTCCGAAAGTATGAAGTTCATTACATTATTATTTTAGCCACATATGACACAGAAAAAATGGAAAAGTACTGTACTTGAGTGGCGTAAGTTTGCCAAGCAGAATAATTGTTTGTCGCTTAAAAAAAAAAGATTGCTATAAATCAGAATATATACCAGTCTCCATGGTAATAACAAGCATCTATGTATGCCATATTCAATTTTTTTTTTTCACTTTTATGAATTGTTGAAAATTTTTTAGAGAAACATCTTTCAATGATGACTGTAATCATCAAAATATCAGTGACTGAAAAATGTTTAACAGTTAAGATTGTCATCAGAATCTCAAAGGATTAGTCTTTGATTTGCCCCAGCAAGAAAAGAGAATCATAAGGCAAACAGATATTACTCGCTAATGTGATTAAAATCCCTCTGACAGTAACACTTACCGACTATGGTGCCAGCTAGCATAAGACACCATTGTGCAAAAATATAAAGTACGTATACCTTTTTTATCATGTACACAATCACCAAAGTGGAAAAATGTTTAAATAGAAAATTAAACTAGTAACAAGCACAAGGAAGTATGTACTGAAGAAAACTCATATAGAATAATGGCAAACCAGTTGATAACACTGCACAACCCTGAACAGTAATGTTTCTAGTTAGTAGATGATTGAAAGTTTAGATGGCATGAGTATATTAGACCCTTCTTTTCTGTTCAGAAGATATGGTGATCCTATGAATAATAAGACCACACTACTGCACTATTCATATATGTGATAAATGAGATTGTGATCAGCTAATATATGCAGGTATGTACAGTGTTACTTTTGTATGTGTGATTGATTTTAATTCTTAGGAGACAATATGATTATAAGGCATATTAATTACAGCAGCATTATTTTTTTATATGATTATATTATTTTATTATTAAAGGTACAACACCAAATTCAGGACGAGATAGCACAACACCAGGGAGAGACAATTCAACGCCAGGGCAGGATAGCACACCAGGTTTGTATTGGTGATGTTTGGAGTGTTCATATTATTATCCCTTGTCAATTTGCAGCTTTACCAGCAAACAAAAGATTATTTAGTCAGATATCTGAGGGTCTTTATTTAAAAGAAAGGAGGGTTGAAGAAATTTTATTTCTCGGTTCTTGTTTGTTCATATGCGGAACAAGCAGGATGAACATGTTTAACCGTCCTCCAAATGCCATGGTGTTGATACCCAATTTGCAAATATCAGGTGACTGTAGCACAATACTTGCCAGAAATTTATAGTTTTTGTCAGATCTACCCTTAAGAGAAGATGGGAGAGAATTTCAAGGTAGCTGAATGAACTGCAACCAAAGTTGCATTGTTAGACTTGCAACTTGAGGTGAGGCAAGGCAAAGATACTGAAAGTAATCCTCTTGCAGGGAGACTCCATAGTTAATTTTTTATTGTGACTGCTCATGGAAGGAGGACTGGAGATTGTAGGAGAACCAAACCTCTTATTTGTTCAATAAGTAACTGATGTTTAGGAAAATCATTTCTCAAGGAGGACAAAAAATAGATATAGATTAAGGCTTAGTTTTATGAAGCTCAATACTTACTTGGATTTTGACAGAAGAAAGTGGGAAAGGGCTGGTTCCTTTCTTCTAAAAGGCTTTATTCAATGGAAAGATGGCATCTTATGGTAAAGTCGTCAGGAAGCAGCCTCCAGATTCCATATAGCCTTGGTAGTATGAATAGAAAGAGCTTAGACCAACTTCAGCAAGTGGACTGCAAAAAGGGAATGATTGCTTTTTTCACCTGATCATTTGTAAAGGAGGAAATTGAAAGATGGCAGAGCATAAAAGAAAATCCCATGGTTGAGGTTTCTGAATCAAGCAGGGACTAAGTAGTATATCCTGCTATATTTAGCCCCTCCATCAATTTTACAAAAGGAAGAATCAATCAATTTTTAAAAAGAAAAAAATTATTGGTAATACTGAGTATTGGGAGCCTGAAGGAAGATGGAACTCCTCCAGGGGATTGCAGGGACAATTCTAGAAGTAGAACGGTGAAGACATCAAACCAGCAGACCCTTGAATTTATTTTTTAAAAAACCCGTCTTTCTAGGAAAGCAGTGTTATATAACCAGAAATCTTGACCTGACACTCCACCAAGAATAACAAAATCAAAAGAACTTCTAATTGAGAGTCAAATCCTGGAAGTTGAAGGAAAAGGGTGAGAGATGCTTCTAGCAAAAAGAACCATGGTATTTTTAGGAAAGCTCTGCTAGTGCTAGAGTAGGAAGAGATCTTGTGGGGTATCTGGAGCTTTTTTTAATTTGAATAGATATTGGTGAAACAGTTGTTTAAAAAAGTTATCTTACAATTGAAGATGGTAAATGAGATTAAAGTAGGTCATTAGAGGAAAAATGAATTTTTTCCAAGAAGAGCACATGAAAATGGGAAAACAAATATGTAAGGTATTACAGAAAGGTCGCTTCCCTGACACAACTGATCTGTAGATACCCAGCAACTAATGAACTTGTCAACTCCAGACACAAAGTTTACCCAAGGTAATGAGTTAGGCATGAACATATGGAACACTAAGAAATTGAAACCATAACGACTAATAATGAAGAGAATTACTGTGACTATTTTCAAACTAAGTGGGGGTTATTTTTTTAATTTATCACCAGCTTTAAAAAAAATTTGGTTGCTAAAATGAAATAGAAGTTAATGAAAATCATACTAGGCATTTGGTACTCTTAACTGGCTTCAAAGTTTTGGGAGTCACTGTTGAGGATGATGGGACTACATGTTTTGGAACTTTGTTAATGGCATAGATTATTGAATAGTATTTAGCTTCATATTTATGATGTATTTTTTGACTCAGGGCATGAATTGACTCCAGGAAGGGAACCAGATGATGTTGATGTTGGTGACAGTGGGGACATTCTGTTGCCCAAGCCTGCAACTCCACAGCCACCTGGAAATAAATTGGATCGCAGACGTGAAGGCAAGACTAAAAGAGAACAGGAAGAGGAGGAGAGAGAGCGCATGCAGTGAGTATTTAATATTGTCATTGTTTTTTAGATTAACAGAGGATGAGATATTGTAAGAAAAGCTTTATTCTTCGTCCTTTATTAAACCGTAGGCCACCAATGTAAAGTATTTTATTGGCACCAGTGTAATGGATTTTGTTCATGAAACTTACCTGACAGATATATATAGCTGTATTCTCCGAAGTCCGACAGAATTTAAAAATTCGCGGACACGCAGTGGGGCGGCCAGGTGGTAGTACCCATTCCCGCCGTGGGAGCGGATATCAGGAACTATTCCATTTTCTATTCATATTTTTTCTGTCGCCGGTCGGTAAACAACTGTTTACAGACCTCCGCCTAGGATTTTGAAAACTTCATTAGCCGCTTAAGTATCCTAATTGTTATTTCGATTATTAACTTGGATTTGTGGCTAGGCATACGCTAGCGTAAATTTTTTCATTGCATTTGATGTCTGAAGCTAGTTAGCCTAGTTTCAGACTTTGTTGTCTGCATGGTAAGGTGAGGCTACCGAAATTCGGTAGACACTCGCTTAGTATAGATGACGTTTACATGTTTTCTTGGCATAAGTTCAATGTAATTAGTGTAAGGTGTGACTGATTACGGAAGAAGGAGGATTCATGTACGCATTTTAGAGCGTGTTAGAATCAGGAGTTTTCCTCCACAGTAAACAGAAGTTAGAAATAATGAACCTTCTAACCTCCTGTAGATTTTATTTTGCCTAACCCTGTGGTATGGCTTACGGGCCTAGAAGAAGTGTCTGCTAGAGGATTACATCAAGTAATCTTAGACTACAAAGTGCTCGCTCTCCATTCAGTGTTGTGAATGTAGTGTCCCTTGTGTTGTGGAGGGGGCGTCAGATCGGCCCCATAATGCCTCTAGGCCTGGACCTCTGTCGGACTCCCAGGACTCAGGGAGAGGGCATGTCGAAAGCCGCAAGAAAGGGTTACGGGGGCTCCCCACCGATCTGGCGTCCCTTCGGCAGAAACCTGTTGACGCTTCCCAGGCTGCTTAAAGATCGTGCACGTGCACGAATCTTGAAGGATTGCTTCTCGTCCTCCGAGGCGTCCTCCCCGCGCAAGGGTTGGAGCTCTCGGAAGGACTCGCGCACTCTAAGAAGCTTTAGAGAAGAGGACGCTTCACGTCCTCTCTCTCGTTAGGGGGGAACGTCAGAATCGGCCCCCATAACGCCTCTAGGCCTAGACCTCTGTCGGACTCCCAGGAAACCAGGGAGAGGGCATGTCAAAAGCCGAAGGAGGGTTACGGGTTTTTCATGCTGATCTGGCTTCCTTTCGGCAGGTCCTGTTGTCGCTTCCCAGGCTGCCGAAGATCGAGCACGGGCACGAATCTTGAAGGATTGCTTCTCGTCCTCCGAGGCGTCCTCCCCACACAGGGGTTGGAGCTCTCGGAAGGACTCGCGCCCCTTAAAGAAGCTTTAGAGAAGAGGACGCTTCATGTCCTCTCTCTCGTCACGAGAGGATGAAAGAGTAAAGAGACCACATTTTTTCCCTTTTAGAAGAATGCACTGGCTCTTTTTCTAAGGGACATTTAAGGAGGCTCATTCATCTTGCCAGAAGAGTGATTTGAGCCTCCTGCGAGAACGCTCATGTATATATCTATACATTATTCAGGCTTTCATCATCTTGCCGAAAGTGTTTGACCTCCTGCGTTGACTTCAGGTATTACATCATGTATACTTATTAGGAGGTCATTCATCTTGCCAGAAGGTGATTTGAGCTCCTGCGAGTGACCGCTCATGTATACATCATGTATATTCAAGGCGGTCTTATCTTGCCAGAAGAGTGATTTGATCCTCGAGTGAACGCTCATATATCTGAGCTCATGTATATAACTTATACATTATTAAGGAGGTTTCATTCATCTTGCCAGAAGGAATGATTTGAGCCTCCTGCGAGTGAACGCTCATGAAGTTAGAGCTGTTTCAACCTCGCTAGCATTCCAAAAGAATATGGTAATCAAGGACATCCTTGATTCCACCTTTTGGAGGAGCAACTC
>NC_061108.1:125407582-125423524 GCF_015104395.2 Macrobrachium nipponense
GCTGTGCTAGCTGTCCCTGCCATTGCTGCGCTGGCTGTCCCTGCCGATGCTGTGCTGGCTGTGCCTGCTGTTCCTGAGATGCCCATACCTGCTGACGTCGTCCCTGTTCGTGGTGGTACTGCCCCTGAATGGCAGATCTTACGTCTGTCCTGAGGAAGCTGACAAAGAAGAGGAGGAAGGTGTTGTCGGCGTCGTCTTCATCTTCTTCATTGTCGTCGGCTGCCGCCTCTTCCCCTTCGACTTTCAAGACTTCACAGCCGAGGAAGAAGAAGGTTGCCTCCTCCCTCCTAAGAAGTCTCCCTCGGGAGCTTATCGGGACCCGTCTCGGTGGGACGGGGGGGGTTCTTCCGCTGGTCCTCCTGCTCCTTCGGGAGCGGGGCCCGTCTCTTCTTCCGCAAGGAAGAAGACTACGGGGACCAGAGGGGTACCGGCTAACACCGGTACTTCCTCGCCTGGTGTCAGGGGCTCTGCCACTACACCAGGTTCCGTCTCGGCCTCTCGTCCGCGAGAGATACCGAGTGTACTGTCACCTACCAGTGACCGTGCAGCCAAGAATCAGGCTCCAGAGCTCGCTCAGCGCCAGTTCCACGGCACGGAGCGGAAGGCTGGTGAGAGCCGCTCAGGCGCCTCCCACCAGGCCAGCTCTCGCTCTCACGGCGACCAGCTGGCTACCCGGGCTGACGTGACGGTCTCTGACCGGCCACGTGCCGAGGCTGGGAAGAGGTCCCCCGATCGCCGCCAGTGGTGTGACGCGCCGTGAGGACTAGCACCGGTCCCACCGTTACAGTGGTCTCTGCAGGTCGCCTGACCGTCGCTCCCACAGGGAACGTGCGGGTACGGCAACCAGCAGCAGTTCCCCTGATACACGAGATCGGGGCCGCTGTTCTCGGTCCAGCCGTTTGTTTCATGCCGCTTACCTGACAGATATATATATAGCTGTATTTTCTGACGTCCGACAGAAATTTTCAAAACTAAAGCGGCACACGCAGTGGGCGGCCAGGTGGTAGTACTCATTCCCGCCGCTGGGAGGCGGATATCAGGAACCATCCCATTTTCTATTCATGTTTTTTCTGTCGCCGGTCGGTAAACATCTGTTTTACAGACTCTGCTCAGATTTTTTGGAATTTGACTCGTTTCTAAGTATCTGATTGATTTTTGTTGGTATTGAATTGGATTGTTGAATTGTATGTGCGCGATAGTGGACCGTTTTTTGATTTGGATTGATTTTTCTCTATAAGATATGTCTGGATCAAGTGGTGTGAGTTTCAGAGTGTGTGTGAGTGCTGATTGTAAGGTGAGGCTACCGAAAGCATCGGTAGACCCCCACACAGTATGATGAGTTGTTTTTTAGGGGCTTCATTGTTTGATTGATCATCGGTGCAAGGAATGTGAGAGTTTGACTGATGATGAATGGAGAGCATAGAGTCCTATCGCCTTAAATTGGAGCGCGATAGGATCAGGAGGTCTTCCTCAAGGAGTTCTTCCAAGGTAAGACTAACGTTTCTCCTGCACTAAAACACCTGTAGTGTTTACAACCCCTAAACCTGTGTTGCCTTCGGGCTCTGATTCTTGTGTCGGAGGAGCGGATGCTCTCTCTATGATTTTGGAGTCCCTTCGCACTCTGGAGACCAAAGTGAAAGCCTTGGAAACTGGCTCGGTGCAAGTGTGTGATCGTGCCCCCAGTGTTGTGGAGGGGGCGTCAGATCGGCCCCATAATGCCTCTAGGCCTAGACCTCTATCAGACTCCCAAGACCCAGGGAGGACGTATGTCGAAAGCCGCAAGAGGGTTACGGGGGCTTTCCCACCGATCTGGCGTCCCTTCGGCAGACCATGTAGCAAAGACCCAGGCTGCCAAGGACCGTGCACGAGCACGCGTCTTGAAGGATTGCTTTTCGTCCTCCGAAGCGTTCCTCCCCGCGCAAGGGGTGAGCGCTCGGAGAGACTCTCGTCCGTTAAAGAGGACGTTTCTTGCGGAGGACGCTTCACGTCCTCTTTCGCCGCTTTCGTCGGAAGACGCTTATGATGTCTTTCCGCCTCAGAAGAGAGGTAGGATCTCCTCCGATGAGGACGCTAGGTTGCTGCGCACAGGCGCGTACACCTGAGAAACAGGTAGCTGTTCCTTTGAGAAGGAAGGAGGCGTCCCCTCGCCCCTCGTCTTCTCACAGGACCAGTCCTGCTTCCTCGTCTCATTCTTCTCCAACGAAGAACATTCTTTTGTCCCTTCAGGACCAGCTATCCTCGCTTATGGCTCAGAGGACTTGCCCAGCAGCAGTCGAGCCTAAGCGGAGGAAGGACCTTAGACTGCCTGTAAAGAGGACTAAGCAGTCTCCGTTGCCTTCGCCCCCTGCGTCTCGTTCGCCGATCGCTTCTCCTTCAGCGATTCGCCGATCTCGTTCGTCTTATAGAAGGACGTTACGACAGGACGTTTTTGAAGACGCTTTGTGCAAGGACGCTCGGCAGGACGTTCGGCAAGATGCTTGTCGGGACGCTCGCGCTAGGCAGGACGTTCGTCAGGACGCTCGGCAGGACGTTCGTCAGTACGCTTGGCAGGACGCTAGGCAGGACGTTCGTCAGGACGCTCGGCAGGACGTTTGTCAGGACGCTTGGCAGGACGCTAGGCAGGACGTTCGTCAGGACGCTCGCCAGGACGCTACACAGGACGATCGGCAGGCCGCTCTCCAGGACGCTAGACAGGACGCTTGGCAGGAAGTTCGCCAGGACGTTCAGGCCTCCTTTCAAGAGCAGGCGGGGATTCTGAACAAGAATTCTTACCCCAGACACTTTGTTACGCGCTCAGGCACGTATGCCAGCGAAGAGAGGTAAAGACGCTTCTCGGGCAGGTGGGACTGCCGCGGAAGACGCTCGTCCGCCTCAGGACGCTCTTCCATCAGCGAGCAGTAAGCGTCAGAAAGAAGACAGCAGTGATAAGGCTGCAGCTTGCAAGGAGAGGGGTCCTTTGATCTTGCTAAGAACCAGACAATAGACGCCTTCGCCTGACAGACGTTCTCCTCTGTTCCGTTGAGAGAAGAAGGAGAACTGGGTATAGTTCGGCTGAATCGGGGTGAAGATGAACCTGCTACAGCCCCTTCTACTCGGATTACAAAGTCCTAGTCAGACTCTTGCGTTCTTCTTTTGAGGACAAATTTCAGCCCGCAGCTCCCAAGTCTCCTCCTTCACAGTTTTCTTCATCGAAAACGGGGAAAATCCCGGGAGTTCGTAGAGATGAAGACTTCTCTATCGACGAAACGTGCTTTCAAGAAGCTCCAGGACTGGATGATAAGAAGGAGAGACCAAGGAAAGACGACCTTCGCCTGCCTCCTACTAGACTTAGTGGTAAAGGAGGCATTTGGTATAAGACCAAGGACGAAGTGGGAGTTCGTATCCCTTCGTCGGCTCAAGGAGATTTCTCCAGCCTTGTAGACTTACAGAGGAGGTCATTTTTACCCTCTGCCAAGGTAACTTGGAACCGCGTCGGAGACAGACCATCATCTGAAAGGTCTGCTTAGGACGCTGGAAGTCTTCAACTTCCTTGATTGGTGTTTGGGAGTTCTGGATTACAAGCGAGAAGCCCAGAATCTCTTAGTCTGGGGGAGCTGTCCAGCGTGTTAGCATGTATGGACAAAGCCGTCAGGGATGGTTCGGAAGAGCTAGTATCTCACTTTGGGACAGCTTTGTTAAAAAAAAGAGAGCTTTGCTGTGCAACTTCACAGCTCGGTCAGTGACGCCAGCTCAGAAAGCGGACTTGTTGTTTTCGCCTCTTTCGAACCATCTCTTCCCCAGACTTTGGTAAAGGACCTGACGAACAGCCTACAAGAGAAGGCTACTCAGGATCTTTTGGCCCAGTCTACAAGACGGTCGGCCGGACCTTCAACATCTTCGGCTGCAGGTTCGTCCGCCGAAGAAAGTAAAGCCCTTTCGTGGGGCTCCCCCCTCGAGAGCAGCTCCTCGAGGGAGAGGGTTTTCACGAGGAAGAGCTTCTTTTAAAAAACCAAAGCCTTCCAAGTGAAAAGCATGTCCTTCAGACACCCAGTCGGAGCCAGACTGAAGTATTTTGCGGGAGCGTGGAGAGAGAGAGACACGGACTCTTGGTCCCTCAAGATCGTGGAGCAGGGGTACAAGATCCCTTTTTAGATCTTCCTCCTCTTTCTACGACTCCCAGAGACCTTTCTCCATCCTACCAAGGAGAAAAGAAGAAAGTCTTGTTCGATCTCCTTAACAGATGATCGACAAAAGAGCGGTGGAACAAGTCGCGGACCTGCGGTCGCCCAGGTTTCTACAACAGAATCTTCCTAGTGCCAAAGCAGTCGTCAGGGTGGCGTCCAGTTCTAGATGTAAGCAGGCTCAATCTTTTCGTGGAAAGATAAAATTCACGATGGAGACGCCTCATTCTGTTCTGGGAGCCTTGAGACCGGGCGACTGGATGGTATCCTTGGACTTGCAGGACGCGTACTTCCACATCCCGATCCACCCTCTTTCAAGAAAATATCTAAGATTTTGTCTTGAACAACAAAGTTTGGCAGTTCAGAGCGATGTGCTTCGGACTGACCACGGCTCCGATGGTGTTCACAGTAGTGATGAAGAACGTAGCGAGATGGCTACACTCTTCGGGAATAAGAGTTTCCCTATACCTCGACGACTGGCTGATCAGGGCGTCGTCGAGAGAGAAGTGTCTGAAGGACTTGCAGTTCACTTTAGCCTTAGCGAAGTCCCTGGGACTTCTGGTCAACCTCGAAAAGTCGCATCTGACCCCAACAACAGTCCATCGTGTATCTGGGGATTCAGATGGATTCAGTGGCTTTTTCGAGCGTTTCCGTCCCAGGACGTCAGCAGCTAGGCTTAGAAAAGATCTCAGCCTTTCTAAGGAAGGAGACTGCTCGGCGAGGGAATGGATGAGTCTGCTGGGGACCATTTCCTCGCTGGAAAGGTTTGTTTCCTTGGGAAGACTGCACATCAGGCCTCTCCAATTCTTCTTTGGCAGTACGAGTGGAAGGCAAAAGACGATCTCGATGCAGTATTGAGGATATCGATTTCGATCAGAACCACCTAAGATGGTGGTTGGACCCTCAGAAGCTGCAAGAGGGTGTGTCCTTAAGTCTTTTGAGCCCAGACCTAGTGTTGTTTTCAGACGCTTCCATCACAGGATGGGGAGCAACACTAGGGGGGAAGGAAGTGTCAGGCTCCTGGAGAGGGGAAACAGGTAGCCTGGCATATAAATGTAAAAGAACTGGCAGCAGTATTTCTGTCCCTGCAGTTCTTCGAGAAGAGTTTGGAGAACAAGATTGTTCAGATAAACTCGACAATACCACAGCACTCGCTTATTTAAAAAACCAGGGAGGTACACACTCCAGGGCGTTGTACTCCCTAGCGAGAGAGATTCTGCTGTGGGCAAAAAGGAAAGAGGTAACGATCCTGACGAGATTCATTGCAGGTGTGCAAAAACGTCAGGGCAGACCTTCTCAGTCGTCGGGACCAAGTCCTTCCGACGGAATGGACCTTGCACGAGGACGTTTGTCGAGACCTATGGACGCTGTGGGGACGTCCACTGGTCGACTTATTCGCAACGTCAAGGAACAAGAGACTTCCTCTTTACTCGCTCCCCTGGTCCTGGATCCAGAGGCAATCGCGGTGGACGCGTTGCTGTGGAATTGGACGGACCTGGACCTTTATGCCTTCCCACCATTCAAGATTCTGGGGGAAGTCATGAGGAAGTTTTGCGGCCTCGGAAGGGACAGGCTAACCTGATCGCTCCGATGTGGCCAGCAAGAGAATGGTTCCACAGAGGTCATGTCTTTCCTTGTAGACTTTCCAAGGACATTGCCCTGGAGGAAAGATCTACTCAAACAGCCACACTTCGAAAGGTTTCACAAAACCTCTCCGCTCTGAGTCTGACTGCGTTCAGACTATCGAAAAGTTGGCCAGAGCGAGAGGTTTTTCGAAGGCAGCTGCGAGAGCAATCGCACATGCGAGACGTGCTTCCACAAGAGCTGTTTACCAGTCGAAGTGGGCTTCCTTCAGGGCATGGTGTAAAAAGGAAGGAGTTTCCTCTTCCTCGACCTCTGTGAACCAGATAGCTGATTTTCTGCTATTTCTCAGAAATGTGCAGAAATTAGCGGTCCCTACCATCAAGGGATATAAAAGCATGTGTCAGCGGTTTTTTTAGGCACAGAGGCCTAGAACCTGTCTGACAACAAGGATATTCATGACCTTTTGAAGTCTTTCGAGACCTCGAAGGTTCCGCAAATGAGACCACCTTCATGGAATCTGGATGTAGTCCTGGAAATTCCTTATGTCAAACACTTTCGAACCGCTTCAGACAGCGTCTCTTCGGAATCTGACAAGGAAGGCTCTTTTCCTAACTTCTCTTGCGACGGCTAAGAGAGTTAGTGAAATTCAAGCGTTTAGCAAGTTAATGGGCTTCAAAGGGGACAATGCTGTCTGCTCGTTGAACCCATCTTTCTTGGCGAAGAATGAAAATCCTTCGAACCCTTGGCCGAAGACTTTTGAAATCAAAGGTATGTCAAGTCTGGTGGGCCAAGAACCAGAGAGAGTCCTTTGCCCGGTAAGGGCTCTCAAGTTCTACGTGCATAGAACTAAAGAGGTTAGAGGTCCCTCAGGTAACCTCTGGTGCTCTGTGAAGAGGCCAGAGTTACCTTTATCAAAGATGCAGTGGCTTTCTTTTCTAAGGGACAACCATTCGGAGGCTCATTTCATCTTTCCAGAAGACTGATTTGAGCCTCTTCCGAGTAAAAAGCGCACGAAGTACGAGCCGTCGCTACCTCTCTTGCCTTCCAAAAGAACATGTCAATCAAGGACATCCTCGATTGTACCTTTTGGAGGAGCAACTCCAGTCTTCGCCTCACATTACCTAAGGGATGTGAGAACGATCTATGACGATTGCAATGCACTGGAGGCCATACGTTTCTGCGGACACAGTATTGGGGTCCGGAAGTAGCTCTTTCCCTATTCCTTAGTTAGGTTAAGTTAGGTTGTTGTGTTTTTAGGTTGTGGTGAGTCTTATGTGAAGATCTCCCATCCGTTAGCTAGTTTTAAGGGGTTGGTGTATAGTTGGTCAGGTGGTGGTCAGTTGCTTCGTTGCCCTCATTTGTATGGCCTCGATGATCTTGTCACGCTGAGGTCTCGCACCCGTTGACAGATCATCCAGAGCGCACCAGCACTACAGGTCTCCACCTGGCTGGCAACTCTGTAATTAAGCAAAAGCAGCCTTACGTGACAGTAAATCACATAGTCTACTTTGCAAACAGGTAAGGAACCAAGATGTATATCATCTACTTAATGTTAGTTTCCCAAAAAAATCCTATTCTGTCTTTTCCCACCATCCGAAGGTGTGATTCAGCTATATATATATCTGTCAGGTAAGTGGCATGAACAAAATGTTATTGTTATTATACAATTAAGTTTGTTCATACTTACCTGGCAGATATATATAATAAAGTGCCCGCCCTCCTCCCCTCAGGAGACAGAGGCATTAATAAAAAAATATGAATAGAAAATGGGAATGGTTTCCTGATATCCGCCTCCCAGCGGCGGGAATGAGTACTACCACCTGGCCGCCCACTGCGTTGCCGCGAGTTTTGAAATTTCTGTCGGACGTCAGAAAATACAGTATATATATATCTGCCAGGTAAGTATGAACAAACTTAATTGTATAATAACAATAAACATTTTTTCCCCAGGGAAACGACTCGACTAGGCCTGCAGCTCGATCCCCACCACGGGTTGGCGATCGCCTGCAGCCCTCCAAGCCCGCTGGTTCAGCCAGCGAGCGAAGGGGAGCGTCAGGTCTTCCTCTCCCGTGCCTTCAACTTCCTTGGTTTACACCGGGAAGAGCGAGGCACAGCGCAGTGATCGTGAGGGGCGCGCCCCGCACGATCCTGTCACGACGCCGTATGTACCAGGCACGATCTTCGGATTGCGACCAGGTTACGTACGCGCAAGTGGCAGGAGGAGACCGGGAGGGCTGTCGCTGTTCCCCCTCCTGAAGGGGGGTGTTCTCGGAAAATGCTCTTGTTCGAGGGGCTTGACGGTCCTACTCTGCAAGATGCTGTGACTTCGGAGATCCAGAGGAACTTTGTTGAGGTTATGGCGCTGATTCATCAGCACAACGACCTCGGGGAAGGATCGCTGCTTCCACCAGCAGAGCCCACGTCTCGGCTCGAGTCGTTTTGGGGCCCGAAGAGGGAACCCAAACCGACGGTGGGTCTGCCACGATCGGAGCTTGCCGATTCTGTCTTGAACCAGGTAGTGTCTCTCGTCTCCGGACAAGAAGGCTCTCTCAGATCTGGCCGGTCGAACAAGCTACTTCCACCTCCTCTACTGCGACAGCGGCGTTTCTACGTGTCTTCGGCGGACACCGTATTTGAATACCCCTTAGGTCCTCCTGAGAGGTTTCGACCTCGACGAGGACTGGAATGAGTCGGAGGACGGTATCGGCTCTCTCCTGTCAGGTGTCGATCAGCCCCACCCAGACGACGTTCACAGTGGCGGCAGACCCTTACCTACAGTGCGAGTTCGTAACCCTCCTCGAGAAAAAGTTTTCTCCTGACGATACGTTTTCCCAGACTGAGCGGCGATGGCTGCTCCTACTCTTCTCCAACTGCTAGTTCCACTGGGAAGGCGAGCGAGTATCCAATTCCTCCCCCATTCCCTCTCTCCTTACGGCTACGAGGGAAAGGGGAGGGATCCTACAGAGATTTCTCTTTAGGATCCCACGTTGGGGACTGTGCTACCGGGGGGACCTTCTGGTCCTACCTGACGTAAGCCCTGGTCGTTGAGGAGGGATCCGCCCCCATGCCTCGTTTAAGGGTCCTGCCCCCATCCTCGATTTCTACGGGAATCGAGAGGACCACCAGCCGATATCGTTTGACGAATTCGGTGGGGGTTTCGCAGAGTGCTTAGAATTCTACGGAATTTCTAGCGCACTCAGAGTGTTCAAGTTTTTTACGATCTCCAAACACTTAGGCGAGACCACGGTCCAAAGTGAGCGAGACGAGAATCCCCGATAATTGTTACACGATAATCGGGAACCTCGCCTATGCTCGAATTCCTGGAATTTCTAGCATTTGGAAGAAGACTGCTGCTGAAAGAAGAGTATCTCACAGTAGGCGACCAACCTGGAATAGAGAAGAACGGACGGGAACATCCAGTTTGGCTTGAACTATCGTCTTCGGTATTCTGTTCACCATTGAAGCTTTCCTTCGGGGAAGACTTCTCTTTCACTCTCTTGACTAGAGAACGAAGCCGGTCGATCTCCAATCCTTATTCTCATTCCTCGAGGGGAAAAGAATTTAGGATGGAGGTCGTTGTACAGAACCTACAAATATACTACGTATATTACCCTCGCGACATGATTCTGTTAAGCAGTTGAATTGTCCGGGGGGTAGGCGCATACCGTAGTTAACTCTATAGATTGTGACCGAGACGAATTGTATCTTAATTGAACTGCAACTCGGGGCTGCCTGCAACCTCCCAGCAGTTACCAGTTTCGATTTTTGTTTTAGATACTTGGTATTGTCACGACAACACCAAATCAGCTTTTGTATTTACCGAAATCCGTTTCGTTTAAAATATTAATTGCTCGAGCGTATTTTTTATGCTCGATGGTTCTAGCCAAACGCATTCCTTCGTGGAATGGATTACCTGGCAACTCAGGATGACGAGTCAGCGAGAGCTATTGTGTATTGAACTGCCTGATAGCAGCTCAGTATCAGCTGGGTCTCCGAGATGCACGGTCTGTTATGTCTCTCTCTCCCCTGCTTTGATTGACTACTGAACCGTATCTCTGCCCAACAATCATGGACTTAGGTCTCTGATTAACGGGGATTCTCGCAAACATGAAGGCCACCATCTACCTGCTGTGACGCTCGATTTCATCGCCTTCGACATTGCGAGAAAAATTTTCAACAGAGATATCTCTTGGACTCTTTCATCTTTCTGTTTACCGCATGGTAACAGAATTCTGTACTAAGTCTCCCGCTGCATCGCACTGCGATAATGCGAATGATTTTTGCAGACATCTGAGTTTGTCTTCAAAATATCTCGTATTCGTAGGTGTGCAATTGTTCATTGTTCACCCCGAATTAACAGATGTGTCAAAAGACATCGCCTACTCTCTGACCTGACAGCTCTACTTCCAAATGTTCAGCCCATGAGAAGCAGTTCTTCAGGCAGTAATTCGCTGTGTCTTCATTACTGAAAAGCGCTCCGCTTTCATTGCAACTACGACACTCACCGGACAGCAATTGAAAACTAGTGGTTTCTAGCATTCTCAGTCTTTGTAAGCACAGGTTCAGAATCTTGAGAATCCTTCTCTCGATTCAGTTGTGAAGACGTAGGTTGCATTATCTGTCCACCTTCGTCTTCAACGACACATAGTGTTGTTTCTCCTTAGCTGAGATTCAACTATACTATGAGATGTCTTGCCATTAGGGACCTTGGTCTCTAGAAGGCAATTGACTTTCGCCTGTTGGGCACATGCCTTAAGAGAATCATCACCTCGCCGTCTGGCATCGGGGACGAACAAATTAATTTGTTTAGTCTCTCGGCATAACCCTTTTAGGGCGAAGGTCACGTGACTTGCTCGGATGCTTGGACAACTTGCCTCCTACCGAACGCAGTCAGTCGGCAGCTGTCAGAGTGCCCGAGTCAGTTACAAACTTCGCTGTGGACTTAGTTCGGTTGTTCCAGATCAATCTTTTCTTCGTCCTAACGGCTTGTCCCAGTACTCATACCATCAAGACCCACCATGGAGTGTCGGTGTCCTATCCACTACCGACAAGAAGAACTTCACTGCATGGGGATAGGAGAATGCAAGACACTTCGCTGCAGACGGATAGACCAGTATGGGTACTGGACATCACCGAAGTCGAGAAGAGGGATAGGTCATGCGACCATTCCCTTCTTTTCCTCTGAGGTAACTGCATGACTTTTCCTGCGAAGTCAAGCATCCAGGGGATGGGGATCCGTGACGCTCGATTTCGTACCGAACTTCGTAGCGAAGACTCAGAACCCTTCGGTCCCTGACGATCGGTTAGAGTCCCTCACAATCCCCTCCCTAATGGACTTCACCGCCTTCGATGCGAAGGAGATGCTGCTTTGTCCTGTGAAGGCGCGACGGCGCTATCTGAAGAAACTTGACATCCCAGGCTGAGTGTTGAAGCCTCTTCGTCAGCACCAGGATGACCTAGAAGAAGTACAATCCCTCGAGTTCCGCAAGAACTTCTCCGTGGTGCAGGTACTGAAGGCCACTTGCACCTCCTCCTACCTTCGGGATATTGCCCACAGGTCCTTGGATCGTTTTCCTTGTGACCCGTGGTGGCTGCTCAACACTTTGTGTAGCTAACCCAGACCCTCGCAGGCTGAAAAGCATCGAGTCCTGGTGTGACTGTAAGAATGGATGAGTGAATGAGAGAGTGACTGGCTCCTCTTCCCATCTTTTTCTCCCCCTCTACTGTGGGTAGAGGGATACGGTCGTCAACTTGCTGGATAAGGACGTGATGCAGGTGAGCTACTCGACAGAGCCCCATCCTATCCCTTTCACTAGGGATGGGAGCGAATATCCACCACTTCCTCCTACAAGGGGGGGAAGTGGATGCCAACAAGAGACAAACCCATACTGTATGTTGCCTCTTGCAAACAGTAACTTGTTCTTGCTTGCTGGTACGAAGAGATACGCTTGCCTCTCTCATAGTACTTGGTCCAGAGGTCTGACCATTGATCCTGCGGTGCACACCCCGATCAATCGGACAGAGGTTTGGATCCCCCCTCTCCCTTGCTTCTTACGACCAGGGAGGCATTCCAAGGTTGGGCGAACACCAGTCTGTTCACAAAAGACTCAGATTCCTCCCACCAAGAAGTGAGTCTTCCTATTGTAAAAGGACCAAAAGGTTTGTATCTCGTGTCGGAACAAATGACAATTTGTCCAAAATTGCATTTTCATACGTTCAACTTCCCTGACAGATACCGTATATACTCGAGTAACTTGTGCGATCTCGCATATCATGCGACCCCAAAATTTTCACCAATAAACAGTGGTTTTGTCATGTATCTCATGTATCATGCGAGTTCCTTTTCCGAGGTCAGTTCATAAGGTTGGTGGTTTAGCGTGCTAATGGCCGAGTCGTTCAGATGTGTGCTGCTGCTAGTGAAGTTACGGTAATTTTCTTACAAATCTCGAGAATTGAATAGAAGATCTCAAGATTAAAAAAGAATCCCAAGATAATAAAATAATTGTAAAAATAACACGCCTTGGAGTCCTAAATCATTCTCTCTCTCTCTCTCTCTCTCTCTCTCTCTCAGAAATAAATACTGTAATTTGAGTCTTTCATCAACGGGTATCAGTAAATGTGTAGACATTGTGTGCGTGTTTACAAAAATGTGCAGTACACACACATTCCGATGTTTCGGTTTTTGGAATTTTTCAATTTCGGAAATGTGAGGTCAGATGCATAATCAAACAAACATCACTACTGCAGCAAAAACATTTTTTTTCCTTTTATGTTTTTCATTATTGTTATTTATTAATTACAGTTTATTTAAACAAATATTAATATAATACTGTTACATGAATGTGAGATAATTAAGATCACCTATAATAAAATAGTGGGACAATGAATATCATATGTTCACTAATAGCTATTATTTTTCAAAACAAACATTCCGTAAAACGCAAAAAATATATGTACATAACAATCAAAATCTAATAAATGCTTTAGCAGTTCAACTTGTGAATTTCAACAATAAGTATGACCATATAATATATATCACCATATCGATCTTGCAGTTGAAGAGTCGTAAAATTTTGAGGA
Source organism: Macrobrachium nipponense (assembly GCF_015104395.2). Classification (NCBI taxonomy): domain Eukaryota; kingdom Metazoa; phylum Arthropoda; class Malacostraca; order Decapoda; family Palaemonidae; genus Macrobrachium; species Macrobrachium nipponense. The sequence goes on from NC_061108.1 coordinate 125,420,407, forward strand.
TGGTCCGGAAAAGGATTTGTACTTTGTGATTACGTATCGCTACAACACCATGTCGGTATTTTCATACCACTATATTGATGACACAATCGCTACGACACACTGGTATTTTTCATACCACTATACATTAAAGTTAAAATGATCACGTTATATTATTGTTTTCACGAAGAAATAATTATATTAAGAAAATTATCAAGTAATTTTTGCCGTCAGCAGTCAGAAAATCACGACATGGTAACGTTCAAACCTAGTGTCATCCACGGCATATGTCTATAAATAGAACAGAAGCAGAGGGCAGTCATTGGATAACAGATCTCCATGGCTACCACCAGCCAATCAGTGTAGTTATACTACTCTGTGAAAATTTTCTTAGAATTGAACGTTTACACGTAACACACGGGAAGCTAACGATGATGTGTGTGCTTTGCATACAGTACGTAGGTTTTGTTTTATTAGTGTATTTTACTGATTACATGAGAATACTCTCTCTCTCCTCTCTCTCTCTCTCTCTCTCTCTCTCTCTCTCTCTCTCTCTCTCTCTCTCTCAGGAAAGATACCGTCAATTCAATTTATCAGTATCTTTTCTTGATAGACAGAGTAAATATTTAGGACTCCAAAGCTTGGCATATGTCAATTATTTTATCTTGGGATTTTTGGTTAATCTTGGGATTTTCCATGGTCAACTCTTGGATTAGTAAGAAAAATGTGATTATTTGAGTACCAGTAGCAGCAGCTGCAGCGCACACCCAAATGAATCGGGTAAGCCTAGCACGCCAAACAATAGTATTTACAAAATGAGCGGAGCTCTCTGGCTGGGGTGTTTTGGTCCACCCACGTGTTTGATCGCATATCTGCCAAAATTTATAACAACAACAGAGATAAAACCATTTCTCCCATTGCAGATATCAAATATTATCTTTTCCGTTGCGCAGAATTCTAAATAAATTACGTAGGTTCACGATTGATAAAGTTTTTTATGCAATAACAAGAAACGGAGTCAGATTTTCTATCAACAGGGCGATCTCATTTTGTGCTGCTGGCGAATATTTCAACCAGTTCCACGTGTGTTTAAATCCATACTGACTGTATAGTCTGGAGGCAGTTCTCCCTTCTACACATACTGTATCTTGATTTCTTAATATCGTAGGTATAGAATAAATTGGTGAGCAAGGAAATATGAAATAAAGCATAACAGTAAGTTTGACGAGTGATAAAATAAACAATCGTATACAGACAGACTCTCTCTCTCTCTCTCTCTCCTCTCTCTCGTCTCTCTCTCTCATCCTCTCCTCTCTATCTCTCTCTCTCTCTCTCCTCTCTCTCTCTCTCTCTCTCTCTCTCTCTTTGAGAAAATAATAGATAGGAAAAACAATGACTGAATTATTGCTTGAATGCGATATGGCCCCAAAGTTTTGGCCTGACTGAAGTGTGGATGACTTTGACACCGACTTACAAGTTATTCCTCAGAGCCATGGATAGACATCAACTTCACAGCCGAGAAAGGGCAAGCGTATACAAAATAAATAGGTATGGAAAAAGCGAAATGAGGGCCTATGTTGTCCCATAAAAAAGCTCTCGCTCGAACAGCTGTAAGATTTAGGAGAGAGAGAGAGAGGAAGAGAGATAGAGAGAGAGAGAGAGAGATAGAGACGAGAGAGAGAGAGTGAGAGAGAGATGGAGAGAGAGAGAGAGAGCAGGGCCGAATAGGAAGGAGATTAAAGTACCTGGGAATGAAAACCCCTTATAATCTTATAATTATAGCCTCGGGGTTTGTCTCAAGGACATTCAAAGGTCTGTCACACACGGGCAGTTGTTGTTGTTGTAGAATTAGCATAAGGGCAGATCTTTAAAAGCCACGCCAGGGAGCTCGCCACGGTGACAAGACTATGCCTTCCATATGAATTGACGATGTCCTATACGAAGATGCAGGAGATGAAGATGAAATGATCAAAGATCTGGAAGATGACGAATATGATGACTGCCTTGATGGCAAAGAATTCAGAGCAGTATTTGATGATACGGACACGGAGAACGACTTTGGAGGATTTTAGTTTATTAATTTTATGCATTTTTTTTTTTGTTTTTTTACTTTAATAAATTTTCACTTACCTGCGTATCCTAAAATGAAATAATAGTTCAAGTAACAAATGTTTCTTTTACTGAGTAAAACAAAAAGTAAAAATCCTTCGGTGTTGTGCCTTAATCAACTAATTTGGAAATTATAGATGGTTATATTATAGTCTAGAACAGTTAAACATGTTGTTTAAACCAAAATCATGCAAATGGCGCATGATCGCTCTTTTGTATTTTAAAATACAATAGTAATATGAGAATGCATACAATATTATTGGATATAGTGAAGTACAAGTAAAGCATAACTTTTTAAAAGATCTACTGTTTTCCTCCGGTAGTAACTATCGCGATCTGCCGATTTGGGAAAGCATAGACGGTACGCTAATTTTATGCGCGTGTATGATGCGACCCCTTTAAAATTAGCTTCAAAATTAGGTTTCAAAAGTCGCATGATATGCGAGTATATACGGTATATACTTAGCTATAGACTCCATCGTCCCCGACAGAAATTCGAATTTCGCGGCACACGCTACAGGTAGGTAGGTCAGGTGATCTACCGCCCTGCCATGGGTGGCAGGACTAGGAACCATTCCCCGTTTTCTATCAGATTTTCTGTCGCCCGTATGGTAAACATACGTTTGCGGTACCTCTGACTTGATTTTTGTGTTTCATCGCCATCGATCCTCTGGGCTGTCTTTTGCAGGGAAGTACTGGGTCTTTGGTTCGGCATACGCTTTTATTAACTTTTTAATGAATTTGGCTTCGGAAATTTCGAAGAATATATGACGTGTAACTACCGAAGTTTTCGGTAGACACTCACATAGTTTGCAAGAAAGGGAAATATTAATATTTATTCATTAATACGTGTAATAAATGTTAGAATTTGATTGAGTAAAACTAACTTCCTTCTTTAGGAAGTCAGAAAAGCATATAACTAGATACGCTTCCTTTAGAAGTTTTAATAGCTCTCGTACTAACGAGCAGTTAAGAGTATTAACAGTACTAGTAGTGTTGCATCTTTCTTCACAGAAACTACAAATTCATAGTT